>NW_009259045.1:87958-94676 GCF_000687185.1 Egretta garzetta | reverse complement strand
GTGAGTTTCAATGCAGTGCTGATCCCTGGGTGAATGCCTTGGGAAACCGGGAACAACTGGGCACTCCCCTTCACAGCTCTAAGGAAAATGCTCGATATTATTGAAGGCACAGTATTCTGCACGTGTTTTGCTCAAAGTTCCGACTTTTTGCTCTTTATCTACCTTTATTGCGGTCAACTTTTAAACCCGGATTGTACTAAGTTCATTTCATCTCTGTTGCAAGATTTCTATGTTTGGTTTCAGCTCTCTGTCTGGCTCCCTCCAAGGCTACCTAGATTTTAGTCCTGGAGATCATCAGTGTGCCAAGGTTAATCACAGTGTGAAATTTAACCTCTCCTGATGACCGCCTCGCTTGATGCTGTTGTCTGTAGCCAAGCAGTAGTCCCACTCTACTCTTTGGGGTAAGAAGGGTTTCACTTTCAGTTAAAAAAAACCCCAAAAAACAAAACCCAAAAACTTAAGACTGAAGGTAATTCAGGTAAAAGATGATTTTACGCACAACCAGCCCCACTGTTCGTACGCAGTATGGGTTTTAGCAGCAGGGAGAGCACGAATCATTTGCCTGTCTGTGTATTTAAGGACATCTAAAGTAAGAGTAACCTGACAGTGGTTTTGGAGGATCTTGCATCTATTTCATCAAAACTGTATCCCTGGAGAAAGAAGGTCTTGCATAGGCAGAACTTACAATTAATACAGAATACGGTCCGTCGGGTCTTTATTTCTTGGTTACCCCATCCTTCAGGATTTTTAGCCAGGGCTCGTCTGTTAAACCACAGAGGGCTGTTGATGTCGTGGCATCCCTGCAGACAGGTATCTGATTGTGCGAGCATTAATCTCCGTTAGGAATCTAGTCTGATGCTGGATTGAGGGAATAAACTACAGGGAATTGCTCAAATACATCTGTGGAATTTAGGTGGAGTTCTTCAGCCTGCAACTACAAACGCGTGTACCTTGTGAAAGACATTCCCTACGCACTCTGAAACCCTTAGTTTGCAGGGTCTGGACTGTAAAAACAAATCCTTCCTGAATCGGTCTTTTCTGCGCCCAGTTTGCCAACTGGTAAACACTGACTGGGGGGGGTTTGTTCAAATCTGATTAATAACGAGGAATTATTAACAGCGACAACCTGGAGTTGGTAACAACCACCTCCTGCAATTTCCAATACACTTCGGCGGATAAACACAAATCTCACTTGAAAATACTTTTGAACCCTTTTCCATTTTAAGTTTGATAACCTGAAAATTCACAACTCGGCCACACAGCACAGTCTGGCTTTCAAAACCAGAACCTTTGGTACCGTTCCTGAAGACAGCACCACAGCCCAGGGGGCAGGGACGCCTCACGGGTGTCAGAGCAAAGTTTTAATCATGGCATCTCCGACGCTGTACGACTTTCTGGTCTGCTGCTTAATCCTGAGAAAGAAACCATTTCAGCCCAAAGTCTACCAGGCACTGGTCCCCTCCAGGATAAAAGCTGGTTTTCTAGAAAATGGGGTAACTACAGATAGAGCTTTTGGTCCATTCTGTTCCACATTTGGTAAAAACTATTAGTTATTGAGGTCAGATTTATATTTTCCCCCATTACCTCTAATTTGGAGGTAAAGACCAAAACGCTCTCCATGCTGGAGGAAACGCCGTACACGTTTTAATTCTAAGAATACTTCCTAAGAACAGTGGTGTGCCAACTCTTCCCTCCTGCCTTCACCATTCAGGGTTTCAGAGTGCATGGACACAGATACTAGTCTGAATTAGTAATTTAAATATCTTTTAATCGGGAATCAACTAAAAAAAATACAACTGGAAGTGTTCGTTATTGCACTCAGGAAACCATCCATTCTTAAAATTACAGAGTTCAGTGGCGCAGCAGTCCTGTAGCACTCGGGGTGCCCCCACCCTGAAGAGTTTACCAGTTAGAAGAGGCAAAATGCAGTGGGGGGGGTGTAAGAGGAGAGGAAATTAGCAGATAATAATGAGATCAGCTGATTGCATACACAGCCCGTGGCACAGCCCTGAGTTTTCATTTAAAAAGGACGGTGTTTAGTGACCAGTGGTCCAGCTGACGCAGAACAAGGCGCTGCTGGCTGGCAGACTTCTTGTAAAGCAGATTCCCCCGGTGCCGAGTATCCCAGAGTCTGCTCTGGAAAAGGATTCCATGCTCGCAGATCGAGCCTTATCTCTTGCACAAAATGATAAAGCCAGGGAGGTTCTCGAGGGCTCCTGGTCGTCTTCTGGTGTATCACAGGCTGCAGATGAGACAGTTAAAAATAGGCTGGCAGGTCCGGATGAAAAAGATTCTTGGGGAATGTTCAGCGACTGAGACAGTCAGCGGGAAGGGAGGCCGAGATCGCTTTGTAGGTGTGCACCCACCGACTTGAGTTCCTGCTCCTCACGGGACTGCTCGTGGCAGTTAAAACTTGCGGAAAGTCAAATTATACAGGAACTCTGTAAAAGTTTTCTGTGACTAGTTAATTCTTGTCATCAGGGTCAAGTACTGATGAGCCACGTGACAATGATCAGTAAACAAGCGAGAGAGGTGCCTGTTTACAGCCATTCCCTCAAGTCGTGGCTCTGCCGGTCTGACTCACTGTTTGCCAGCAAAACATTTGTGTTGCAGATCACCAGACGATCTGATCTGAGACTGTCTGTGGTGGACCAGTTTTCAGGAGGTTGAGATGTTCTTTGGGCAGATCTTTAAATAACAGCAATGCTGGGTGAACTTTGTTCTCTCCCACTTCCGAGCAAAATCGATAGTCCATGAAGCGCTTGTTGAATCGGAGCAAAGCTCCTCATATATCCTCTTCCAACCATAAAAGTGCTTATTAGAGACGGGGTCAGATAATATCACGCTGAAGGCACCATCTTGGGCCAAGCAGTATTTGCATACGTCCGCTGCTTTCCCCATTTCCTCAATAACTTACTGATCTTTAATTTCTTTCCGTTCCAGAAAGATTTAATTTTCATTTCTATTTAGGGTCATTCACCTCGCTGCTTAGATCGTGGAATTTTGACTGTTGCCAATCTCGCGTCCTGCTTTGCTGCAGAAAACGTTTCACATTGAAGCGTTGCTCCCCGTGGGTGGGAGACAGGCAAAGAGACCCGGCGGTACGGATTATATAGTGACCCCGAAGTGTCTCGGATCCTTCTTGTCAAAAAGCACCAGTTTACCAGCTCATCCTACTCTTGAACTACTTACCAGAAATTCTGTCTCGAGCAGCTGGTGGGAGCTGCAGCTTGCACTTGCATGAAAACAGCTCCACCAGAAAGTAAGTAAAGGTCCGTCTCATGGTCTCCAGTCTATGGAATTCCTGTCATTCTTAGCGTAATTTCATCTTGAAATTGTATTCTGAAGATTTTGGGCACCGTTGCAGCGTGCTTACGGGTTTGCCTTTAGTCTGTTCATTTCAAACTTCGAGCCAGCGAGGTAAAAGATTTAAAAGAAAAAAATCCTGTACAAGGTGCTGGGGTTTGCTTTTTAAAAAAAAAAAAAAAAAAAAGGATTGCAGCCTGGCTTGTCCCAGTGTCGGATTCCAGGTTGACGCACACTCGGCAGTAGCCCCCAGTTTATCTTCTGAGCGGTGGAAATGAGGTGAACGTACCAGATAAGAGACGCCGCTTTCAGAAGTACCTGTGCTCTCGGTGTCTTGGTCCCCCAGAGCATCAAACCACTCCAGCGTTGCGTTCTCTACCTTGCCTAAGACACCTATCAGCTATGGAGCTCAGGAACTTGTTTAGCCTGTTCAGTCTGCCAATATTAGCATGTTCCCATGCGTCGTACCTCTGCTGGTGGTTGTAGGAAGGTGACCAAGTCTAACAGATCTGGCTTGAGCTTTCCTTCGTGTTCTTCTCTGACCTGCGTTCTGATGTGCGTTGAGGAAAGGCTTCATCTCGTTTTTCATTCTTCCTTTGGGGACACTTGTGAATTTTGCCTGATTTGTTGGGTTTGAGGTCTTTTTTTCTCACATCCCAATACCAAATTCTGCTATTGCCACGACAAAATCAACGTCCTAGCGTATGCTGTGTTGGGTGGTACTTTTATGAAGAGTGTCAATAGCGTAGTATTAAAGTATACAGGATGGGTGAAGTATTTGATCCGTATTCTCTACGGACTTTGCTTTTGGAATGTGGGAAATGGCCGTTGGAAGAACAACTTAATAGTTGGCCTTTGCGGCTCCAGCAAAACTTTGCTTCTGTGATGAGATGTTCAGCATTCAGGTAGCATCTAAGCCAGGTCACAGCAGTTTTGCTTATCAGGACGAATATTTATGCAGTTTTTTGGGTTTAATGCCACCTTCTTAAGCGAAAATCATGTGCAATTGAAGGCAGTGAGCTAGGCTGGATCTTGATAAAATGGAAGAGGCTGATGGAAGCCCAGCGCGTGACTGTTGCGTGCCACTGGCCCGGCTGGGAAGGCTGACGGGGACGGTTCCCTCTGGAGCCACCCCAGGCACCAGGGAGTGTCACTGGCGCCATGCAGCTGAACGGTGTCACCTTAGTGACACGCCCGAGACACGCCGGCTGCAGCTGAGACAGCCTGCACGGTTCCAGCTCCCCTTCTCCCGCACCGTGCGCCGCTCTGCGCTTCATGGAGTAGCTCCAATCGAGGCCCGCGTCCCGATGAGGTAATACTGCTCTGGTATTGCCTTACCGTGCAGCGGCCGAGTCACAGCAAGGGAAAGATCTGCAAAAGTGTCGCTGTTCGCTTACGTAAATGGCTTCTCTAATTTTGAGCGATTGGATTTTAATTTAAACGTAGTATTTAATTTAGATTAAAATCCAATAACGTTAATAATGTTGCCTATTTTAATAAAGGTGTAGCGTGGTGACGCATTGCGCCCAAGTGGTTCGTTAGAAGGTACGGAGTCCCCAAAAGGAGCATGTTCAGATGCTTCAGATGAAGGTGTGCTCACGCTTGGCTCTGAAGACTTCGGGTGCTGTTTCGGTAGGCGAGGGGACTGCTTTAATCACGATTTAGCAATACTCTTACTGGCAAATGCTCTCTGCCCGGCAAAGATGTTTGTACATTCAAATAGGGATAAGGTACCATTTATTGATTACTGCCTCGGAGGTCTGCTTTGCCTCAGTTGGACCTACGGAGTGCCAGCTTTATTGCTTTCCGAACACGGGATTAACACACCTACAGAATCCCTCCCCAAATCCCAACCCTTTCGAAGTCCAACAGGAACAGGTAGATTCATTTAATTAGGTAGGTTCATTTAATTAGCTTTTTTCCCCCTAGTTTGTGGCAGTTCCGTAGAACTCTCCTCCCGAAAGCAGCTGAGGATTAGTTTCACTTCAGCCCATCAACACGTTGCGAACAAGTTACTGCACGGTACGCCTGTATTTCTAGGAACACCCAAGTCTGTCGCAGCCGTGTTCCTCTTGCTGCTAGAGCCACCGGCGTGCCACACGCGATTGTCACGGGAACGCCAGGCTGTGTCTCTGTTAAGCAGCGACAGCGCCGATGCACCTTCCAGGCGACGGAATTAGTAACAGTCCCCCCGATGCTGCACCCGTACCGGGTTGCCGTACCCCAGCAACAGCCGCTTGCTAAAATTTTTACTTTGCCCCCAAAGAGAAACCAGTTTTTATTAAAAAATAAACCCAAAAAGTCAGTAGCTGGTCTTAAACCACAGGCAGCTCAGAAGGATTTACTGAGTAAGCGCTTCCTTGGGTGTTTTAAGTAACCTGGTGAAAGAAAACGACAAAAGAGCATTCAGGCAGGGGCAGTGTTCCTGTGCGCCCCGTGTGAAGGACAGTCCCCGGGTGGCTGGGTTTCTCGGCTGACGTTCCCTCTAACAGCTAAAACTGAATTTTCCCTGGCAGTCTCGTTGTGATAGGGACGGGGGGAAGGTTTGCCGCTCGGTCCCACGGCTGGTGGGGTGACACGGCCTTCCCTTCCCGCGCCGGCTCGCCCTCCGCGGCTCTTAGGGGGGGCACCTCCAGCCTCTGGACAAGGGCTTGTCCGTCGTTTTTAATGTGAAAAATATAATGGGGAGACTCGGGATGATGTGGTGACTGGGAGGCAAAATAACGGTGCGGACGAGGGAGCCGTCGCTGTCAGAAATGCTTTGTGCTTGGCCGCGGGGTACAGTAAGGGGCTGTGACCCACAAAGAGGCAGAAGAGGATCCCCCCCTTTTCACGGGGCCTATAAATTAACTTTCAGCCTCAGGATTAAGTCATCAAAAGCTAAAAAAAAAAAAAAACCCTCGACATCACTAATTTTTCTGCTTCTAAATCTCTTTCAAGAAGGATTTGGCAATGTGCTGGCGCGGAGCGCTCGCACACCAGGTCTGGCGGGATATTGCTTTTGGGGTAGCTTTCCTCCCAAACTCCTCATGACATCCCTCCCGTCTTTAACTTCGTGCTCCAGCTGGGTGTTAGAAAACGTGTCGGGAACACAAGCGTGGAGCCAGAAGCTTCCTTCTAGCGGGGTAAGGGGAACCCTGAGGCACAGCGTGCAGCCCTCCTGGAAATTATTAACCCGGGGGCGATTTGCCGGGCTTAGCGGGGAAGATGCAGTCGGGCTGGTGACCTAGGAGCCAACAGACCGCATCCACACCATAACCCGTCTCCAGAAACGGGGAAAACTGGCGATCTGAAGGTGCGTTGGCATTAGTCTGCTACAGCAAATCCTGAAGAATTTCGATCTTTTGGTAACTTGCACGGGTTATTCCCCCACCCCGCCCTTAGGCAGAGCTGCAGGGGATCGCAGCCCGCT
>NW_009259045.1:87120-87559 GCF_000687185.1 Egretta garzetta | reverse complement strand
GAGGGGGGAGAGGAGAGGAGCAGGGAGAGGAGAGGAGCAGGGAGAGGAGAGGAGAGCAGGGAGAGGAGAGGAGAGCAGGGAGAGGAGAGGAGCGGGGAGAGGAGAGGAGCGGGGAGAGGAGAGCAGGGAGAGGAGAGCAGGGAGAGGAGCGCCTTCAGCGAGCTGCCTCTGCTGACGGACGGGCGAGAACCGTAGCCGGTTGGTAAACCACCCCAGCGCGCTGCAAGCGTACGGTAGTAAAGGGATCGACAAAAAAAAAAAACCAAAAACCCAAAAAAAACACCAAACCAAAAACCAAACCCACAACAGTTCAGAATTTCTTCTGCTGTTAGTTGGGTCTCAAAAGATCTGGCAAGCACGGCTTCGGAGAGCCCTCCCAGAGCTCCCGCGAGCGGAGGGACGGGGGAGAGCAGGACCCTCCGGTCGGCCCCGCAGCGCT
>NW_009259045.1:84529-85398 GCF_000687185.1 Egretta garzetta | reverse complement strand
TCCCGCCTGCGGGGGAGCCGGGGCTCGGTGGCTGAAAGCTGGCACCGGTCGCTGCCTGTGAACGACAAAGCAGGGGAAGCCCGTAAGTCAGGCTGCACGTACTTGCGTCTCGAGAGCATCTGCTTACTTTTCATTTACTTATTTCTTTTACGATGTCTCTCTGTCTTACGTTTTATTTTCACTTGTCCTTTTTTTTTCTGGCTGCCCCGTGCTCCTTCTATTTTTTTTTGTACTTTGTGCAGCAAACCCCCTTTCCCCAGGACAGGGGTTGCTAAGCTGATGGGTACGGCAGTGCCTGTCACCGAGCCCTGCTTCGCAGGCATGGCCTGAGCGCTCGTTTCCAGCTTCTTTTGCAGGTGTTTGACTTTCATGTTTCTCCCTCGCTTGCCCGCCTGCGAATGCGGCTGGAAGCAGAGGTAGCGGAGCTGCTTGTAGAGACAGTTACACAGGAAGTGAAACGAAGAGGGGCCTTTGGGAATAAGAGACATGCCAGGAGGCTGGGAGCTGCCGTGCATCAGCGGGAGAAGAGAACGAACCCCTGCTTTCTTCCAAACTATTGACCAGCGTCTCAAGTGGAAGGAGAGGCGGGGAGGAAGAAGCGGGAGCGTTAAGACGTGCTGTTAGGCGAGGGGACGAGGCGGTAGGGGACCAGAGGCAGGAGACTGCAGCGGGAAGTAAGAAATAAAGGGACGTGTAGCACGTGGAAAGCGTTTTGTGTAAGTGAACTGTGCGGTGGTCTCCCGGGTGTTGTGTTGCCGTGCATGCACGCGCCGTGGGCCTGGCTCTGGTGATGAATGGTCGGTCCCACCAGATTTTGGGATGGGACCTGCTGAGGTGTGGCGGGGAGACCGCACCGACGCCCGCTGGCC
>NW_009259045.1:73786-84502 GCF_000687185.1 Egretta garzetta | reverse complement strand
ATTTGTGACACGTACGGAACGGCGTATTCCTGTACACCACGCTCCATTACTCGCTGCTGGCGTAGCCTTTGGCGCGTCTGGATTGTCAAGCTCTGGACAAAAAAAGGGGTGTGCTATCCTGGAGGCAGCGAGGCTCTGTGGTGAGGTATCTCGGGTAGGATCGTAAAATATGCTGGTTTCGGGGCTGGGAACTGTTCATTTTTTTCCTACCCCCCCAACTATCTGATTTTGAAAATCGGGAGCGATGCGCAGCTTGGCACGAGCTGAGGCTGTGAAAGCTCCCCCCTTTAAGCCTTGTCTGTGGGTGAGCAACAGGCTGATGCTCCCCCAGCTTTTACTTGGAAAAAGAGCAAATGTATTGCCCGTCAGCCTGCTCTGGTCGAACTGTGTGTGAGCGTGGAAAGGACCAAGTTCTGTGCTTGGGTTAAAAGCCTCCCTGCTGCGTCTCGCTGGGGGAGAGAGAGTTTCAGAGCATTTCTGTGGTCACTCGGTGCCAGCGGTGGGGCGGGATGGAGGCAGCCGAACCTATTTCTCTCTCCTCAGAGGTGGAAGCGCAGAGGAGTAGCTAATGCCATCCCTAACAGCGTTACATAGTCATGAGGTTACATCAGTGGGTGATGATGCAACGCTGCTGGCATATGATGCAGTGTCAGTATGCTAATACTGTACCTTAATATAGCTGCGTTACGACTTTTTTGTAGTAATTACAGGCCGGTAGTCATACGTGGAGCTGTTTAAAATCATTGGTTCAAGTTCAGACGGTGCTGGTGTGATGTTTGTGAGGCTCATGCAAGGCAAGGGGAGGGATGTGGATGGATTTTTCGGCCGGCACGTGTACACAGGTATGATGTTTGGCCCTTTTAGGGACCTCTCTGCCCGGCCTCAGGTTTGAACTGGAATTATCCCTTTGCTGTCAAAGGAACTGTAACTGTGGAAGGAACCCCGGGCTTACTGTCTTACGGTCTTACACTTCTATTTCTGGGTGTGCTTGTTAGCCCTCCCCATCCATATGAGCTATAAGCATTCTCGCTTTCCTACTGAATCGCTCCTTTTTGGGGGGGGGGGGGGGGGAAGAAGCAGCGATGCTTGGGGCAAAGGAAGTCAACTTCTGACATCGCTTGGATGGTGCTGGAAGTATTTAAAAAACTAAGCCTAAAATTCATTGAGGCCACATCTGCGATCATCTTGGGGTTTTCAGCGGTACCTCTTGAAGTGGTGCCCATGTTGTAAGGTCCCTGGCCAGTCCTCAGCCAACCCACAGGCGCAGTATCTGGTGCAGGACGTTGGGAAGGACAGGACTGAGAAGGCGCTGTAGCGGTCAGCAAAGCCCCAGGTTTCTGCTTTGATGGAGCACTCGCTTTACGTGTAACTCCTGAGTGGAAAATGCCGGTTTGCTGGCTAAATTTAGAATGTTTTCCTTGAGCGTGTTTTGAACCACAAACTTCTACATGCAATATCGCGATGTTACTTGCTGATAGTAGGTATTAAGTGTACTTGCACGTTTAAAAATTCAAATCTTCAGGCATCAGAACTTATTCTTTTGATCCATGTTTCCCTTTTATGTGTCTTGTGGGGTACGAAGTTGCGTGCTCTGTACGAGTTCCCGTGTGTGATACGTCCCCGTGCAGGTACAGGCATTTATCCTGCCTAGAGGTGCTGCTCAAATAGGTCACAACAGAAAAGCTGGGAAGCCAACGTGCAGTGTGTGCGTTCCCCTTTTGAATGAAAACACACGCGCTGAGCTCTCATTACAAAATGCAAAATGAACTGTGGTGTGGAGGGTTTGGTGTGTTTGTTTTTTTTTTTTTTTAATTCCTTCTCTTAGAACACCCAACATCACAGCCCTGTTCAGGCACTTGTCGACTTCCAGTTTGTATCTTTTTCAATAATAATCTAAGTAACATGCAATTGCATGGTGGGTTTTTTTTTTTTTCCCCTCCAAATGTTCCTGGAGCCTGTGGTATCTGAAAATATGGTTGATTTATTTTTAGGCTTGGGGAAGTAACGTTTGCTTTTGTGTAATGCTATTCGTGTTGGAGGTATCGCAGCACATGGGCTGTAGACCAGTGTGTGAAGTGCAGTGTCGTCAGAGTATTTTGTTGATTGGAGGAAAAAAAATGGTACGCGGGTACTCTTCCCTCTTCTCCTGGCATTAGGCAAAATAAACGTTAAGCACGTGCTGCTGATGGACTAGGAAACTCCAGGGCAGCCTTTCATTTGGGTTCTTCTTGAAAGTCTGTTCCTGAGAGTTGCATCAGGCTCTCCCTGTGCTACCCATGCTGCTCGGTTTAGATTTGTGCCCTTAAAACTTATGAGCTAGAGTTTGGCACTTCATATATAGACATTCCGCTTATTTATGCATTCCTATTATGATTGATTGGTGTAAAGACTTGCTTGGGATCCTTTTTTTTTCCCCCACCCCAGCTTTTCTAGCCACCTTCTCCCTCCCCTTCTCTCTGCGTTTCTGAGCATCCCTTCACCTGGGGAACTGGGCGTCTTTGAATATGCTGACCCTCGTGCAGCCAGCGGTTCCTGCTTTATTTCTTACGCACCAGCTGGAATTGCTGAGATTATTCACTTGTGATATTTTCTACCTGCTTGGCACCGCTCAGTCTGAACGCCCTGTGTCCATCAGTGAACCTCACTGTCAGATGAATCATATGTTCATTTTCAGGTGGGGAAAAGGAGAGTGAATTGCCCGAAGTAAGCATTACAGGACGGGGACAGAGCAAAGGTTAAGGTTTATTAATACGCAGTTTCCTATGCTGGCTTCTTGCTGTTCAGCGCTTCTCCTCGTCCTTCCCCGACTGCTGGAGGCACCGGTGTTTCTAGCTTTCATTGCCTTTAATTGCATTCTCTGGTATTTGGCTTCTTGGTGTGTCAGATCCTGGGACTCTCCAGCAGGGCACCAGTAAACAGCGGGTGTTTACCTGTGAGCATCGGTGTGACCTGTTTGGCATCACCTCGGGAGACTGTGGCTACCACGGGGCAGGGAGGAATTCTCCCGGACAGCTTTCCTACCTCTTAATTACAGAGCGCCTCTTCGTTGCGCTGGGGCTTTTTAACCTGTTGTCCGCTATGCTCCTCTCTTTCCAGCCCGAGCGAGGCTGGAAGGCAGCGTCGTGACTCTCGCTTCATGAGCACAGATCGCTCTCTTTGAGCGAAGAGGGCATTTGGAGGGGAGGAAAAAAAAAAAATCTGATGAGGCCATTTGGGCTGTATGGGAGAAACCCAAGGTTTAGCAAAGTTTTGCCCGCTTTTGATGTGTTGACTCTTAAGAAAAAGTTTGGATGTGTTGCTGTTTCTGCATACTGAAATGAGGCAGAAAGTGGAAAACCTTCGCTACGTGCAGCTGTAGCAATGCCCTTTTCTCTCCTCATTGCCTTTATTATCAGTACGACGCAGCTCAGCGTTGCAGCTTGAGCGCAGGATGGTGCTGGTCGGTGTCTGGCCGGAGCTGTTGATGCGGTGCAGCTCGGAGGTGTGGTGGGCAGATGCCAGGTGTTTGTCCCTGTCATTGCATCTTGAAAATCGCACTGCTCGGGACCAGCTGGGGTCCTGTGTGCTGTGGTAACCTGTTCTCCCCTTCACGTGTGCTTTCCTGCCCTCCTGGAGGGGAAGTTTTACATTGCCTTGGATAAGTCACTTAAACCTCTCGGTACCTTGGCTGTCCCATCTGCAAAATGGGTATAAGCATGTGTCACAAAGGTCACAAAGCTTACAACAACCGTTACTTCTGTCTTAATCTTCACCTTCGTTAGCTTTTTTTCTCTGAAATGATTTAACCCCACATCATTTTGTTTTTCAAACGAGAATTGCTGGTAGGATTGAGGATGAGAAGAAGAGGGGGGGAAAAAAGAATCGCCTGGCTTACCTCACAGTCTGCGATGCCGGTTTGTTGTACTAGGAAATGCAAACATTTGAAGGATCTAGGAGTGTAAAATTTAACAGCCAGCCACAGACGCCGAAGGCCAGACAAACACGGGGAAGGAGCGTCACGTGGCTAACGGGGACTTGGCAAACCTCTAGGCCGGGGAAGGAGGGAGCTCGCCCCCGACTCTCGTGCTCGTTAGTGAGGACTTTGTGTCTTTGTAGGTGACGTGCGCGAGTTGGGTGAGTTTTCGAGCTCTGCAGAATTGTTTTCTGTATATCCCTTATAACTGGCGGGTCTGTCCCCGCAGCAGGGTCGAGTCTGTGCGCCTTGAGCCAAGACGTGCGGAAGCTTATGATCAGGCGTGTTTATCTTGTCTTTTATTTTTAAGAAGGCTCCATTTCGGGAAGCTGTTTCTCCTCCCACTGTTGTCTTTCCTGGAGAGCCCTTGGGCATCAACTGGACTCCTTGGGTCCTCCCTCCAACTTCTGGTTTGTGCACAAACCCAACTGATTTGCTGACCCAGACCTGATGGGGATCCTTTCCTGGTCAGAAGTCTTCTGCGGCTCGGTCAGGTGCTGCTCACGTTGAGCAGAATACAGCGAATGGTCTGTATCATGGAAGTGATTGGAGTCTGACCGAGCTCCAGGAGTTCAAGTGTCAAAGAGCTATTTAACACGAGCATCTCTGAGTGTATCTCAATCTGTTCTGTTTGTGTTCATTCTTACTAAATTCTGGGGTTTGGGGCTTGGTGGGTTTTTTGTTGGTTTTTTGTTTTGTTTTGGCGGTGTTTGTTTTTTTTTTTTTACTCTGAGTTAAGCACTTCAGCCTCTATTCATTCTCCTACTCCTTTGTTTCCTTTCCTTCTCTTCCCCCTCCCTCCTCCCCTTTTTCTCTCCTGAAAGAACACCAAAACCATCGGTATTTTGCAAGAAGAAAGGAGTTTTCGTGGCTATTTTTGGGTGACCCTCCAGGTGAGGCAGTTTGGCCATGACTTGCCTCCTCGGAGCCATTGGCAAGTTTGGCGTTCCAGGTGATCCGGCATTAAGTTAGAGCTCTGCCGGAAAGCCTTTGCTCCTGCTGTGTTTGGAAGAAGTGTTGGTCTCCAGTTCCTTTAACAATTACAAGGTGACTAACAACTTGAATGCAGTTTCCCTGCTAATTTGCAGTGCCCTGTAGTAAACTCTGCTGTGGCATGAAAGGGGTCAGTGTGTGAGCGCTTCATCTTCTGGTTTTGGTGTCTTGTGCGTCACCTTCTGTCTTGGGCTTATTCCTGTATAAACACGAATCAAACTAAATTACAAGTCGTGCCCAAATCTTGCTGGACCCGGTAGCCCAAGCCATGTGGATGGAGAGGCGGGCAGCAGTCTACCGCACTCCCAGTCATCTGTAACAGCCTGGGCTTTTTGCTGCCCTCGCTCCAGCCGTCTGGATGGGAGCTGGAGGGAGAGGAACCGCGGGGGGGGAAGGAAAAAAAAAAAAAAAAAAAAGCTGATAAAAGAGCACTCCCACAAGGCAGGAGATAAGCCCTGACATGAAGTAAACACCATTCCTCCCCCTCTGCCCCCACTTCCAGTGTCTTCAGCTGAATATAAATGGGTATTTAAAAAGTCAGGTACCCAAAGAAGTTTCTGAAACCCCTGGCAACAAGGGAGGCTGTATGGTATTTTCTTATTTTTACACCCCAGCAAGTGAAAATAACTCATTGCTGCTTAACTGTGTAAGTAAGGTGGGGAGCTCCAGCAGAGAGTAGGGAAATGGATATTCTGCCTCACCTGATGGGAGGAGGTTCCGCGAACTCTTTATGTCGTAACGACGAATTCTTTAGCAGTAAATGTTGTTAGTCGAAGTACTGACAAAAGTGGGTAACAACCACTAAGAATGTTAGGTGGCACCTCAAAAGGGTGGTGTTTTGTTTTTTTTTTTCAATCCTATTTGAGGGGACACCAGATGAACACTGATAGCTGTGGAAGTAAGAGCGAGCTGATCTCAAGGCAGTGTATTCCCCCCCTTCTCTGTTAAATATCCAAAATAGGTAGGAGTTTATGGTGGGATCTTTGCATTACCGTGTGAGATTGCTGAAGCCTTTAGGCTTATTTTGTAGCTTTTCAAGGGGAGAAAAAAAATGAAGGCTTGATTGTGTTTTCAGTTAGTCCTGAAACTGATTTTTGACGTGACCCATCTCATTCACTTAGGGGTACGAATACCCAACTTTATGACCTGTAAGACTGTAGGAATTAGCATTCAAGAAAGCTTTTCTTTAGTTCAGTACAACAATTCCAGCTGAGTGGTGCTGGTTTAACTCGCTTCTTGTTTCCTAACTCGATCTAGATGGAGAGACTCTTGTCAGTGCTGGCTGCTGAAGCTGCATCTCCCGCACCAGGCGATTACCCCACGGCTGGCGCAGTCGTTAGCAGCAGGTTTTTCTTAAAACAGTTTTGTGAATGCCCAGAGCGTGGCCGGACCGAACGGAGCCCGGCGCCGGTATGGGATGCCATTGAAACGGGGCAAGCCTCGTCGCAGCGGCAAAGTCACTTTTGGGACTGTTCTGTCGGGGAAGTGTTGCTGAAGGTGGTCGGTAGTGGCTTTTCTCTGAGTCTGATTTATGCTACAAATACTGAAGACTTCCCAGATCCTAAAATGAGTCAGAAAAATGAATCGTTAAATTTCATGCTAACGCTGATTTACCTATTGGTGTAAGTAGGAGCAACTTCCTTGCCATGGCCTGTTAGCTATGCCCAGTATGTTCAAGTAGCCATGTGATCACGAGCTTTGAAATGCTTGCAAGAATTAGAGGAAGTAAACCGAAGGCATTCATATTTAATAGGATCTTAGAAAATCCTGTCTCCAACAGAATTAGGTACTGTGGTTGTGCGTGTGTCCCTAGCGTTGCGGTATGTACAAACACGCTGAACCACCTATTGAGGTTCATACACAATAGCAAATTTTCTGCTTTTCACTGTAAAATAGCGAAATTACATACGTGCCGACTGCAGGCCCGGCGCTCGTGTTACGCTCTGTAGGATGCTGTTGAGCATGGACTTCGGAATTTGCTTTCTGCTGGCTGGCTTGTTTGGTTTTAAGGCTCCTGAGACGTCGTCTTTGAAAGCAAGTCCCTGGTTGTTTCAGTAGTGGAAGAACCCTTGCCTCGCAGCGTCGCTGCTTGCTTCTGCGCGCTGCCCGCGCGGGGCGTCCCGTGAAGCTGCGCTCCGTCTGTGTCCGGGCTGTGCTGGGGAAGGCCGAGGATGCTCTCTGGGCAGTATCCCTCCTTCCTGGGCCATGCATGCACTAGGGAGAGCTGTGCCTTTAATGCCTTGATTAACTCTATAAATGTGATAAGAATTGATGTCTTTTAAGCTTTTTTTTTTTTTTTTTTTTAAATTCAAGTTCAATTTTGTAGTTGGGGGCAGGGGGAAGGAAGATGACGTTTGTAACAGCTTTTCTATACGTATTCCGGAGAGCCGATGATACTGGGAGAAGACTGGCTCATGGTGTAGCTTTCTCTGAGAGGAAGAATCCCGCTGAGGAGATGACATTCCCTGCAAAACTTGAAAAGTAATCCGTGTGTAGCTTTCGGAAGCTCAGCTCGAGACTAATCCGGGTTGGCTATGCGTAATAATTCTTATTTTCATTAAAGTTACGCTCCAAGTAGTAGGTAGCACGTACAGTTAAGGCTAACGTTAAATTAATGTCGCAGTTCGTGAAGGGCTGCTGCTCCGTGGGCTACGACGGGAGGATCGAACAGGAGGATCATCACAGAGAGAAACTTCTGGATTGCTCTATCAATAGGCCTGGATATATTTTGCAAATCCTGTTTGCGGGGAAGCTTATGACTAGTCAGGATAGAAGCAGCAACGTTGACCAGTGGCAGAGCGCTCGGGACGGAAAGCGCAGTGTCTTTGGGGTGGTCTGGCATACAGCACGCGTGGAAGGGGTTCTGTGGCTGGAAAAGCTCTGAAATTCTCCTGCATGCTGAAGAAAGCGAACTTTTTGCTTGACTCTTTTAAATAAATATTGCGAGCTTTGCGGTGGTGATCGCGCGCTTCTGGGCACTGCGGGAAAGCTGGGATCTGGGAGGCAGAGGGCACCTCCACGCTGCTACCTGCAGCCTTTGTTCCATTAGGCTGTGTTGAAAGTATTTCAGCTTCTGCTTTTTCTCCTTCCTTTCGCAAAGGTTTCCAGAGGGGGAGGTATTAATTCCTTTTGCTGGACCAAAACCTGTTTTTTAAACCTGAAGCTGATGGTTTAACAAGGACTTGTAAGCGATACAAGTGGCTTGGGGAGCAAAAGCACGTGAATCATGTCGGTTAAGACCTGATGGGTAACTTATTTCTGTGAGGTGCCTGAGAATTATGGTGGTGAAGACTATAGAAGTAATTGAATAAGACTCATTTTAATATTGCGCATGTTATTGATCCCTTAGGCCATTTAGATACGCAAACTTGATAAGGAGATCTCCTTTGCAAAATGCTGCTTGATGTAATTGTAACACCTCTGGTTGTTTTCTACCCAAAACACCCTCGTGTTCGTGTGGAAGTTGGATGTTGTTGTGCAGAAAGCCACTGAAGTAAGAGAGCGCCTAAATTTCATCTTGCTCATCCTCAGTATCCGTCTGCTTTCTGCTCCTTCTGGGCCGAGGGATCCTTACGGGTTTGTTACCAGCGGTTAGGCTTGCTCAAGGTTAAAAATCCCCCTCGATCCTGCGGGTGATAATGACAACTTTTATTTCCTTTTCCCTTCCAACGGCAGGACCAGGGGCTAAACGTCAGCCCCACGGCCTTCGTGTTTTCATGCAGGCGTGGCTGTGTGCGAGCGTGGCTGGTGATGCTCGGCGCGCAGTGCTCCCCTTTGATCTCGGGTGGGGGATGCAGTGTGCATCCAGATCAAGTTTTGTGTGCCGAGGCTTTTGAATTAATTAATGATGGTGGCTGTGCTCGGCTTCCCCTGTAAATAGGTGTGGCCTCTGGGTCCCTGCCAAGTTGCCATTTCATTCCCTTATTTGGATTTCTGAACGGTGTCATTCTCTACACACACCCTCAGTTAGGTTTTTAAATAATATAGTTGGGGAAACTAGAATTGCTGCTACAAAATTATTAGCTTATGGGTTATTAACGAACTCCTACAACTGAGATTAAGAACGTGTCATTAGTGGAGGATGGTATCTTGAGCTCCCAAAAAAAATTTTTTTTACAAAAAAAGGGTTACTGCTGTGTTGCCAGTAGCTGATGCTGAAGCCAGGTAGGCACAAACCAAATTACTCGGGAGGAATCAAGTTATCATGTTTTCGTTGATGCCAGGTCCCCCATTTAAAGGCACTGGCACTTGGTGAGCGCAAACTGCCCCCGCAGAGCCCAGCAAAGCCTGGTTGCAGCGGCGAGCATCGGCGAAGCAGCTGAAAGCCAGCCCCGAGCGTGGCATTCCAGAGCAAGCACAACGCATGCAAACCCCACATCTTACTCGATGATGAAAGTAGAACAGATTTTTCCACCAGAGCTAGAAATAACAATTTGCCACCCCCTTTTTTTTTTTTTTTTTTTTTTTTTTTTTTTTTTTTTTTTTAAGTTGAACGTTGCCGCTCATTTTAGTCTCCATCTCTCCTAATGAGCTATCCAGAGCTTTCCAGTCTTCTTCCTTGGGGTTGTTGGGCACGGGGTGAAAGAGGTGATAAATTCATGCACACATCCCTCTTCTTCCCCTGTTTAATATTCCGCCAAACAGTTCTGCAAATGATTTCGTAGTGCTGCCTCTTTGCATAGAAAAGAGACACCCCCTTCCTCTGTCAAAAATACATTCTACATCTGAAAACAGAAGATAGTAATTCCAGTTTTTAAAAAACATGTTTATACAACACTCCACAGCGACCGGCACCATTAGGCGATTAGACTGTGCTTTGATTAAAACCAGTTGATTGCAGCTACTCGGTGTGGATGGAGGAGAGCTGGACCGGCTCGGTCCTCGTGAAGGAGGCATGGAGCATCTCTGTCCTGCAGCGTCAGGCGCAGAGCCGGCGGCGTTGCGCTGGATTGCTCTGGAGGACCAAGGCGTGAGGGATAGGAGCCCTTCCATGAATCCAGTAGGTCTTGGTGCCGGGTGAGGATCAACATAACTGCCCGTAAATACAGAGTAACTGAAAAATAGCTCAAACTGCGCTACGTATGAAACAAAGAACCCCCAAACCAAAACCCTTCCGTCTATTTTTAGCTCTTCTTGGTGTTCTCTCCTTTTGCTTAACAGCAGATACTACAGTTCCTCTTCTCGAAGCGGGCGCTGCTTTGTTCGTGTCTGCTGCTTGGCTGCTGTCTCTGACATGCAGGGTGCTTTTTGTTGTTCCTGCAAGTCAGCCTCTTGCAAAGATTTTGAT
The DNA here is from genome assembly GCF_000687185.1 of Egretta garzetta. Classification (NCBI taxonomy): domain Eukaryota; kingdom Metazoa; phylum Chordata; class Aves; order Pelecaniformes; family Ardeidae; genus Egretta; species Egretta garzetta. Next base: position 74,270 of record NW_009259045.1, on the reverse strand, counting down.
TTAATGAGTCAGGTCTACCCATAGAGTGATTACAAAGATTAACTTGGATAGATGCGAAACAGATGTATAGAACTGTTTGGACCTGGCTCCGATGCAACCTCTTAATCAGTGGTTTCATCCTTTCTCTGACTTAACTCCAGTTTCACAGTTTAAACTACTAATTCTAAAATTAATGACAAATAATATTTTCTTTCTGTTTCACTCATGGACTTTCCTAATTCCTTATCGTACCTCTCTGTTGCTTGGAGTGAGAACATGACGTGGCTTAGATGCTTCTGTATAAGGGCATGCAGCTCTAAAAACCAAAGCAGAACAAAACTGGCCTACCCAAAGGGTTGCTCTAACTTTATCTCGAAACAGCCAGCTTTGGTAGCTCATTTTATAACACATTGCTTTTGCGAAACTGAAGTGTCTTGGAGCAGTTTCCCGTGGACTTTTTGAGGAATAACTGGGTTTTTTCAGAGATTTTCGGGGGAAGCGTCGT
>NW_009259045.1:64436-73757 GCF_000687185.1 Egretta garzetta | reverse complement strand
CCCCCCATCTGAAGACATAAACTGTGTTATGAGTGAAAAGCAAGCGGCGTGCTTGTGTCTGCTAGAGCCCGTAGTGGTGCAACCCTAGACAATCATGGGTGTTTCTATTCATGAGTAGCCAACCAAATCGTGATCTGGGTATTTTGAGCCTGCCTGATCTTCTGAATCAACCTGCAGAGAAATGCACTCCATTTTGTGCTGACTTGGGACTCCGCAGGGCTCGCCAGTGTTGGCGTTTTCCACGTAGCATCTGTAAACTCTGTTGCATTTGCTGCGGGCGCTTCAGCGTTGTGAACTGCTGACCAGGACAGCAGTAATTGGGTACTCCGGGCTCTGGTTACAGAAAGCCAGATTTGCAAGGTCTTGAATAGCAAGGCTTCCTGGAAGGGGGGAAAAAAAATTGCAGTTAGTGTTGATTTTTCTTTCTGAGCAGCTTTATTGGAACCTCTTTATCTTTGCATCTTCCCGGCACCCACACTTGACTGAATTCTGGCCAATCTCGGTAAAAGCACGGGCAGATCGTGGGGCTTGTTTGGGGAGGGAGGAAGGAGCTGGGTAATGTAATTACCACTGAGCTATTCCAGACTAAGGAATGAGAGAAGTCAAAATGCACTTGCACTTTGGTCTCGAAACAGTAAGTTTTGATTGCAAGAGATTAGATTATACCAGCGTTTTTCAAAAGGCTCAGCCTGGATTTTCTGCAGAAAACTTACTCCGAGATTTCCTGTCTTCTTGCACGTTGGTGTACATGAGTGGCGGGATTCGAGAGGGCAGGGCAAAGCTGAACTCTAGTTCTGCTAAATTGGTGTCAAGATCTGTACGGAGAGCGGTGCAGCTGGCGTAATTAGTAGATGATACTCTCCCAGATCCAGAAGCAAAGGCAGGGTTTCTCCTTGAAGGCCTGCGTGCACTTCCATGTGATTTGGCAGCCCTTGGTATCCACTTGGTCTCCAGTAGAGAACAAATGCTGGAAAATAAGTGTTCTCCAAACGAAGGATGTGCTGGGGTGACGTGCTTACAGAACAGCTGTCGCCACTAAGTAGTTTTTCTATATCTGACTTTCTGCTGCCGACTCAAACCATGCCCTCGCCGGCTGGCGCAGCGTGTGATCCCCGTCTACCGACCGGCTTAGCGAAAGGGTTACTGCAGCCCCTGGCTTCCCGGCCCAGCATTGATCCGAAGGGTGTAATTATAAATGGTATTGATGGCCTGGGAGAGGAGGTGTCCGTTTTCTCTCTGGCGCAGGAATTCAGGAGTGCGCCGGAGAGACTCTTAATTTGTAACAGGTTTTATTTGCAATCTGACTTGAGCACAATAAAGGGGTAGCCCTGGTGTTAATGAGCATCTGAAGGGAGCTTTTTCCCTTCTGACAAGGTGGCACCTCACTGTGGAGAGGCTAAAACTGAAGAGTGGGTATGCAGGGTGTTCAGGAGCTTTCCCCATAATCTTCGGGCACGTGGAAGTTAAAAAGCAATGCTTGAATATTTGGAGAAATACCAATGTATGCCAGGTACGGAATGGATCGGCACATTCATAACAAGCCTGACAAGTGCTTTTCCTCTCCGTGATGGTTGCTTACGCTGCACTGAAACGTGCACCGTGCCTATTACTTCAATGGCTCTTCCTAGAATTCTGTTGAGTTGCATGCAGGGAGAAATCTCTGGTCTTGGAGCATATAAAAATTCTTGCAGCTGATATTTTGGTGCTTAAAAAACCCAATTTGGTACTTTTGTACAGCTTCGAGCTCTCCCTGGAGATCAATACTTTGAAGACTTTACTCCTTGTATTCCAAAATGTTCATGGAAGTAAAGCCTGAACACGTGAGGCCACAGCTAGCCCCTTGTCTGTCAGTATTGGAATTGCAATGCGACTCCTTTTCTCTGCTGGCCAGTTCACTCGGCCTTCCAAAAAGTGCCGGAGTTGCCTTATCTCGGTAGTTTGAGGAGGTATGTACAGCAGAAATGCTGAACTGTGCTACCTGTGTCATAGTTTCCATGCCTTAATCTTCTTAGAGAACCCGTAGCCTAATTCTGAAAACGTAATGTTTTGCGGGCTAAATCTCCCTTGAATTTTACTGGATCGTAACTCTTCTAGATAGTGTCGATGGGATACAGGGATGTTGATAAAAATGCGGTCCCTAGTATTCTCATCTACAACTTCCATCATCATTTCATAGAGAGGAAAAAACATTCCTGAGTGACAAAGCAGGCTCTGTGCGAATAACGCGGTCCCTGTTGTGGTGAGTTAGCGAGCGATACTGCTCAGTCCGGTGCCTGCTTAATTTCTTGAACATTTCATTTGCTACGGTTTTAAAACGTTGCTGTATCAGAATGAGAGGCGCAATTCTTTTTAAATGGAACATCAAACCTTTGAAAGAACTTCCGAGTGACAGGGTGCTGAAGTCTTAGTCCTTTCGAATGCTGGAGGAGCCGGTGCAGGACCTACGGGCCGGGTAGCGCGCGGTGTCCCCGGGTGCTGGCAGAGCCGGTGCCCCTGGCCGACAGCAGCGTTGCACCAAAGCACAGCGTAGGGTGGCTCGGGTGTCCAGCCCTGCCCTCCTCTTCTGCAGTGACTTTTTCTGATGGAAGCGCTGTCAAAACTCAGAGCTGTTGCTGCTTGGATGCAGTTTCGCTTCCGAGCATTAACTGTTTGATTGCCTGCTGCCTAGGAGGTTCCCTGAATAGATGCTTTAAAAGCGAATCTTCAAAACATCTTTTGTAGGCAATTTAACCTTTTTTCCTTAGCGGCGTGCGCTGCGAAAGCGAACTTCCCATCTTGGAGATGCAGGAGAAGGCTAAGCCAGGGATGGAGCCGGCCATGGAGGGATGGAGCGTGGGAGCCGGAGCGGGACCTGGGGCCGTGGTGCCTGCCGCCTCCCCGGGCAGCTCGTGGGCAGCCGTCTGCTGGGCTTCAGTGGAAACTTCCATGCGCTGAATGTGGGTCAGCGCGAGAGGTGGCCCTGGTCCCGCGCTGCCAGCATCCCGTGGCACTGAAGCGGTTAAACTGCTCTTCTGGTGTCCTTGCAAGATGAAAACTATTTTAGTCCCATGACACGAGCACTATGGGAGTTTAATGCTACAGTTCATTAAAAATGGAGGCTGGCCAGAGCCTCAGGAGTACGATTCCGTAGCTTCGGCTTCCCACGTCCAGGGCACGTCAGAAGGAACGATCTCGCTGAACTCCTCCAAAACATGGGGAGCGCTCTGATGCAAGGTTGCTGCCGAGCTCATTCACCTAACCGTATTCCTCTCTGTCGGGGAAAACTTTTTGCAAAATTCAGGCTCCCTCTGTGCTGGGGGTGCCTTGTGTGCCATCCTCCCGGCAGAGCTGCGCCGGCTTCGGATGGAGCTGGTGCAGAGCCGATGCCTGGAGGATCCTCCCCTCCCACTGCGACCTTTACCAGTCCTGTTCAGCAATTATCTCTACCAGGCAGAATAATTCCTTTATTTTCTTTTCTTTTTTTTTTTTTAATCCCCCCCTTCCCCCAGCAGTGTTACAACTTGTGGCTTTCTCCTCGCTGCACTAGTGTCGTAGCTCCCAATTCCCGCGGCTGTGCCATAGCACTCATCGCCGCCCGGTACGTGGTGTGCGCTGCGTGTGTTGCTTTTTGTCGTCTTCAGCAATGAAGAAGAATTTGTTCGTGTCCAGGCCAGATGCACGAGGAGCAGCGTGGAAGCGCTGCCGTATCTGTCAGGTTTTATAGCCCTGCTGAAGGCCCTGAAGTAGCTATTGCAATGGTTTTCAATGGGCTTCTAATTAGAAAAGCATTGGACTAATAGGATGAGCTATAATTAGCAAGACCTGCCCTCTAGATAGCTAATCGGGGACCGGAATGCGGTTGTGTATCCATTCATTAAGTTTCTATATCTGCACTTTTTGTAGCAATTTGTTTAACCTGTTGGAACCTTTTGGGGTGCTTAAAATAGTAAAACGGAGCAGATGTACTGGACGCGATCTGCCAGCTTTTGGGACAAGGTGACTTCTGAGCGTGCTGGAGTTTGGTCAAGGGGGGACAGTTTGATCCTCGGGTGGGTGTTGGAGGGGTGACCCTTTACGGCCCTTACCCAGAGAGGAGGGCTAGAAGCCGGCGAGCTGTTGCCCTGCCTTCTGGACAAAAGAAAATAGCTCTGCAACTTTTTGAGGAGGGAAATGACTCAGTTCTTGGTGGCTTAGCAGAAATAAGAGGCCGAGCTTCCAAGGAGTTGTCTTGGCAGCCAGTGTGCATCAATTACTGTGCTCCACCTACAGCCCAGCGCTGCTGCCGTCTGCCCCGAGAGCTGACACCGGCGGCGTGTCAGCGCGCGCAGCGCCGTGCGAGACCCCGCTGCTTGAAGTTGTGGCTGTCGACGGATTATTCGCGTTGTGCTGGGTGAAAGCAGGCTGTGATTAGGGGCGTTTGACTTGGCTTGTGCTGCCGGCACAGGTAACTGCCGATTCAGTATGGCAGAAGTAGTTGATTTTTCTAACTGACCAGTGTGTGCTGGCTGTGGGTTTCTTCCCTCAGTGTTTTCACAGAGAGGGAAGGTTTGGATATCGTGCGCCGTATGTACAGGCTCATAAAAGGATTTTTGTAAAGCGTAAGCGAGTGTGGGCCAGAAGAACTTTTTCTGGAGTAAGAAGCAGATAAACACATGAGCATGTTCCTTTAGAATTATTTTTATATGCTGTCATACAGGACAAAAACTTCTCTAAGAAGTCCTTTCCCCCTCCTTTCTCTGCGTTACGTGTAACTTCTTGGAAGCTTCTGCAGGGAGCGGTGGTGTGGTCCCGAGTACGACCAGGACCAGAGGGACAACTGACTTCATCCGTGTTATGGGGCGTGGGCGGTGGTGGTACCCCACCAAAACCCCCCACTGGGCTTAGCCAGTGCATCCAGCTTGGCATTAAAATTTGCTGTGATGTCCTTGAAGTGAAAACGCCAACTTGTCACTAAGTTGCTGAACTGAGTCCCCGTGCGCGAGCATGCGTGTGACTGTGGTGTCACTTCCAAAGATGACTTTGTTTGCATCTCTCGGTCTTCCTGCTACTTCAGGAATGCTGCCTCCATGTAGGTAACTGGACAAATACTGCCTTGTTCACTGCATCTTAACTGGCTACTAAAGTGCTCGCCCAGGGGGCTGCTGGCTTGTTGGACAAATTAGAAGCTGAAAGCAGCTGAAAACCTTTATGAAACAAGACTTGGGGCTGCTGGGCCATCTTGTCTAGGCTGTGCTCTTGCCTAGAAGACCAGGTGATCCTTGAGGTCCCTTCTGACCTGGTATTCTATGATTATTTGTTTTTGGGTGGTGTGTCTTTTAAGCACCATGCCATTTTAGCTAGTGTCACAGTCAATTTGGGAAAGAGCGAACGAAGGGGTTTTTATGAAGATGTGTCTTCAAGTGATGCTCTCCTGGATGTACACATCGACTGGTACTGCTTTTGTCCAAAAAGTAAAATGGGGAGGTGGCACAGCAACTGCTTTGGCTTGCCCGGAGCAAGCTCCTGTGGTACCGGCCGTTGGGATAAATGCAGGTCTCCTCTTTGAGGGAAACGGTCAATTAGAAATGGGAATATTGGTTCCAGTGGGTGTTTGGGTCAAACCAGAGATAACAAGAAGCAGTTGGTTTCCTCCTAGAGCATCCGTGTAAGAAGCAAAGACGAAAGAAATAGTAAGAAAAGCAGTAACGTCAAAATATTTTTGCGCGTGCTTTTGTTTTTAATCTGAAAGCATTTGAACACTAGCCTGGTTCGCCGTTCCTTTCCTTAAACTAATAGGACGCATTCTTCTCATCTTTCACGTGGGTACCAATGTCTAAGGATGAGCGTCTCATCGGCAAGCACGTGTCGGGTGAAGGTGGTGGGCATGTCACCGGCGTGCTAACCGGCTTGTCTCTCCCCTCAGGATCCTCGCTGCAGTCACTTTCAGCCAGTCGGCCCGGTCAGGATCCCACCTGGAACCCATGAACTTCACTGACAGGTAGGAGTTGTGAATAAGATGGAGGACGAGTCTCTAATATTGCCCAGACACCCCCTCTTCCCCCGTTCGGTACTGAAAATGGGGGTTGGGCTGAGAGGGTGGAATTGTCTTCTGGTCTTTGGCACCTCAGCTCCTGCCTTGTCCAGGAAGACAAGGAAGAGCTGTAGAGGAGCTCCGAGATGAAACTCGGATTAGGGTTCGGTTGCTGTGCCTTTCACTTAGCGCTTAATCCACACTCTGAAGTAGGTAAACCTACCTAGTTTACTACAGGACAAAGAAGTTTCAATTCCTTTTAACCAGGCATTTACAACAGCTGCACAGCGTTGTCGGTCTTGAACACGAGGAGAAGCAAAAGCCAGCATGCAGAAATTCCTCCCTTGAGACCTCCTGTATATTTTGATCATTTGTGCAACCCCCAGAAGAAAAATTGTGAATGGCAGTGAAATTTCTGCAGCTATCTTGTAGCTCTGGCAGTGCTCTAGTGGCGTAGCTAAAGCAAAGCTCTCCTGATCAGCTGTCTGGATGGTGCTCACCTGCCCCGCTGCGTTGTCAAACGAAGCGCTTTATAAATAGCAATTTAAGGATTTATCCAATTTTTATTTTTTTTTTCTCCAAAACACGTATTGCCAAGGCTCTGGTGACCAGTGTTAAGCATTTCTGGTCTTTGCTTTTCTTCCAGTCTCCTTTTTCCTGGTGTTGATGTGTCTGATCATCATTTACTCATTTGATTTACTATTTTACCAGAGTCAGTTCAGAACTAACACTGCAAGCCATGAGCACCACTGATTTTTTTTGTGGGGTGAGGGGGGGAGGAGGAAAGGGGGGCTATTTATTACATAAGTTCCTAAATCTTGCAAAGTCGTGCCATCTTTCATGGGACCAAAAGGCTAAATGAAATCATAAAAACACTTTGATGACATCAGTCAGGTGAAGGAGTAGCAGGGAGTATCCCACTTCGACGTCTCGACCACAGTCGTGGAAATCTCTTAATCTGCTCTCTTGTTCAGGGAGTTATCGCCATAAAACACCTGAAAAGCACAGCTCGGGGCCCTTGTAGAGCAGTGTGCGTAAATACTATCTTATTTTGCCAACTCAACTGGTTACCCAAATGCCGCGTTTTGAACCGTAATCGAAACTGGTATTTAACGGCTATCCTGCGTGGAGGAACCTCCGTGATTTTTTTTTTTGGTAATACAAAGCCCAGACGTAGTCATCAGCAGACTTCCTGCCCAGTAGTTTCTAGACAAAAATAGATCCATAAAACTTGGGGGAGAATTCAGGTCAAACAAATCCCTCGTGTTGTGGCTGGAAGTCGTACCCTCTAAAAACACCTCCTTAAACCCGAAGCGTTGGACCTTAGAATTAATAGAATTTTGAAGTTCTCTTTAGAAGAACTAGGGTATTGATTAGTAAATAAGGAAATTCCTTAGTCGTTCAGATCTTTCTTTTGGTGCCCTGTCCTTTGTATCCACTTACACCAATTCCCTCTATGATCGTACCCAGGCTGTATTAAATCATTTATATTGGGCTGAACGTGAACCACAGCGTGGCACTTCGTGGGGAGGTGCTGAAGCTGGTTTGGATGCTCTGTGTGCAGAGATCCTCCCTTCTCTTAAGTTTTTATAATGCAGAAAACCCAAGGAATTGCCTGTATTATAATATGCACAGCATGTGGTGCTGGAAAAGCTGATTGTTGTTGTGACTGAGTATTTAAAGATGCTAATTTTGCTGCTCTTGCATTAAAATCAATGAACCAACCTAGATCCCTTCTCTAATAAGGAGCATACATTAAATGGGGAGGGGGGGTGGAAGAAGGGGAAAGGATCTGATTGCAATCTACGGTGCCATTACTTAATATTTAAATCTGTTCCCACCAAATAGAAGTTTAAATCGAGTTGTAGTCCTTTAAGTGTAAGGTTTTATTTTTGAGTCCAAATAAACACTGGATAAACAGTTTTTAATGACGAGTTAATACCCGTGAGGATCGAAGTGCCTGGAGAATCCGTACCTTGAAGAAAGGCCGAGTCTTTCTCACCAAGGTGGAGTGAGACCGCGCCGGTGTCTTTGAACAAAATGACTCTGATTCCGTTGTTGTTCTTCGGCTGCCTCGTGGGAGGGTGGCTGAATTCCCCCGGCAGGCTCGGGGGTGCCAGTGAACCAGCTCCATACCGAACCATGCAGCTCGTTCCTGAAAACTACAGCTATGAGTCACGATCACAGAGCATGCGAAAAACTGGCAGCGCTTTGCAGAGCGAACCAGGGAATCTGTGTCATTGTGGCAGGACTGAGAAGTGAGGGCTGGGGTGGTTTTTTTTTAGGCTGAATACTCCGAGCGGAGAATAACAACGCTAGTAAAAGATATTTAGGAGAAAGACCTGCTGGTGTTACGCTATTCTTCAAAAGGCTTTATTATAATTTTTTTTTTTTCCTAAGATCACCTTGATAGTGAACGCTTCTCTGAAGTTCTTGCAGAATTTTAGCAGATGACTGGATCGATTTCTACCAGCAGCAGCTCTTTTCCATTTACACAGCTACACATTTCATGTAATCTATGTGGCACACTTGAGCTTTTGGTTGAGAGCCACGAATACTTGCTTCTCTCTTCGTTATACAGAGCAGCTAGATAGCGGTTACACTCCACACCTCTTAAATAAACGGAGCCAAACTCAGCCATAAGAGTGATTTTTTTATTACTATTATTATTTAAGGTGAGTTGACGCAAGCAGCACAGAAAGGGTGACTCCTTGTGCAGTGGGACTTCACCTACCAAAGTCCTGTTTCTGGCCAAATACAGAACTTCACGTTTGTGATGCTCAGGGCTCGACTTCAGGGTCTTTCTACAAATGTTCATCTGTTCATTTTAGTAAATATTTAGTCAAACCCAGGCTGAATTGCTTCCTACTGCACAGTAATGACTGGGAGCAGTTGCGGCGTGGGCACGGCGTGTGTCGTAGTGCCCGGTCACTCGGGTGGGAATACAAGCGGCTTCTGCGAGGCCGGAGCCCGAAGGAGCTGCTGCGGGTGCTCCCCTCTGAAGCCGGGTGCCAGGAGCAGCCGTGGGGACGTCGTGGCTGTTTTGGGGACAGTGTAGGATTCTGGTACCCCACGTTTTGGCCGTTTTCCTTCAGCCTTCATTGGGCTGGTATCCCTGAAATGATGCTTTCCCGCTGACGGACCACTCTGCCGCTGTCCCTTGGCCAGCAGAGAAATTTCCTCTGCTGCCTCCAGATGCCCGACACCCGTGGCATGGAGGAAACTTCCGTGGGCTCCGTCTCCTTTTAATTGCAAGTACTTAACAGTCCTAAGCAAGCTCTTTTTTTTTTTTTTTTTTTTTTTTTTTTTTCCCTCTAATTGTTAAAAGAGGG
>NW_009259045.1:59271-64397 GCF_000687185.1 Egretta garzetta | reverse complement strand
GGGCTGCGCAGCCCGGAGGCCGGCTGGCGGGAGCACATGCAGCTGAGCAGCGTGGGAGCCCGGCGAGGGAAGGGTTAAGGGCTGCCATTTTGTTATGTAACACCCTTAATGGACATATCAGTGAATGGCACCAAAATGGCAGGGCTTAACCCTTGGTGGGCTGCAGTGCTCAGCCAGCCCGGGGCTGGGAGCAGCGGGTGGGCTGCGGAGCAGGGACCCTCCTCACCTCCCTTCTGCTGGAGGGGGGGCTTCAGCACTTGCAGTTCTTCTTCTTTTTAGGTCTCATGGTATGGAAATAATGGCTGAGATAGCAAAATGATCAACCCACCTCTGGCTGCTCTTGCGCTTTTTGGTGCCTTCATCAGGGGGAGGATGGATTTTTGGTTGCCCAGTTGAATTCAGGTGCAGGATGATGACTTTTTTTTTTCCCCCCCAGCCTGCAAAATAACTGGTGTTCTTGTCCTACTGCTGTTGCATTAATTTAGTCTTTAAAAAATGAAAATCTAGTTCTTTCTTTGGCTTTCTAAAGTTTATCTTTCTAAATATCTACATGGTAAGGTCATGAACTTCTCTGTGTGCGTATGCACATTTACACGACAGTAGTGTACAGACACGCACACGTATATATGTAAATTGTAATGACTTTTTCCAGGACATCTCACTTCTGGCTTCATGATCAATGAGCATGTAGGAAAAACCCCCGCTTACGGTATAACGAGGAGATAAGCTCAGCTGAAACAGTGAATTCTCGTTGGAACTTTTTACATCCCACCGTGAGAAATTAATTTCTAGGTTTTGGGGGGGGGGCACGTGGATGAGCCAAGGGGACCGCAGGGGCTGCGCTCACGGGAGGCCTGTCTGCTGTGCACATCGGGTCCGTGCTGGGGGCCAGGGACCCCTCAGAGTCAATAAGTTTTTGATCAGCTGCCTTTTCACTGAGGGGCATTGAATGTGCCTTCACCTCCCTGTTTCCTCCTCTGTAACCTTGTCTTTTTTTCCTTTTTTTTTTTTTTTTTTTCTCCCCCCCCCCCCCCCCCTTTTTCTAACCCTCTTTTTGCTGTAAAAGTTTCCAGATCAGGCTGGGGAAGAGGGTTGTTGATCTTTGGGTTTGGCTACCAGGGTTTGGCTACCAACCCTAGCACGTATCGCGTGGCTGGGTGGGTTGGTGTGCGGCTGCGGGGATGCGAGCCCGTCTGCAGACGGTCTGTGCCGAACCCCTCGTGCTCGCCAGCACCGCCGATGACTCTACATCGGGGTGTAATTTTAACTTCAGTCCTTTTAACTTCAAACTACCAAGTTGTGCTAAACAGTGAAAAGCAGAGCTCCTTCTCTGTGAGGGGTTTGCTTGGGGTTTGTACGAGGAAGTTATAAATCACCAACAGGAGAGGAGGCGATACGAATAGCTCTGGATGTGATGTGGGGAAAAGTGGAAGTGTACACTACAAACAGCAAGCAAAGTGTGCTTTTTTTTTTTTTTTTTTTTTTTAATTGTGGCTTTGTCTTTGTCTTCATGCACCGTGTTGGTGTTCTCGGTGTGTGCTTGTGCATCAAACCTGTTTTGGCTGCTGCCCTTTGCCTGTTCACGCCCTGGTTGGGCAGCAGCCGGGCATGGCTCCTGCAGCTGCTTGGGTTTATTCCGGGCTGGACCGCACATCTGGAAAAATCAGCATAAAGTAGCTCATTTCCCAAGTCTTAAACTGGAATTTGCGAGTTTTTCCTTCTTCTGTAACTTTTCCCTGCAGCGGCAAAAGCAAGCAGGTGATGGCTGCAGCATCCCCAGCCCTTGGCAAGGGGATGGGCCGTACGCCACGGTGTCCTGCGCCTCCCTGCTGGAAAAGGCGCTGGCTGAGTTAAACCAGATTTATCTTCTTGGTCTTGCTGCTCTGTTCTTTGGAGGGAGGAAGGGTTTGGAAGATGGGAAGAGGGCTCTTTTGGCCCTTTTCCCCATGGAAAGCTTGCAGGTGGCATCACAAGCGTGCACGATGTTGACCATAAGTAGGTTGTGAACTCGGGCAGTTTGGGGTTTTTCCTGTTCTTGGTGTGCTCCGAGGGCAGTGGAGCTGCATGGGGGAATTTTTGACAAGACTTGAGGGTGCCCAGCATAATGGCCTGCAGTCCGAGGAGCTGACTGCGGTCTATACGGCATGCTAAACTGCCTTCCGAATTGATCGCAGCAGTTAATCTGTATGGCGATAGCACTTTCAACTGAGCATTTGCTCTGCCCCGAGCGATCCCATTCCTTGTAATAAAGAGCAGAACCTTCCATAAAACTTAAAATTTACTGTGTAATCCTTACTGCCTCTTCTTTCTTTCAAATAAAAGGTACAGTCGACTCGAACTGAAGCTGTTTGCTGTTCGTGTTGATCGGTTCCTGTTGCTATTAATGGTGGAGAACTAGAAGCGGGGATTTCGGGAGTAGCTTTGGAAGTGATACGTTATCCTCGAAACAGCCTGGATGTTTTGAAACATCCAGCTGACTTACTCTTCATCCAGTGGAATCAACTGGTGAAGGGTGCGATCTCAATAAATCCAGCAGACTTAAGGGCTGGGCGCAGGGTATACTGGGACGGTGCTGTTTAATAGTGGTGGTGAAGTCTCACGGGATGACTGCCACGCTGTCCTCGGGCGCTGGGGATTGAGCGAGTTGCCAGATTTGCCGTCGGGAGGCAGTTTTCTTCCCGGGTGGGTTTGGGTTTCTCTTACCTCCTCCTGTCCTGCAAGGAGCCGCTCGCATCCTCTCCATGGGTCGGGACACCCTCCCTGCTGGTGCCGGTCTCTGCAGGCGCACTCTTCCTCCTCCTCTCTTCCAGGACACCCGTCTGGTTTTAACCTTTTCCTAGAGACCTTGGGTTTAGGCTGGCTTGGGAAGAGTTTTGTAGTCTGCTGTGTGAAACAGATCCTGCCAGGGGCTCACCCAAACTCTGCGCCTTCTTCTCAATGCCCACGGGCTTGCAGGAGGTGGGGGCCCATCAACCCAGGTGACTCCCGTAAAAGTCTCTGACATTGCCAGTTTTCATCTCTTTTCCCGAAAAGAGAGGCAGAAGAGCCTTTCTAAAGAAAACCTCCTGATTATTTTATCTTTTCCCTCCTCCCCTTCTCTCCGTGCCGTATTAATTTTCCTTTAGGTCTCTCTGCATGTGTATCCATGTTAGCAAATTGTTTTCTGGTACTGTTTCCTGAAAGGGATACAATTATTTTAAGGAGCTTGGTATTAGGGCTCATCTACAATAAATATGATTTAATCACTGTTGCGGTAGGGGAACTGTGCCACCAGATCTCTCTATTGCAGTGCATATAAACCTTGAGCCTGCGCTTGCAATCTTCAGATTTAGCTGTAAAAATCTTAGTGCAATCTCGTCCCAAGGTCTTTCCAGTAACGTAGATCTTCGCAGCCTGCCCTCTCGGTTGTGCTACAGACACTCTTCCTCTCTCTAGCAATCGCTGTCCCCAGTTGCTGCTTTCCAGCCTTCGTCGTCATGACAAAACGCTGCAAATTTTTAACGAAAACTGGGACTGAATTTTGATTTGCAGAAAAGTTCTCGTAGCAGCAGCACCGTTCCTTAAAGGAGAACGGAGGTGTCGCTTTTCGACCGCGTGAGTAGCAAAACCACAGGGAAGCTGAGGCCGTTCCCAAGTAAAGTTTGCCAGCGTGATACGGGAGCGATGGTTACCGGGAGCAATGGCTGCTGCTGGTTCGTGAAGGAATTGCAGGGTGCAAGATGTGATGTCCTCAAGAATAAGTGATAGGGGTTTGCTGGAAAGCTACCTTGCGCATTTTCATCGGGGTGTTAACCTGTTCCCTCTGCCCTTGGCGTTTGTGTACGAAGGGTTTGCCCCTGGAAATGCTCCGAGTGGGGTGCTCAGTCCCTGCCTCTCCGTCACTCCGAGATGAGCCGTCTTGGTTAGCTGGGAAACAGCGGCGTGGGGAAGTATTCAGCATGCGATTTTGACCACATCAATTTTTTTTAATAAAACCCAGCACAGATACAAGATTCAGATCATTCCCATTGCTTGTGATGGTAACGCAGGTAAGCGAGATCCTGCCGCGAGCGTGCGGAGTTGTGCCTGGCAGCTCTGTGTGTGATATGCTATAAAATGTCCTGGTACAGCTCACGACACTGCCTTTCCCCATCCCAATCAAAACTGGGAAAAACAAAGGAGAAGTAGTACAGCATCGTGTAAATGTTCTTCAAGTTTGGAGCCTGAGTGCCCGAAGTGCCGCTGTAGCTCTTGAATCGGCACGGGCTGCTGAGTTGCTGCTTCTCATCTGTCCGAGAATATGGAAATGCTGAAAATAAACCCAGATCAGGCTCTTGGGTTTTGATATTTATTTTTTTTTTTGTCTTTTAAGGAGGTTTCCTACTGACTAAGCAGTCTTGTTTCAAGAAGGTCACTGTGATTTATAGCACATCTCCGTATCCGTAAGCTGGGGGATAGCTGGCCGGTCCTTTGTTTTAGCCCTGGGTTCAGATGCGTTTGCACCGAGTTAACGGGAATAAGATTGGCGATCGCCGGTCAGGCTGTCCGATGGCTCCTCCGGGGGGAGAAGCAGTAGTCGTGCTGCCTTCTTGTCGGCAGAGATGCTTAAACCCAGTCCCTATTGCGGCGAGGAGCAGTGCTTTGAGGGCTGTCTGAGCCGGAGCGGGGTTGGGAAGAGGCTGCTGCTTGTCAGCTGGGGTACGCCGAGCCCTGCCGAACATCTCCGTGCTGCTGGCTGCCTGCCTGGGCTGGGTGCTGTTTACTCACTTTCATAAATACCAAAATTAACTCAGCCTTTCTGTAAAACACACCTTTCTTCCATTATGGTAAGTTCAAGCGCAGTCAGGCTGTAAATGCACCCCCCCCTTAAAAAAACTACCCATTTCATCCAACACCTTGTGGAGAAACTTGTGGTCACTTGTGCAGGGCTTATGCTATCGAAATGGCAATGTCGTATAATGCTTACGTGACATTGTTGAATAACGGGGGTGGGGGGGGTGAGCAGAGGTTAATTATGTTGCATAATTATGTTAATCTCACGCTGCTAAAAACATTTTGAAGACTTTGTCTGACTGTCGTTGGCCTTACTCTTGAAATCCTTTTTAAAAGGAGGAGGAAAAAAAAAATCTGGGATAGGGAACTCTTAA
>NW_009259045.1:49912-59170 GCF_000687185.1 Egretta garzetta | reverse complement strand
CCCGCTGCGGGTTGCCTGCCGCCGGCTCAGACTGGTTTCTGGAAAGTGCTTTGTCTCGCAGGCTGCATCCTGGGAAGGGTCATGTGGAGCCCAGTGATGTCATGGGATCAAAGCCTGACTCAGCTCCGCGTCCGATGGATGGGTGTCCGCAGGTACCGAAGTGCGGGCTGAGATGTCAGAGCCCACCAGGAGCAAAACTTCCCGTGCCTCCGGGAGGCGAGGAGTTAAGCCTGGTTCCCCCGAGCCCAGCGCTTCCTCTGCCGCCTGGAAAAGCCTGGCTCCTGCACCAGGAGGGGAGAAAGTCTCAACTTGAGTATTACAATGGCAGTGCCTTAGCGCCTGGCAGCAGGCTGTCAAGAAATATGGAAGCCTCTCCTCACACAGGGTGTGGTGGTCCTTTTCCCCATAGTGTCTGGTTCCCGAAACTTGCAGTCAGGCTTAGGTCCTCAGAAAGGCATGGCAGCAGTCCCGGGGAGATCCTAATCTCCAATTTTGTAATTGCATTTATTTGCATGTGAGGCAAATAGATACATTCTGCCTGCCTTCTGGTAGCGTGCCAAACTTTTTTTCATCGTGGGGGTTTGTAGATTCTGTGCCCTAATGCAGGCTTTTTTTTTTTTTTTTCCTCCTTCTAGTTTTCTCTTTTCCAGCTTTCTCCTTTCTAGTTTATGCTTGGTGGGGTTTGTGTGTGTGTTCTTGTTTTGCTTTTTGTTTGTTTGTTTGTTTTTGCTTAACATAAAAAGTGTCGGTACAGCGATGCCGGGTGCTTAATAGCTCCAGACTGAGATGTATTTTGAAGATAGGGTAAGTGAGCGTGCTGGCAAAACCTTCACGGCTCTTTCTGAACTTCTTCTGCAGTAACCGCTGTACTTCGCCCTGTTTTGAAATTAAGGTGTTTTGTCCAACTTACCTTTTCCCCCCGGTGTGCTTAACTCGTTTGTGTCTCCTCTCTCCCCAGAGCCTCACAATGACAGAGGAAGCATGCAGGACACGAAGTCAGAAACGAGCGTTAGAACGTGAGATAACGCACAACGATGTGGACAGTAAAAAAATAAAAATGGAGAAAGGACTATTAGGAACGGATATAAATGCTGAAGGCGACATGAAAATAAAAACAGACCCTGGAGCTGGAAAAGTGCAAGGATTATTAAAAAGCGGAGAGGTTAAAGCAACCATTAAAGTGGAGGTTCAGACGGGAGATGAGCCTGTGGACATGAGTACCTCAAAAAGGTGAGTTGCGACCTGCGTGCTGCAGTTGCACGGTAACGTTTGGGATACCGGCACCATCAAATGCGGTCAGGTGCTCACTGGGAAGAAGTTTCTCTGCGTCTTAAAGGTAGAGAGAATTAAAATTTCCCGTGCGTGTTGCTGCTCTGGCTCTTCACGTGAGATGCACCAGCTACTTCTGTGTAACTGCCTTGCTGATTCTTCTTCCGCAAGCTTTGGCAGCAGCGGCAGCTGTGAACAGCCGCTGAGTAAAGAAATAGGGCCTTGACTAGGAAAACGTGCGAGTTCAAAAGAGGAGGCACTTTGAGCTACAGATTGAGACTTTTGTGAGGAAGAGTGGTTTGGCTTTTTTTAATTGAGCTGTGATATGGGAAAAATAATAGATGATAATTGTCTAAACAGGGGGAGTTTTAACTGCAACTTGATCCTTCCTGACAGAGCGGTATGAGCGGATAACGCTGACTTTATTCTTGAAGTAACCTGTGGATTTTGATGCTAGAAGTATTATGAAAAGACAGCACCTGCCTGCAGCAGTTCTCTGTAGGACAGACTTTTGAAAGTCCAGCCTCCTTACCATGTCTGAATGTCGACATCTGACAGCACGAGTTCAAAGTTCCTTATGACTTTGGAGAATTTCATTATTACAAAAATAGAAAGCTTTTCCTTCGACTTGTATATGAGATACACACGGGGGTGGTTCTGACATACAGATTGACGGGCATCGCTTTAAAGCCAGGTTCCAAATCTTCCGCCATACTTCTAACCCAGATCCTGGCTATACCGGGGTAAAAATTCTGTCAGAAATGCCGTGGCCCTGATGTTGGCCCTTCAGAGTCTTGCTTTTTTCCTTCTGGTGCAGTAAGATCCAATGTATGGAGCAGGAAGCCTGGAAGCCTCCTTTATTCCCAGTTCTGACACCGGCTGATGTCGGAGTGGGAATACACAAGAACTCAGACCTGCCTGCCTGTGCAAAATGGCTTAAACGCTTCTCGGAGTAATAAATCCGTGTTCGCTCGGATGCTGGTTGTTACAGCAGCGCAGATTTGAGGTGTGAAACTGAAAACACGAGATCCTTATCAACTGTGCAGGAATTACTGGGAGGAGGGGCACTTTGGGGTGCTATGAAGAAAAGAGGTGTCTTTGATGTTTAATGGCAATTCATCCGTAAACTTTTCCTAACTTCCCATGCTTTTCAAAGAGAAAGAACTTAGACTGCAAGAGCCCGATTACTCTATTCAAATACTGCTTCAATATATGTAGAACAAGACCCCTTCCATCCGCGGGGCTGAGGGAAGGTGATCGTTCTCAGCTTTCTCCGTAAAACTTCACCCAAGGGACAATTATACAGGTTGCCCCATTTGATGTTTAGGAGGTGCTCGTGTCGTGCACAGCAGCAGCTCATTGGGGTGATGGATGACTTCCACATCAGGCAGTTGTGTTGTGCTGACTGGGAGCAAATCTCTGAAGGTATCTTTTGGCATAATCGCTACCTACTAATTAACCCAGGTATGCACGCTGGTTTTTTGAAGAATATCTAGATTGCTCGTACCAAAAATTGAATAAATTAGAATCAGGTATTCTAACTCTTCTGTTGCAGTGCTTGCCGCCACATGCATAGGCTCTTGGTGAGTTTATAATATTTTTGAAATGCGTGCCAGTGCTTCTGCTCTGTTGGTGTCGGTCTCCGTTGCAAGGCGTGCTAACGGGATGATGAACAAGGGGCTGTATGCTTAACTTCCCAGAGAGCACCTGGAACAGGAACACCTATTTAGATGAGATGAGAGAGCATCCTCTCTCCGTACGGCATTCTTATTTCAGGTGGTAATAGGATAGTGTTGTATTCAGTTTCTGCAAGGAGGGAGAAGAAGCTTCCCCATACAAAAAATACGCTTGCATAAGGAGGGAGTGTGATCCCAATTCCGCTGAAGTTAATAAATGTAATGAAGAATTTCATGAGGCTTTGGAGAAGCTCTTTGGATACTGTTTGTAAGTTGGAATGCCCTTCACAATGCATATTTTCATAAAATCCTTAATAGAGAGGAACCAAACCCTGGGTCATCTCAAATGACAAAAGTGAGCCCGCATGATTCTGCAGAGTTTTGGAAGTGAAGGCAGCAGCTTCCCAGGCTCTGGGGCTCCGCTCCTGCGTCGTGGTGGTGCCCTTGGTCCATGCGTGGCTCCACGAGTGGAGCATAAACGTGGCGCTGAGCAGCTGAGCAGCCTCGGGATGCAAATATTCCCAAGCGAATGCAATCTGAGTCTGAAGATGGCTGCGATAGAGCGGAAGCTCGTCTCTGGATGAGCCTGATCCCTTGCATGTGCAAGAATACAGCGGGCGCTCGTAGGGAAGGCAGATCTTAATTTCATAAGGATTTATTTTTTTTTTTTTTAAGTGTGGGACTTACCTTTCCAGACCTTTGGTCTTCAGAGGAATTTAGCTTGCAGTGTGTCTTTAAAGCAATTGGGCTGATTTTCTGAGGAGATGAAAAAAAGAGCTGTTACTTAAAATGACTGAGCTGCTACAAAGTTCGTGGGTAAAATTCATGCTTAGTGATGTATGGTGCTTTGGCTTTTAAACTTCCTTAATGCTTTTAGAACTGAAAACATAATATTTTCCTTGGAAAAGGTGGCACAGCAATAATCACAGTTTAGCTGACGTAAAGCTGATTGAATGGATTATCTTTCTGAAATCAGTTGATTTTCAAGATTTGAAATACAAACCTGGCAATATCTCCGCGTTAAACTTAAAAATATATTTCTTTTAATTTTCTTTTTCCCCCCCTTAAACCTTGAAGTTAAATTTAAAAATAGGAGCTGGTCTGAGCACATTTTCTGATGCCAGAAGAAACAGAGGGAAGTCTGTAGTGGTAGAAGTCTTTGATGAGAGGTCACACAAGGCCAAACCAAAATCTTGCTCCTCCGCATGGCGTTTTTGCAGCACTGGGAGCAAGCTACGCCGGCGTGTAATTATCCCAGACCTACTGCAGAGAAGGAATGGGAGGAAGGAGCGTCCTCCCCTCCTGATAAGGCCGTGTCTGGTTTGCAGTGGGGTGGTAAAACAGCGCAACGTTAATCACTTTGCTTGTGAATACACAGATTTACATCAATGTGGCTGGTGGGGGGAAAAAGGATGGGTCAGCATTCGAATCTTGACATGTTACCGTGATTTCAAGCTCTGCTTTCCCCTTCCTCTGTTCTTCGTCTTTCCTCTGTTCTTTCCTTCCCCTTAAACGCCATGCGTTGAGCATCAGTTCCTTCCAGCTGAGGCTGGAGCCCTCCTTGGGTCGCACTGCCTGCTGCATCTCGTTGCGTTCGCTGTACTCCAGCTTCAGCTCCCTTCATCTACAGTGCGCCTTCTGACCATTTCCCAAGGTTTGTTGGGGTTTTTTTCCTATACAAGATGAAGCAGTTGCATAGGTGGCACTGGTTAAGGTCATGATTCCTGGTGGGCTCACAGTAAGGTTTGGCAGGGACCACGACTGATCATTCCGGACACAGCCATGTAGCTGGCTGGCTGGCTGGGAGCTGCTGTCCTCAGACAGGTCTACAAGGACAAACCCTCCTCTCTTCCGGAGCAAAAGCGTCAGGATCCTCCAGGAGCAGCGGACTGTTCTCCCACTTGGAGGAAAACCTTGCTCGTAAATAGAGGTGTGGGGTGTTCACAGGCAAGGGTACTGCTTGACCCCATGAGCGGCTGTGTCGTGCTTGGTTGCTGCGCTGTGCTGTCTTAAATCCTCAAAATTACCGTAACTCTCCAAACAGAGAACCTCAAAACATGTTTCACTTCAGATTCTAAAAAGCGAGGCTTCTCAGTCACGCAAGGAAAGGGAGAGTGAGAAAATGGCTTTGTCACGGCACACAGACGTGATGGCCGTGGGGTGGGTGGTGCTGTTAATAAAACACAGATACAAGAGTTGGCTTCTATCCTTCCATCCATCCCCAGCTCTTGCTTTGTCTTGTTGGCAATCTGGGGACGAACGTGTCCTCTGTAAAGCAAACTGCAAAACCTTTTAGGCAGCTGAGCATCTTCCTGTTCTTCCTGTATGTTCTCTATTTGCCAAGAGTGGTAAATTAGCTTATCAACTATCTTACCTGAATTAACTGTGGCTCGATCACAAAACAGCTTAAGGCTGGCTGATAAATTATTCCTACAGATTTTGTATCGGTCGGGGTCTTACTTAAAAAACCCAAAACCAACGAACAACCCCACATTCCAAAACCACTGTATGTGTCGTGCCATCTTCTCACGTTAAGCTACAGAGTCTGGGTTTTCCTTCCAACTGAAATCCAAGTCTGGATAAACCAAAAAGTCTGCATTTGATAAATTAGGTTTATTTTCACAACTACTGCTTGCGCCCGTCTGTCGTCTCCTGATGCGCGGTGCCCACCAGTATCACATGTACACAGCTTGAAGCTCTTGCTGCTTGACGTGACGCGTGAGCTGGCCCGACTTACACTGCTGCTCGTTTGCTTAAATGCAAGCCGTCAGGAAGATGAGGCCCAAGAGTTTGTAGGCATCCCTATAGTTCTTGCTCTCGGGCAAATAACCTGCCTGGACTCTTTAGTTCCTTTAATTTTAGGTCTTGCTAGTTACGATTTGCATGCCTGGCAAATGTTGCGCTGCTCTGGAACCTCGGAGCAATCGTGTTCTCTTTTTGTTACACAGGATAATTAAAAATAACATCTAATAGAAATTGTTTTGAAACCGTATGAAGGCTGGCCTAGCGGTTGTGCCGTGAATTTCCGTGTTGGGGTTTGGGGGCTGAATTTCAGTGCTTTGGAGGATTTTAGCTTGGGTTGGTTTGGGGATTTTTTTCTTAATCTGGCCAAATCACGTTTAAAACTTGCTAAATTAATGGATTTTAATCAGAAATTCTAACCCATTCCTGAGCACGTCAGGATGCAGCCTGTGTTGGCTGCCCAAACTCTCCACTTTACTGGGATTTGCTGGGATCAGTGTTCACGGCGGCGCTGGTGAGGAGCAATAGGCTCCTCTCCTCCCGCTAGCGAGCCTGGAAACGTGGCGCAGAGCCGTGCTTTAAATGTCCCGTTTGCTTCTGTGTTGTACCTGTGCCCCCGGCTGCCTGTTGTGCTAAGGGACATTGTGACAAAATTGATGCCAGAGTTCCTTGGGGAATTCCAGTGTTTTATTGTAAACGCAGTTTGATTAAAGCTTTCTTCCTTTATGTCCAGAGGAAGGGACAAAGTTTGTTTTGCTTCACTTTCACACCCGTCACTGGATCCATTGCAACTTCTTTGATTTGTGTAGCTACAACTACTCCAGGGAGAAAAAAAAAATCCCCACTGCATTGCTTTTTCTTGCCTTGTTTGTCTTCCTTCCTTGCCAAGTATTTTTGGATGAGAATATACAAGGGATTGTTGAATGGACTGAGGCAAAACCATTGCATATTTGCTAATGCAGATGAAGCTGTAGCCTGAGTACCAGTCGGGACGCTTCCTTCGGGTACCTGCGGAGGGACGGGACGTGCTGGGATACCGCAGGATGGGGCTGTGTGGGGCTCCTGCTCTGCAGCGGGGGATTTCGTGTTTCGGGTCAGTAGTTCTGTAACTTCAACCAAGTGAGCATCGCATTGATTTTTTTTCTTAATTATTATTTTTATTTATTTATTTATTGGGTGAACGAAAGGGCATTTTAGAGCATGGGTAAGATCTGGGCTGTAAAAGGAAGCTTATTTTGTGTGTGTGTGTGTAATGCTCCTGGATCATTACGAACAAATGCAAAGCCTGTTGCGATAGGAGAGCTCTTTTGCTAATGTCGTGACGCGCTCTGTAAGCCGCAGCGCCAGTCCTCTGACATGACACCCAGCGGTTCCTGGGTGTCTCTGTCTCTCAACCAGTGTTAAGTTTAAACTTCGCCTTCCTTGGCTGTACTTGGCTGAAACTTCTGTCTTGCGGGAAGGTGGATCTGTTAGCAAAGTTGAGTCCCACCTCGAGATACCTTAAGCCTTGGATGTGCCATCTTCCAGGCAAAAATGTAATTAAATCTTCCTCCACTTGCACTTAGCTGGGCCGGACCTCTTTCCTCCAACTCGGCAAATAAATACACAGTGTCCTCATGGGAAAGCGGCCTTTTTGTTTGTTTTGGGGGGGTTTCTGGAGCAGTTGTTGTGCTCTGGGTCGCTACAGGATACTCCAAGACACTAAGGAAGACTCTTGAACAGCGTGGTGTGGCTGTCCTTGTGCTCTGAGGTTTTCAAAGAGGATATTGGAGGAAGCATGGCCTTTTTCTCAGGGTGCTTAGTGACTT
The DNA here is from genome assembly GCF_000687185.1 of Egretta garzetta. Lineage (NCBI taxonomy): Eukaryota > Metazoa > Chordata > Aves > Pelecaniformes > Ardeidae > Egretta > Egretta garzetta. The sequence continues at coordinate 51,675 of NW_009259045.1, read as the reverse complement.
AGGAGGTCTGCATTTGATTCCTTACACAGACTTTGTGCAAGGTCTCTGTTAATTGTGTTTGATTGCTGTGAATGCTTAAATGGGTGTACGTAACTGGGCAGCCACCCCACTTTCCTCTTCCAGCACAGAGTCCCGGTGATTGAGACGGCGACACTTATGAAAGCTGAAGGCAGAATAATAGAACTATGTCTTTATTTAGCTAGAGGACATGCCTGATGGCTTCAGAGGATAAAGGTCGTAGTACCAGGGCAGTTAGCCCAAATTATTAACTGCTGGTGGCAGTATTTTGCTGAAAGTGGTGATGTTTCCATTGTCTTTCTTATTTTGAAACATCTGCTTTGGATTTTTTGCTTTACACACAGGCTAACAAAAGAGTAAAGCAAACTCCTTTTTGAAGGAAGATTGTTTTGCAGAGCTCTCCTCTACGTTTCTGGAGTTCAACCTTGTGCCACCTCATCCACCGTGCAGTCGGTCGCACTGCTGAGGACAGAAATCCTGTAAGGCCGCACAGGAGTCGGCTTTGGTGCTGTGGTCAACATGTGTTGCCTTAAAAAAATACACAGTATGTCCCCGCTTCAAGAAGAGTTTTCCGCTGTCAGGTCAACGCGGCCTCAAAATTGGTCTAGGTAGACGGTCCTAAATCGATACGACTTTGGGGGAAATAGATGATTTTAAAACTGAACGTGGCGCAGCTTTTATTAGATTGGCATCTTACAAGGCGGCTGTCAGGAATGTCACAGCGCAGCTTGCCCAGCGGAGGAATCGCAGGGGCTCGGGGAAGCCCTTCGATGAAGTGCCATCAGGCTAGAGACGGGCCGTCCTGGCCTTGTCTCCTCCTGCCTCGCAGCCCAAATAGAGGACGGGGTTTATTGCAGAGCTGTTGGGGGCAAGGTTTTATTTCCTAGTTCCAGATATCACATCGCAGTCCTACAAAATGGCTTTGGGCAGCTTTTCTGGTTTTGTGCAAAGCGGTGGCATCTTGCATGGACACTTTGTTTTGATGTTGCTCTCTTCCGAGTGCAAGGAGGTAACCGGGGGTGCCCCCCCGCAGCGGAGGGGACCCCTGATCCAGGCTGCGGTAGCTCCGTCGTGTCCGTGCTGGTGCTCCATCTTGGGGAGGGCTTTGGGGGAAGGTGTGTGTGGTGGCACGGCTTGGCCAAGCCACCGCCCTTCGCCTTGGCCGGGCAGACCGACGTCCATCCCAGCTCCTGGTGCCCTGGGCGTGCTCTGTGGGCCGCGGAGAAGCTTTTGCAGCAGCTCGGTCCTGCACGGGGAGCATGAACGGCCGCTCACCCTCCACGCTCCCTGGCCAAGCTGGGGGCTGTGAGGTGCGCTCCCCCTCCTCCTAAACTTTGTTGTGTTTTTTTCAAAGCTAGAGTATTGAGATTGCTGATGAGTGCACACTTGCGTTGATCACACGTGTCGGTCTGCTATCAGCACGCGTCGGGATGAAGATTTTCCTCCTTGTGGCATCCCGGGAAAGCCTGGGGGCTGGCAGGTGTCGTCTTCCAGCCTGGCCTTCCTCCTCCAGCCTGAAAATAAAACTAGGAGGGCTCCACGATGCAGTCCGGCGACTCTCTTGGGGCTTTTTCTTTTTTTGTTGTTGTTGTTTCTCCCTTTTCTTCTCGAAAAATGCCAAGCAACTCTGGGCGCGGGTGCCCGCGGCGGGCAGCAGGGACCCCCGGGTATGGCCGCTCCATTTTCTCTGCCAGCACCTGAGCCCAACCTCACCTCACAAAATGAAGGCCGGGCAGCACCGGCTG
>NW_009259045.1:43518-49811 GCF_000687185.1 Egretta garzetta | reverse complement strand
CCCGACGGCAGCCGGGCTGCTCTCGCCGCTGCTGGCAGAGGGGGCGAAGCGTCGCCCCTGGGAGAGTTACCATCAGTAGCCGAATAAAATCCTCCACATCACCTCGCGCTGAGGATGCGCTCGGGTTGTGACGCGTTGGCCCCGTAGCTCTTCGCAGCTTCCCTCCCTGCGGGCCGGTTCCAGGGTGGAGCTGGCGAGAGGAGCCCTTGTGTTTCGGGAGCGGGCTGGTTCAGGTCGCCAACACTGGCTGCTCACATCCCCACGTTTATGTGAACCACAGCTTTTTAGGTAACGTAACTGTCTGTGCTAGTCATGAGGGATTTAACCTTAAAGTTGGAGGGGGAATGGTCAGCGCTTGACCCCCGCTGAGTCTCAGCCCTTCAGCTGCTCCAGCTGCCACCCGAAAGGGGCTCAGCGCTGGCGAGCTCGGCACGTCGACACGTCCCCTGCCCGCCCGATGTTCACCGCTCTCGGGAGAAGTTTACCGAGCCAGTAGAGCTTGGCCCGACCCCGTTACCTCCCTGCTAGGAGCAACCCAAGCCAGTTGGGTGCATTTGGGTACAGGAAGAAGCTGGAAACACTTCACCTGTGCCACTGCTCATTTTAAAACAGCCTCAGAGTTTAAGGGACTCCAGTTTACTGGCTTGCTGTGCCCTCTAGAGGACACTCTACTTTCTTCTTTTCCATGAGCATGGAAACTGAATTTTAAAAGTTGTGTTTTGCAGTGTGTGAGGCTGGTTTTGCAGTATCCAAAACACCATTTGACGTGCCCTGAGCGTTCACTGAAGGGGGGGGGTGGCAGAGCTTACCAGGGTTCACAGTGCATAACGGCACTGAGGAGCTGTGTATATCCTTTGCATCACTAAATGAGATAATAAGGATTAATTTTTGTTAATCACTGAATTCCTAATAGATGCGGTGTATCAGTCAAGTCTAGGAACTGTTATTTAGTCCAAGAAGTAATTGCCTGATATTTAAAAGTAAAAAAACTCATACGCCACATCTCTTATTTGTGAAAAACACAAACCACACTTAAATATTTGCTTTGTCTGGCTGGATACAAGTTCTTTATACATTTTGTCTAATGCATCAGTGTCAGCCAGAACGCCCTCACTCTAAACTTCCCTGTCCCTGCTTCTGGCTTTGGGTTACAAGAGAAACAAAACGATTGCTTGGGTTATACTCTCCTAAAATTCTTGCTGCTGGCCTTTTCTCAAGCACCGTTATTGTCTCCTGGGCAGTGCGGAAGACTTTGCTGTCCCGTTCCTGTGAAGCTGCTGCTAAACCTCCCAGGCATCACATGCTGGAAACCTTGCTCTGAAATACTTAGGCTCCGTCCTTTGAAATCCCAAATCCTGGTACCAGCGGTGATCTGCGAGTTACCAGCCTGCGCAGCAGAGGAGAGGCACGGGCGCCTGTTGCCACATCGCGTCATCTCTGTCCCTCTTGGTGCCCGGAGTTTAAGATTCTGTTCTTGTACAGTAATCGCAGGCGATGGAGCCAAGAGGTGATTTATTGTCAGGAATTCAGGTGGAAGGTGCAGCTATTACTCAAGACACTGAGCATTAAAGCCAAACAAAGAGTTAAAGTTGATATAAGCCTGGACGCGTCTCGGTGGTTTTCGATGCAGTTGCGTGGCTGTGCCCGTCTGTGGCAAGACTGTTACGGGCTTCCGCTCTTAATAGCAGAGAATTTAGTGGTGTTGGTGTAGAAGGAAAATAATACCATGGAGTATTTAAACTTGGGTAAGTGAATAGGTGTGAACTGTTTGTGTTGGGTTTCCTTCAGATTCAGTCCCTTGGGTGGGGAAAAGTCACAACTTACAACTATTTGCATTAGGAAAGGAAAAAGGAAAAGGGGGGGGGGACAGGTTGCCTTTCAGCACATTAAAGAGAAGCAGCAAAGTGACCTGTTTGTCCCTGGATTAGGGGTGGGCTCTGGTCTCCCCCTGGTGCAAGCAGAGCCCTGGAAAGCCTCCGTATCTTCTAGGGGGTGAAGTGGCTGATGGAAAAGCTTCTAACCTGAAGGAGTTCGCCATTCCGATGTGTTGTGGCTGCATCCTGGCTCGTGGCACGCTTTTGAACGGGGGAGCTTAATATCCACAAGGAGAGCAGAAATTGATTGAACTCGTCCATATTTATTCAGAACTGAGAGATTCAGGATTAATCTAGCAGGAGGTCGTAAATAATTTTCCTTTGCAGCCTGAAGTAGTTGTTTGCTTGTTTTTATTAACTCGTTCTCTGTATTTTTCTTTTGATTTGCAGTGAAATAAAGAGAGAGAAGAGAGTCCCCTCACCGGACGTGATAGTGTTATCTGACAATGAACCTTCTAGCCCTAGAATGAATGGTTTAACAAAAATAGCATTAAAAGAGACCAACACGGAGGCACTCATGGTGAGTCGTCTTGTCTTGACACTCTTTAAGTTGTGGCATCCAGAAAGAAGAAAATGCAGCACTCGCTCCTGCGACAGCACCTGCGGCCACCGGGTCAGGCAGATACGTGGTTTGATAAAGACGGACTTGCGAGCAGGGCATCTCAAAGCTGTTAAAGGCTGATTTCAGAATTGTCTTTTTAATGGACGCCGTGTCCCTTGTTCAGCATGGCGTAACACAGATTCGTGGTCTGACTCTCCATTGGACTTTGTTTACTTGGTTTGCTACTGAAAATATCTCAAACTTTTTTTTTTCTTGCCTTTGAGTTCTTTCTCCATACTCAGCTTGTGTCCATATATTGCAGGCCTGTCGGTGATATTAAGACATACGTGACAATTGTAATGCTGTGCGTTCTTGTCGTAACTTGTATGGTATCTAACTTTTCCCTCTCCCCCCTCCCCGTTTTCCCATCCTCTGTTGCCTTACCCGGCCCTGCAGAAAAGTAGTCCGGAGGAGCGTGAGAGAATGATTAAACAACTAAAAGAAGAGCTACGGTTAGAAGAAGCAAAGCTTGTTTTATTGAAAAAGTTACGGCAAAGTCAAATCCAGAAGGAGACCACTACTCAGAAGGTATTTATTTTCCTACAGATACTTATCATGTCAGCCTTTGAAATGGAGGGAGGGAAATATAAATAACTGTGGTGGTTGCCATAACCTTTGGAACATAAGATCGCTTTCAAGTAAAGCATATCTCGCTTTTCATAAAATCTTTATGAAGTTCACAGTGGTTTATCCTGTTAACCATTCCTTTCTGTGGAATTCCCTTTTTTGTCTTGCCAAGACAGTTTATCCGCTGAACTGTATTCATAAGCTGAAGACCTTTTTGTTAAAACTCAGATGCATTTATGAATGTAATATACTTCCCATTATTAAACACTCCCTCCAGTCCCTAATGCCGCGTAGAGATGGCTGAAACACATTCGGAGGAGATTCTTGCACATCCCAGATGTGCTGACAGGTAGAGTGAAAGCGTTTGAACCCCAGGCTTTGGGAGCTGGCAGCTGAGGGCTGTGTTTGTGCTGCATGGCAGAAGCCCAGCTCTGGATTCCAGGTCTTACCAGGTGAAGTAAGTCTGCGGTTAGCTGCACGCTTTCATCATCCAAAAATCCAGGCAGCCCCTGGAAGGAACGGTTCAGCCCTCCCGCCCTGAACTCCCTTCCCTTCCTCCTCTTTTCTCCCCACCCCTCATCTCGCACAACCGCGTGCAGCATCCAGAGCGCTGGGAGGAGAACTGTTTCCATCGGAAGAACAGCCTGCCTTGCCCTCGGAGCGGCTGCCCGCTCCGCTCATGCTGGCACCGAAGGGCAGAGGCGGAGGGTGGCGGGAGAAGAGCGGAGGAGGTTGGGAGGCGAGGGGGCGTGCGAGCACCCCACGCGCTGCTATCAAGGCACAGGCGAAATTTCAAGTATCTGTAACAATGGCAACGAAATGATTTTATTTTACAGCGTGTGATGCTGATTTGATGGATTTTTGCAATGGGGGCGATGTGTAGATGGAAGTGCACTTCACGGTGCAGGTGGTGGAGGTTACTACAGCTCTCCTGGCTGCTTTTGGTTGTTTTATTGGCATCTTTCTCCTTCTGACTGCTTCAGTAGATGGGATTAGAACTAATGCAAGTACCTGCATCACTCAGCTCACTGCTGAACACCGAGCAGCGAGCTCTGGATGTTTGAACTAACTAGGGTGAAATGGCATATCCTAAACTTCTTAACACCTGAAGTCTTTTTTTTCCTAAAGTTTTTTTTCACTTTTCATTATGCTTGAACCTAGTTAGTTGAGACTCGTCGTTATGGTGGATAAGACTGAAGCGGGCTCTAAGCTAAGACTGCTAAAATAGATTTCCCCGTTGCTCTGCTTTTGGTGTACAGACTCTTTTCCTGGTATAATCTTATCGCTACTTACCTAATAATTTCTTCATTTAAATACGCATGTTGAGTTGCTTGGAGGAAGAAAGGGATGGGGGAGGGGGAAAACCACAGTCTTTGAAGATTCTCTTACTGAGGCGCAAGGAGGTAAACGCTTTTATTCCCTTAGCTTCTGTAATTCTGCTTACACCCTTACACTCGTCTGCTTTCTTTCTGGTTTTTCCTCTTCCAGCCTGCTGGTTCCTCTGGGAGTGCTGTGGCCACCCCTCCGCCCTTGGTGCGGGGACCGCAGAGTGTTCCTGCTGGCAAGCCGTCCCTCCAGGTCAGTGGGGCGGGCCAGGCTGCCAGGTTTAGGGCACGGAGCAGAGACAAAGGTGCACAGCGTAGGAAAGACAGTCCCATCACATTAATGGCTTGGAGCCAGGTGGAATTTATTTTTTTTTAACTCCCGAAACCCCGCTATAAGCTTTGTAAGAATGGCTGGGGGGGGAGGACAAAAGAGGGTGTCACACGTGAAGATTCTCTTACTGAGGCGCAAGGAGGTAAACGCTTTTATTCCCTTAGCTTCTGTAATTCTGCTTACACCCTTACACTCGTCTGCTTTCTTTCTGGTTTTTCCTCTTCCAGCCTGCTGGTTCCTCTGGGAGTGCTGTGGCCACCCCTCCGCCCTTGGTGCGGGGACCGCAGAGTGTTCCTGCTGGCAAGCCGTCCCTCCAGGTCAGTGGGGCGGGCCAGGCTGCCAGGTTTAGGGCACGGAGCAGAGACAAAGGTGCACAGCGTAGGAAAGACAGTCCCATCACATTAATGGCTTGGAGCCAGGTGGAATTTATTTTTTTTAACTCCCGAAACCCCGCTATAAGCTTTGTAAGAATGGCTGGGGTGGGAGATAAAAGTAGGATGTCACACGGAGATAACTCCCGTAAGCTTATCTTTCAGTGGCTGTTCATCCTGATCCACTCTGCTGATAAATACATCCATGCTAGTACTAACGACCTCTGGCGAAAGAGGATGCCGTGGAGCTATGTCATAGAAATATTGTGGCAGCCTGTTGCCGTACCCTCGAGAGACATAATTGTGCCCTCAGTGTGATTAACTGCGAGAGCTGAGTGAATCACATGATTTTCTCTTTTGGCTTGGTGGCTGAATGGCACACGATGGTAGGAAAGATCTTGGTTCAGACTAAATTAAATGAAATGTTGGAAAGCCTGGGGGAAGAAAAAAAAAAAATAAAGCAGAGGCAATTGACATCTATCAACCCAATCTTCCTCTTGAGTCTAGTGTCTTGTTTTGCTTTTGGATGTAAAACATTTCGGGTTATTTACCTTGGGCTAACTCGAAACAAATTTCAAAACTGCTTCAGCACAAAATGCTTTCACTTGGAAAATGGCAACTCTTCATTTCAAAATCCCCTAGAACGCGATACTCGAGGGGAGGGGTGAATTTGCGACCCATTTGGGGAACATTCACAAAGCCTAAAGCAATCTGGCAGTTGGAGTAATCTCTTCCTCGAGGCGAGTTGCCTTCACTGAAGACAGCACTTTCAGAGGAACTGGACCACGAGTTAAATCTTCAGCAATCAGACAATGAACCTTCGGTTGGACAGAGCAGAGAGCTAAGACTCCAGAATTGAAGTTATTCTGTCTAATTTGCGGTGTTTGGGCAAATTAACCTCACCTCCAACTGCTTTTGTTTGACTGTAAAAGCTCTACTAATTCCTGTGTGTAGGAGTTGAGTTAACATTTGGTCTTCAATGGAAAGGCGTGACAGAAGCGGATAAAAGTTCCCACCTGCCTAAATCCGTGCGTGTGGTTACACATGGTAGCTCACAGAAGTTTAGCTCCAGTGTTTTTGGAAGCTTTCACTCACCCAGATGGTCAGTCTGGGGCTTGAGTGAGGGAAGTGGCAAGTAAAGCCACGTGGATAGGATGGAGAGGTTTGGTGCTCTGGAGCACTGAGTGCTTCTCGGGCTCGATGGCGTAGCGTTAGCGGTCTGCA
>NW_009259045.1:32718-43497 GCF_000687185.1 Egretta garzetta | reverse complement strand
ATCGCCTTGGGTAGCAGCATGAGGAACTTGGGGGGTTTAACACAGTCTGCAGCCCAAAAAGCATGGGCAGCAATTTTCCAAATTTCTTCAGCCTGACTCCTTTTCTTTTTCGTTTTCCCCTTTTCCTTTCTCTTTTCCTTTTTTTTTTCCCCTTCCCACATACAAGCAGCCCAGTCTGCTCACCTCCCTGGGTTCCTGCTTCTCCAACTTCCGTCTGCCCTGTGCTTCTCCTTGAAGACAGCAGTTTGTATTTTCCCATTCTCTTGTTCCCGCACCCCATACACTTTTTTTCTTTTTTTTTTTCTTTTTTCTTTTTTTTTCCTTTTTTTTTTTTTTTTTTTTGACACTAACTGCACTGAAGCCAGCCCGGCCATCTCTTGTCCTACAGTATTTCCATTGCCTCAAGACAGACACTGCATCCGTCACCTCAGCCGGAGAGGAGAGCTGCTCCCGTGTGCCCCCTGCTCTCGTAGCCGGGTTCTGGCGTGCCTCTTTGCTGTGCCTCAGTACAGCAGTTCCTGAGCTATTGAACTTCAGCAGTGGGAGGGCAGATGGAAATGTTGTCCAGGACTGCTCTTTACCTTTTAAATTCTGTGCAGGATGAGAGAGAACAATCCCCGAGCGCGTAGCCAGACTGCCGTCGCGTCCTTGCGTATGTCTGTGTCGCTGCGTGAGGTTTCAGGGGCTGCTCTCTCAGCACACTGCAGCAGCAGAGTGCATGCATGTAAATGTACCAGAACAAAACAGGGCGAGTAAACGGTTTTCTGTTTTGCAGACCTCTTCTACGCGTATACCAGGCACTGTTATTCCTCCTCCCTTGGTCCGTGGAGGCCAGCAGACTTCTTCAAAATTGGGAACTCAGCAAAACACGCAGATAGTAATGCCACCTCTTGTCAGAGGAGCACAGGTAAGTATTTATAGAGAGATCCACTCCGGTTTTCCTTAACGCATCTTAACTATTTTCTTAGTCATCTTTCTGCTTGTCTGGAGGGAACCTATGAAGTTCTTGCTGGAATTTCTTAATAGAGCTAGTATTGCTGCTGCAAGATCCTGCGTCATTCCAGTTTTGCCTTGTGCTGTCCCCTGACTCTTCCAGGGAAGCGAGAGAAAACCCTGTGGTGGTGCAGGACACTGTCTTACCTGCACAGCTGCTTCCCTTAGCTGCGCCAAAGCAGGGGCTTTTTTGCCTTTATTATGAACGTTAATGTACAGGCTTCCAGCTTGACCTGCTTTTTAGGAGAACAGCAGCAGAGGAAATGAAACGCAATCCCTCGTTCTTTCATTTTTCCCCCTCATTTTTCTTTCTGTCATATCAATTTCACCTTTTCAAATGCTCTTTTTTCCCCCCCCTCATTGTGTCTGTCTTGCGATTGAATAAGAGCTGCTGAAATGAGGTGGTTGACTGGAAGTCTGAAACTGCTGCTTTGCAGGGTCTTTATCACCTATAACAGAAAATAGTGGTGTCACTGAAGGAGTAGGAAAGCAATGTTCAGTTTGATACGGTCCTCTAAAAACTATGACTTCCGTGGGATACCAGGGGGAAAAAATATTTCCTTGTTAAATGAGGATTTATTTTGCAGTGAAAGGTCTGCTTCTATCTGTTGCGTAGTCAGCATTAAGGAGGAAGGTGGAGATTTGGTATTTCATTTTCTTTCTGTTCTGATTATGGAGAAAAACTCATTCTGAGAAATAGCTTCCCTAATGCCTTTGAAATGAAACAGGCTTAACAACTATGCGTTTTGAAAGAAATTTGACTCTGAAACTTAGATATCTTTTTTTTGGCACAGCTGGTTTGGCTGTAATGGGATGGCCTCACAAACGAACATCTCTTTTCGCAGTACGTTCTACTTGTGTTGTTTTGACAGAGGGAAAGGGAAAAACATCACATTTTGACAGAGATGTTAATTGTCACGCTTTCTTTGCGTTCCCTGCCTTGCCTCATTTCCACTGTCTCACGTCATCCCATTCGACTCCCACCGCTTACTTCTCGCTGTCTAATCCTCCCCATCGTTCATGGCACCATTGCATCAGCCCATCTCTGTGTCTTCCCAGCAAATCCACAACATCCGACAGCACTCCAGCACGGGGCCGCCTCCGCTGCTGCTGGCACCACGGGCATCGGTCCCCAGCGTACAAATTCAGGGGCAGCGAATTATCCAGCAGGGTCTGATCCGCGTCGCCAACGTCCCCAACACCAGCTTGCTTGTCAATATCCCGCAGGTGAGTTCCGCAAGAGATTTTGTGCCAAACATCCATCTCGGAGGAACAGATAAATGGGTTTAATTATTGATTGTCCGGTTACTGTATCTAGTTGGTGTGGCCTGCTGTCATCTAACGGATGTGGTTGATTATCACTGCTCCGTCTTCTTCCCGTGCAGTCCCTTGCTCTGTTTGCATCCACATCCTGTACATAGGAACGAAGAAAAACATTACAGAGTATTGGGAAGAAATATATATATATTTCAGTGAACTGAATTTTATGCCTCATTTCACATGCAGTATTCCAATATGAAGCTGTCCATTAGAATTTTTATTTTTTTTTTCCCCCCTGCTCTTCCTTAAGAACTGTAAAGGAGTCTGGTAAACAGAGCTCAAAATGGGTTAGCGCTCCCGTTTGAAACACCGAGAAGCAGCAGCTTCACTTCAACCACTGATGCTGGCTTACAAGTGCTGTGGATAAAGGAAACAATTTAAAGTCAGTGCTTTGACAAAATCATAAGGAAAAGGACTCCTTGCTGGTTTTTTTTCTTTAGAAATTCTAAAACTGCCTTACAAAAACGATGAGTAAAGAAAAATGAAGTTCTTTTTCTAAAGAATTAGAGCGTTTAGGTGACAGGCACGGCGGTGCGGTGAACGTATGTATTGCGGTCTGTTTGGTCACCTACAAAAACAAGCTTTCAAGGCAGGCGCTTTGGTCTAGTCCCAGGCAGCCTTCACCGCACGCAAACGGCCCCGCGCGGCGTCGGCGCCAGCGCTGCTGGCCTCCCTCTCGGTGGAGAGGAGCGCGTGTCGAAAGCACCGGACCGCCTGGCGTTTGTCACTGAGCTGTGTGGTGTTTTCCTCCCAGGCTTCACCGACTTCAATCAAAGGTACAACCGTGACATCCGCTCAGGCTAATGCTACGACGACCAGCGCCGCTTCCATCGTCAACTCCAACGACTCGCCGGCCAGCCGGCAAGCCGCCGCCAAGCTCACCTTGCAGAAGCAGCTGGAGAAGACGCTGCTGGAGATCCCTCCTCCCAAGCCGCCTGCGCCGGAGATGAACTTCCTGCCAAGTGCAGCTAATAACGAATTTATTTACTTAGTCGGGTTGGAAGAAGTTGTGCAGAATTTGCTGGAAACCCAAGGTGAGATGGCGTTAAAATGCTCCTCAAAGGCGAGGAGAGAACCTTTCCCATCTGGATTTTATCCCAGTAGCAGGCAGCGAGGAGTCGCAGGGCAGCGCAGGATTAAATTGTCGTACTCTTTCAAATCTAGGGTTCGCCTCTTAATACTTTTCACACTGTTTTAACTGTAAAATTCTGAAATTTCACAATGTTATGATTTCTCATAGGCTGATTGTAAAGATTTCTCTCAAATGTGTCCCGTTCTCCCCAGAGCTGTTGGCTTCCTCTCAGTCACTTGTTTGTCCGTAGCCAATAACCGGTATCTAAAGAAGTACCCGCTGGATACCCATGTGCAAAGTAAATTGTTGAAAGATTTAGTGATGCGAAAGGCTTCAGACTGAGGGGAGCTAAGGGTGAAGGGTTTGCTTTGGGGTTTGGTTTTTTTTAATGCTGGAATATTCTTGAGGTTTCTCGAGTATTATTCATTCATAGAAGCCCCAGGTGGGGCTGAGCTGACGTGCTTGTGTTCTCCAGGTAAAGTTTCGGTCGCTGTATCGTCTCGCGAGCCCTACATGTGCGCGCAGTGTAAGACTGACTTCACCTGCCGCTGGAGGGAGGAGAAGAACGGAACCATTATGTGTGAAACCTGCATGACATCAAATCAGAAGAAGGCCTTGAAAGCCGAGCACACTAACCGACTGAAGGCTGCCTTCGTAAAAGCACTGCAGCAAGAGCAGGAGATCGAGCAAAGGATACTGCAACAGACCGCGTCTCCTGTACAGACCAAGTCAGACCCTATAGTGCAGCACCACTCGCTTAAGCAGGTAAGGCTCCGTCCCCCAGAAGCCAGATCTTAATGATGATGGGGCAAGGGTCCTGTGCGGCTCCACGCACAAGTTTTTGGCATGCAGGCATGAAACCGCTGCATGAACTTGCTTTATTTAAGCTCCACGCTGTGTGTGTTTGAGTGTCAGCTTAAAACCAGGCTGGTGAAAGTGGGTTTTGTCATGTGGGGACCTGATATTTAAATTATGTTCTGAAGGGCGGAAGAGGTGGGGTTTTTTTCTGCAGAGTCATTGTAATTATCCAGGGTGTTTAACTCTTATCCAGCAAAGTCTGTTCCTGAATTTTTTTTAGGATGTGCCAAATGGAAAAAGGTGCTCCGGTGCCAAATAGACAAGAGTAAATTGACCCAAGATTAAAAAAAAAAAGATTGGCTTGAGCAAGGAACACGTAATGTTGCTTGTAGAGCTTTAAGGTGATGGTAGCAACCGTCCATGACAGGGACTGGATCTTGCACACCTTGCAAATCCACCTTTCAGCTGGAGGAAGGCAGAAGCTGCTTAAGTGCCGCTTTGAGTTGAAATAATCAAGCTACTGGTTATTTAGGACAGGGAAGTTGAGATGCTTACACAGCACAGTTCTTTTGCTGCTTTGCAGTTGGTTATAATTCCTCATCCTTAGAGGTGCCTTCAGAAGTAGAAAGCTGATTCTTAATTTGTTGTAGAGATGTCCTGGAAGTTTTCAGTCCTAAAATGATAGTAATGCGTGCCAGACTTGGCCGAGAAAGCCAAGAGTGGAGAGAGGGCCAGTAAAGATTTGTCAAGTCTGTTGTACCTGAGAGACAGAAAAATTCTATGCCTGTCTTCCCGTTTGCTCTCTTGCCAGACTTCTAGCCAGATGTCTCGAGGTCCTCCTGGAGCTCCGCGAGGAGTGTTGCATGCATTTAGCCAGTCACCCAAGTTGCAGAATGCATCGTCTGCAGCAGCACTTGGGAGCAGGCCAGGTAAGCATGCTGAGAGACCTGTCAGCAAGGGCAGCGCTGCCTCCTGGAAGAAGACTTCCATCAATACAGGTACATTTTTCTCTAAAGTTTATTTATTTTTTTTTTTCTTTGTACTTACTAGTTGCACTCTGTCCAACAATCATAGTCCTTTGGGTAAGGATGCTTTCTCTTTGACGCTTCCTGCACGAAAGCCTGATGGTACCAAGGCTTTGCTCTTCGTATTCTTGTTGGTTGCTTTATTTTGGTGTGGTTTATGCCCATCAACAGGGGCGATCAAGGTGCTACCAAATAAAAACTACTGCTTTACACGTTTATAAATAAACTAAATAGATGTAAGGTCAGACTGTCCATCGCTGAGGCTGCACGCGCAGCCAGTACCATGCCACAGCAGTTTGTCATTCGTTTCTGGGAGTTGAGTTTGGTCGTTGAATTTTGACTGGTGTTTTCTCCTTGCTGAAAGCAGCGTACAGTAAACAGACATCGTTGCTCTAGGTAAGGCCACACGCTCCCAGCATCCATCAGGGTTTGAAATAACTAAAGCTGTTGCTTTGAACAAATGGAAATTATAAATTCTAACCTAATCTTTTTTTTTAATATATATATAAGAATTTGACTTGAGAAGAGTTGTTTGTTTTCTTAAATGATAATTAGGATCTCCAGGAAGGAAACACTGTGCAACTCTTGTGATCTGCTTTCTTGCTCAGTAGTGAATGGATTTGTTTTGATTATTTTTTATTTTTTTTATCCTCGACAGCTTAATTTATCATTTAAAACATAATTTCATTGCAGAGAGCTCTAGCCTGCTCAAATCTTCATTTCTGGTGCAAAAATCTTGCTCCTATTTGTTCAGATGATATTAGAAGCCATCATCTTCTTAAGGTGTCTGACCTTTGTGGCCGATAGCGTCCCACGCTTCCTTAGATGATCCATTTTTGCGTGGGTGAAATGAGAGCAGCACGTGTTGGCCGCGGTTTTCTCTCGTGCTTTTGCCATACTGTGACACTTGTTCTCTCTTCTCCTTTCTGTCTCGTCAGGCGGGGCTTTACCTTTTGTGAATCCTAGTTTAGCTGTGCACAAGTCATCTTCGGCAGTAGACCGCCAGCGTGAATATCTCCTGGATATGATTCCCCCACGGTCCATCCCACAGTCCGCCACGTGGAAATAATGCAGAGGAATGCCCGAGAGGAAGACTTTTCCTGTTTCTGCCATCCTTTTTATACCACATTACAGTGGAATCTGCTTTAAATCCCAGCTGGATATGCCCCAGGCTTTATAGGATGCAAGAAGACCACTCCTCATCCCATCGAGTGCTGCTGTCCCTGCTATGAGAAAATGACACCACGTGGGTGGGAAAGACTTGAGCTCATTTGGTTATCAGATTCTTGTGATTGACTGATGATGAAGGCTGTCAGGGAAGGGGTTTGGCTTTATGTATTTAGTTTGGATTTTTTTGTCACCAGCACAAAAGGAGGACTCAACGACTCTCTGCCTTCGGTTTCTTTGTTGGTAACCACCCGTTCGCCAGGAACACGGCGTTCGTTCGCGATCGAGCGTGGATGTCTGTTCAAGGAGAGAGGAATTTCAACCCCATCTTGCAGATGCATTTAGTGAGCCGAGTTCGTGTTTGCTTTTCTTCCCTGCCCCTCCTCCAGCCGGGAAGGCAGTCTACAGATTATAATGTTTCAAAATCTTCTGATGATGAGCTAATGATAAATAAGTGCAAACTCAAATTCCAGTTGAGTATGGTTTGTTGGTTTTTTGTTGGTTTTTTTTTTTTTTTTTTTTTCCAAAGGGACTGGCTGCCACCAAAACTTGTCTGGTAGGTGGGAACCAGTGCAGGAGTCTCTCACTTTTGTTGGATTCTGTTTTGAATAGACTTTGAACTGTTGGTAGTCTAAAATCTAATTTACTGAATAGACAAACACCTTTGTTCGGTCTTTCTAATTCAGCGAAGAGCAGTTGGGCCTTTCCTACGTTCCCAGAGACTTAAAAAGTGAAACTGGTTTCGATTATTTTCTTTTTGGAGGGTTTTTTGTTGTTGTTGTTGTTTTGAGCAATTTTACTCAAAAAAAGGATGAAAAAAAAAAAAAAGAAAAAAAGGAAAAAAAAAAAAAAAGTAATTCCAGAAGCTGCACGCAATCAGAAAGGGTGAGTGGAGGGCGCAGAGGAGCGGGAGGCTGCCGTCAGGTCGCAGGCTTCTTCCTCTGCCGATACCCGCCGAGAAGCGGCCGTTCTGGTCCGTGCTGCGGTGGCCCGATGGCCGTGCCGGCAGGCGTTGGGCACGCTGGGGGCAGGACTGCCTGCCTTGACCCCTCGAGAGCTCCGTTCTTCCAGGCGTACCAAGCATGCTCCTCTGTCCGTCACTGCAGTATTTGTTTTTGATAGAGCTTTAGGTATCCCTGCTTTAAGGACAGGTTTCTACGTGGTTTTAATATATTTTGGGGATTCCACAGGTTAAACCCAAATCCATCAGGTCCAGGTTTTTGGTGGTTTGTTTCTTCCTTCTCGTCATCTTCCCTCCTTCTTCCCTGTGCTTCTCCCAAATTAAAGTTGAATTCAAGTGGCAGAAATACATGCCTTACTACTTATGTTGCATATCAGTACTGGACGTAGTGCTGATAAGAATTATTTGCAAAATTATATATATATATCTATATATCTATATATAAAAGAAAAGGGGGGAGGGGTTACTATTCAGTCGATGCTGAATCTATTTTCTTAGCAGTTGCTGTTAGATCTAATGTTAAACCCATACCTGTACAGGGATTTCCCCCTTCAGATCTAACTATTGCATAGTGAAAAAGCGAACTCGTTCGGTTTAGCCCCTCTTCTGTTGTGTGAATATCGGTATTTAGATACTTGGAAAACTGTTTGGTAGTATAGAACAACTAGTTTTGCAAAATGGTATTTGTTGCTGTATAAAAGCCCTAGAATTTCGATTTGACTTTGGTTTTTGTTTGTTTTACAAATGTATATTAAGAGCTGAAGGGGAATGAGAGGAATTGGTTTGGGGTTTTTAATTTTTCTTTTCATTCCAAGATATTTTGGATTGGGAGATGTGGAGAGAGAAATCGAGTGCATTTTATTTTTGCACTTTGAAATATTATGAAAAAGTTTCAGTTCCTTACCTGTGTGGAGTTTGGGGGTTGGGGTTTTTTGGTTTTTTTCTCTCTTTGCCTACATTATCTCCTCGCTGATGCAAGTGTCTAGTGCTGTTAAATCACCTGGGAAGAGTGCATTTGTCTAAAACGAGCAAGTGAAACTTCTCAAACGAAAGCTCAACCGCCTTTTGGGGAAGCCTGGACAACTTCCTTCTGGTGCTGGGGTGGCGTTCGCTTCAGCTGATGCTGGGGAAAAAAAATGGGGGGAATGGAAAGAGGGGCGGGAGTATTAAACTGCCTGGTCTAAAAGCTGTGTCAAAACCTTTTTGGATACCGCCGGGTCGGTAACAGCGGCTTGTAAATGGAAATTTCAGCACGATGGATAGGAGAGACTTAAAATAAGCCTTAGAGTAATTGGGGAGACTTATTTTAAGATTTGGAACTCGAAATAAAAACAAGTCTGCATGTGCTGTCTCACAAGCGTGGCCCCCGCAGCAGTGCTGGAGCACGGCCTGGGTTTGTTTCACGTAGAATAAACCCCCCGATGCCACCCTACGTGCCGGGGTAGAATTATCTCGAAGGCTCTGTAGGTGACCAGAAAACACCATGGCCATCGGGATTCAAAGCGGTTTTGACACTGTCTCGAAGGCTCTGTAGGTGACCAGAAAACACCGTGTGTCTCTGAGGCCATCGGGATTCAAAGCGGTTTTGACACCGGTGTTGATCTGTGGTTCTTGGAGTGTTGCAGGCAACTTGGAGGATGTATTTATTGCATTTGTGCTCCTGCAGAGGTTTAGAGAAGTGCACCGGGAAGAGATTTAAGCAGGATACGTGTGTTAAATGCCAGCAGAATGGCTTCCTCCTCTGTAGTCAAAACTGCGTATTCAGTTGAGTGTTGTTGGACTGTTGAGGTACCATGCTAGGTTTAGATAGTTGTTAAAACACTTGCTGCAGTCTTTCCAAACCTCCCCCTCCCCATCTGTATGTTCCCCTTCTTGCAGGAAAAAAAAAAAAAAAAGAAAACCCAACAAGCAAACAGAAAAGCTCAATTAGACAGAACATTCACCTAAGGGTGTCACGCCCGAAAGGTTAAACCGCGTGGGAATTGTGAAGGAGGGGGTTAGACACGCTTTTAAGAACAAATCTTTGGTTTATTTCTACTGCTGTCATGTTTGGGATTCCTGCCTCCGTAAGGGCTATCCGTTCTGCCGCAGAGCTGCCCGAAAGTCGCCCTCGCCGGCCCTCTCCCGGAAAAAGACCGTTTTACTTAAAGCTCCCTCAGAACAAGAGACTGAACGTGCTGCTCGACAGTCTGGCCCGTACGTCGGTATCAGGCAGGTGGAGTATCCGGCCTCGTGTCCCGTTCCCCGACCCTCCACTGCTTCGCTGCAAACTGCTGCATGAGCTGGTTTGACATTGCTCAGATGCTGCTTGCTTCCCCCCTCTCCTGGGGAGAGGGTTAGAGCAGCGTTGGTTCTTGCAAGCCATATAACCTTTCTTTGAGACGTTGCGACTACAAGATTTTATAATACAGTAATAATGAAAATGACTATTGTACTTAGATTTTAGCAACTTGTGAAATAAACCCCGGATTTTCATTTGAAACCCGTGTTGCGATTTGGGAGCTGTGTGGTTGTTGGTTTTTTTTTTTATTTTATTTTATTTTTTTTTTTTTTATAACCTCATTTATTCTCCATTTCACTTCTGAGCGCGAGCGAGGTTGCAGCCCTTTGCTCAGGAGCACGACAAGGGACCTGCTCAAACCTTTTATTTTTATAGCTCAGTCGACTCGGGCAGCTTTTCCAGCTCGTGGAAGGGGTGACTTTGCTGGTGTCTGTGCTCTGGGGATTCCTGCGAGCGGCATTCTGGCTGCCAGGGGGAGGGAGACTCCTGGTTAATCTGAAATCCAAGATACTTCGGGGTTGGGTTTGGTTTTTGTTTTTTCTATAGACCTTTTTATCACTGGTTTAGGGAACCGTGCATTTACCTCTGAATTCTCAGACCAAGTCATCATGTTTGTTTGCTTACTAAGGAAAAAAAAAAAAATTTACTAAAGTACAGTTGAGCGTGGGAAATGGGGGCCGTGGGCTGCGGAGGGGAGCGGGCTTAGGCAGGGCTCATCACAAACCCTGTTTGGCTCATTTGTCACTTTTTCCTTTTGGAAGGAGGGGGCACAGAAGGCATTTTTTTTAATTAAAAAAAAATATATATTAAAAAAATATATAAAAAATATGCAAAAGGACCTCAAGGAAGCGCTGTAGTGTTTGTCTGCTTCAGGCAGAGTGACGCTGTACATTGCCTGTAGTGAAATAACTTGCATCATGCTTTTTCAAATACAATGAGGGGGGAAAGCCAGAAGAATTTATCATCGTCTAACAGAGGAGTGTAACAGTAACGCTACGCCAGCGCAGGGTGGTTTTGTCACTCGTATTTATTGTGACTCTAAATCTTTGATAATAAAAAAAATTAAATAAATAAATTCCCACTAAAACCTGATCGTCCGAGTGGCCGAAGGCTCCGGGATCGGTGACCGAATGCTGGATTGGGGGGGGGGGGTAGACCCTGG
>NW_009259045.1:27180-32661 GCF_000687185.1 Egretta garzetta | reverse complement strand
TCCTCCAGCTCCGCCGGACTGGGGGTGAGGGTGCGCGGGGGGGGGTCATGGCCGCTCCCGTCCTCCCCAGAGGGCACGGGTTCTCCCCCCAGGACGGGTGATGGGAGAAGGGAGCAGGAAGGAGATGATGGTGATACCAGTGTGGAATTTTATGGATTGAAATTAAAATTAGCGAGCGGATTAAAGGTCCTCACAGATGCCACCTCTGGCTGCAGACAGGGCACGGGATGCAAGCGCCTCTTCAGCCCTTCTCACCCCGGAATTCCTGCGCTCTGCCCCTTGGTTACCCCGCTTTGGGGGGGTTTCAATGCGTTGTACATAACCTGTCGTAAAAGACCTCCTGAGTAAGCAAGCTGGAGAAGATGAAACGAGCCGCCTGCGCTCCGCCTGCGTGGCACGGAGCTGGCCGGGAGCCACAGAGCTGCGCTTGCGGTCACCCTCTGTTCCAAAAACTACGGAGTTGAATCCCGTGCTCCTCCTGAAGCACCCGAACGCATTAATAAGTTTATTTAAATACTCCAGGATAACTCAGGGAGCCGGTGGATTGCTACCCTCCGGGAGGAGAAAGGGGAGATCTAGATCACAAACCTCAACGAGAACGTCGCCAAAATATTTTTGGCCCCACTTCTGGATAAAAACCAAGCTGTTGGAGCAGCACTCGGCAACGAGGGGCGCAGCGAGTCCCCCCCCAGCGCCTGGTCCCTCCTGGGCAAGCATTCCCCAAAGCTGCTCCCGCTGTGCTTCGGCTCCCGGTGACTTGCAGCAAGGGGAAGGAACGCGGCTTTGCCGACAGCCCGTGCTCCGGAGTCACTTGTTCGGAGGGAGAGGAGGAGGAAGGGGCGCGTTCCCTGCTCCGGAACAAATCCCGGCTTGAAGGGAGGAAGAAAACACCTATTTTTTGTTTTTCAGCTCAGGTTCCCATCTGCTGCGTGTGCATTGGTATCATCAAGGACAAGGCCACAACTTGGGGTTCACACACGTTGAGCCTTAGGCGTTGTCTGTCTGTCTGTCCGACACCGAGCTGGAAGCCCCCCGATCCTCATGGAGCATCCCAGCCCCATCCTGCCAGCTCTGATCGCTGTTCCCAGCCGTGGTCCCGCCGCCGCAGGCTGAGCCTCCGGTAAGCAGGGAGATGCTGTTTCGGGGAAGAAGCGATGGCTGCTGCCTGGCTGCGCTCTGGCGAGCCTTCCCCATGGAAATGCCTGAATCTGCCGGGGACGAAAAGCGGATTGTTGGGATGGAAGCAGGAATAACGCGGTTCTGGCAGCGTCAAACCCGGTTTTGGAAGCACAAGAGCCGATGCCGTGGGAGGAGCGTCCCGCTGGCGGCGGGCAGGCGGCAGAGCAGCAAGGAGGAGGCTGCAGCGCGGGGCAAAGCCCCTTCCCTGCCGGGGAAGCCTGGTTTGAGGAGCAGATCTGCCCCGCCAGCCGCGGGCAGAGCCGGCTCCCCCCCAGCCCCCTGCTCCCGGCTCCGCTGGATGCGACTGGGAACGCTCCGCTGCGTTCCCAGATGGTCAAAACGTTTGACCCTCATCAGGGGTGAGATGGGGGATCTTGGGAGGCCCTTTGCAAGCTGCTTTTGGCTTTCTAGAGTCGGAAAAAATCTCTAAATTTCTAAGTACGCAAGCTCAGGAACCAGTTTAATTCAAGTGATTTCATCCTCCTCAAAGCTGTTTAATGGCCGTGCCCGGGAAGGCTCTTACCGGAGAAGTCTTTATGCAAAGTGAAGTGCAAGCTATTAATGCTGGGCTATTTTGGTACCAAACCCACCGAGCGACTGTGGGTTAAAGCAGTAGGAGACGACACTATCTGAAGCTCCCAGGCTCCGGGGGGGGCAGCTGAACCCGGGACCCTTGCGGAGAGCTCCTGTACCGCAGGTTGGCATCTCCAAAGTCACAGAGGGAATTCCGTCGTGCTAATGTGCGTGCTGGTTTAGACGTTGCTGGCATCTGATGGGTTAAATCCGCTACACTCCACCCTGAAAAACTCCCAGTTCAGGGGCTGTGTTGGGAAATGCAGCCACTGGAAATTACAGGTCTGCTGCCCACAGCAGCCTGGGCCGGGGCTGAGCCCCTCGGGAGGAGGAGGAGGAGGAGGAGGAGGAGGAGGTGGCCCTTTGGCTATCAGCAAAACCTCCAGAGCGCTGACCGAGGGCCAGGAGAATTTGAATCACTGCAGATAACCATTGTGCTGCTCTCCACAACCCATTTTACTCCCATTCCCCATCAGCTACAACAGAGCCCTCCGCTTGCCGGGGCTGCCCCGAGGGCTTGATCCCCTCTGCACCCCCCGGCGCTGCTCCCCACCGAGGGGATCCCCTCCTCATCCCCTCGGCACCAGAGAGGCTTCAAGTTCCCTTTCGATCTTGCAAATCCTTGGCCCCGGTCCCAAAAGTGGTAGCGTGATGCGGCTGCCGTGTAAGAGCGGGGCGGGATTGCATCAGCTCCGGCTGCGGGGTCTCGCCCCGCTCCAGCCAGCGGGGGCTGCTCCCTCCTGTCCTGCACCCTGACGCGCTGGCCTCGGCCAGGGAAAAAAGAAATCGATGCCCTCGAAAAAGAGCGAGTTTGGCTCTTTAAGTGCTGCCTTTGCTATTAAAAATAAATTATAAATATAAATGATGAACAAGGGAGCCCCTCTCCGTGGTGGCAGCCGCAGGAGGGGGGAGGCGTACCAGGGAGAGGTGCCCAGACCCCCGTAAATACGACACTGAAACGCTGTTTTTCACGTCAATCCCTCAGTCCCCTCCCCAGACCACGGTGGTGATGGGGAAATGAGGCAGTCGGTGCCGGTTAGGCCATCCCAGACTGGAACATCCCAGGAACATTGGGATGTTGCTTGGAATGATTATTTGAATAAGGAATTCTATTCCTAAGGATCAAGGATATTTATTTAGCCAGGAATATGTCAGACAACTCAAACTGTGAAAGAATGACTTCTGAAAAGCAAAACAACTTCTGTTTGTTCCCTTTTTGCAGTAACCAAGCCTCGCTTTTAAGCCAGGCTTAAAAGCCTCTCAGCACATCAGCCCTCGGGGGCTCGTCCCGGTGGCCGTCATCCTGCAGGGAAAGCGCCAACTCCTTGAAGCCTGCTGCTAAAATTAGCGCCAGGTCTGAGCCTCCTGCTCTGCTAATTACAGGTCTGTGAGACGAGGGGGTAGTGTGCTGCAAAACCGGCTTCTCCCGCGTTTCGGAACGGCCGGACGGAGCTGTTCGATGGGATTTACGAGGGTTTGAGTTGACAGCCTGAGAGAAGGGTAGATCGAGGTTTGTGGGGTCAGGTGGTAGGGGGACACCTCGTCAGAGGGGTTCCTTCCCCCTGCAAGGCAGAAATAATCCCATTTATGCAACTCCCAGTCCCGGCCCTCAGCGCTGTGCCCATCACCCGAGCTCGGGGCAGCCGACCCTTGCTGTGGGGGTGCAGCCCCGGGGACTCGGACCCCCGCTCCACATGCTCCGAAGACCCCGACCGACCTCGCTCATGCACCACCCTTGGGGGCATTCAGGGAATCGTGACCCCCCATGGACGTAAGACCCCAACCCGAGGCAGCCCTGCTTCGCTGGGCAGCTCTTTGCCTTTCATCAAGGAACATTATTCCCAGCCGTTCCCATATCATGGTGCTGCTCCTGCCCGTGCTGCCGGGACCAACGCCGGGCTTTCCGAGTGCTCTGCCGTGATGCACCCTGCAGGTAGGGTCACCATGGGGGGCTTTGGGTTTTTTGTGGCGGTGCACCAGGTTTGCAATGCCGGGGTGCTGCTCCAGCCCGTCCCCTTCTCCCCGCTGCAAGGGGAGGCAGCAGAACAAAACCCCATGGGTTTGGCATCTTCTGGCAATTAACGGGCAGCACGAAACGTCCCGGGATGCCTTCGCACAGAGCCAGTGGTGGGGCAGGACTCTGGCCTCACTATTCCCTGTGGATGGAGTCTCCCCTACTCTGGCCCAGGAGCCCCCAACCCAGGGGGCTCAGGGTCCTGCAAAGCCACTGGACCTGGTCGGAGTTAAATGCAGAAATTCGGCTTCCGAAGGTGGAAGCGAGCTGGGGCCTTGGGCTGCTCAGGGATGGGGTTTCTCTTTGTAACCGAGCTGACCGATCTCTCCTGCTTTGTTTCCTGCCCGCACAGCCAGGCTGGATCGGGGAACACATGTAGGTGTCCTGCCAAAGTCACGCCGGCTTTGTGAGGATAACTTGCCAGCAGAAAAATCCCCAGGTAAGCGTTAAATGCTCTGAACCCAGAAACAAAGCCCTGTCTGCTGGGAAACGGGGCTGAATTTCTTCCTCTTCCCCTCCACCCTCCTCCAGCATCTTTAATTCACCCCCTGAATCATAAGCCCCCATCCCCTAGACATGGCTTTGGGGGTTTTCTCCAGCTTTTCCCTGGTGCATGTGGTGGGGCTGGAGCATCCGCAGAGTCCAGAGCCATTCCAAGCCGTGCCCGTGGTGATTTCCCGCTCACATTACGTCCTCCCCACCAAAAAAACCCCCCGTGCTGCTTCCCCATCCCCTCCACACCTTCATTTCCCTGGCTCAATTAGCTCAGCGAGCTTAATCATGAGCCAGCGGTGGTGGCTTTCTATCTTCTCAGGGCGGGGAATACAAAGGGGAAAACAAAGGGAGCGGGAGGTTTCCATCAGCCCAGGCGTGGTGGGGAGCAGCATCGCAGGGGTGGCCCCCCCGGGGGGCAGCCTCTTCCCTGGAGCTTCCTCAAAGGGAAAAACCTCAGAGCCCCGGGGGAGCGGGAGCTCAGAGCCCGACCCCGGAGCGCCCGGGGCCTGTTGGGGTGACGAAGGGACCACACGGGAGGTGGGGAAATAGCTCCAGCCGTGGGAACGTGGCCGGGGAGCGGGAACCCCCGGGGAAGCTGCAGCAGAGGGGGGTGAGGTTTGACTGTGCTGGGTTCGGCACTCGGAGCATGAGCAAAGCAGATGGCAAGGGAACCAGGGGCGGGTTGGTTCCCTCAATGGGCCAGAAAAGCTGCTGGAGGCCTGGATTAGTGGTTGTGCCCAAAGGTGCAGCTTATTCCAGGGGCACCCACCGGGAAAGCCCTTGGACGGGATGATAGCTCCTGTGTTTTCCCCTCCAGATGTGTTTTCCCCTCCAGATGTGCTTCCCTAGGGGATGTCGGAGAAAGCAGGGAGCTGCTGCCTGGGGCTGTTCGGCCCAAGTGTCCCCCCCCCTCCCCGGGGCTGCCCCCAGCATCTCGGTGGGCGCCTGCCCGGTGGCCTCGGCCGCACCATCTGCAAAGTTATTAAGTCCCCGCGACAGCCGGGGGATTACGGCCGCTGATTAGGGCTTAAGACAAGAGTGACCTTGATCTTGAAACATCCGAGGGCTTACAGAGCCGGGGGGTGCAGCGAAAACCGTTCTGGGGGGTGCAGGGTGCTGCAGGGGTCCTCACCCTGCTCCTGCCCCAGGACCCGGGGGGTTTGCACAGATCTAATGGGGGGTGCTGGCTGCGGTGCCCGCCGGAGCTGCAGGGGTCTTTG
>NW_009259045.1:25284-25672 GCF_000687185.1 Egretta garzetta | reverse complement strand
GGGGCAATGCTGAAGGGTGAACCCCTTCCCCCCCCCCGTCAGGGCTCAGGCCCCGGGGACGCTGATCACCACGGGGGGGCTGCGCCCGCCCCCGCCCCAGCGCTCTCTCCCCACGCAGGTCGGCGAGTCCCTGTTCCACACCGACCGCTGGGTCCCCCCGACGCTGGACGAGCTCTACTACCTGCGCCCCCCCAGCGAGATGGACAACGAGAAGTTCGGGCTGCAGTACTACGTCTGAGGCACGGCGCGGCGCTCCCCGGCGCTGCGGGGGGGGCAATGGCCGCCAGGTGCCCCCCGTTCCAGCATCTGTTATTAAAACCACACGGATCTGCGGTGTCGGACACGGTGTCCCGCGTGTTCCTGTACAGCTCCGTATCTCCCGGCGGGG
>NW_009259045.1:21731-23753 GCF_000687185.1 Egretta garzetta | reverse complement strand
GGCCGGTGCCTCCGGGGTGCCCGCACTTTGCACCCCGGCGGGGGCGGGGGGGGCATCCCACAGCCGAGCTGTGCCCGGGAGGGACGAGGTGGTGGGCACGGAGCTGAGATGCGAACGAGGGATGCAGAGCTGGGATGCTGAACTGGGATGCGGAGCTGGGATGCTGGACGGGGATGCTGAACTGGGATGCGGAGCTGGGATGCGGAGCTGGGATGCTGGACGGGGATGCTGAACTGGGATGCTGGACGGGGATGCAAACAAGGGATGCAGAGCTGGGATACTGAACTGGGATGCGGAGCTGCGATGCTGGATGGGGATGCAGAGCCGGGATGCTGAACTGGGAAGTGGAGCCCAGGGTGCCCTGCTCCGGGGGCGGGGGTACCGGAGGGGCCGCAGGAGGGATGCTCTCAAGCCCCTCTTCCGTCAGCTCCTCTCCCTCCTGCTCCCTGTGAGGTCTCTGCCCCGTTAGCGCAGCAGCAGCTCCCGCCATCCTTGTCCCCTCTGGGAGGCACCAATAACTGAGTTGAACTGGGTTGGACTGGGCTTTGCTGGGCCCTGAGGGGTATCTACTCCCGCACAGGGGACGGGAGCTGTGTTTCCCCCTACCCCATGTCCCCAGGCCCTGTAGCAAAACCAAACTGCGAAGCAGGGAGGGCTGGTAGGGAATGTGCAGCCCAGAGCGTTTGTCCCTCCCCGGGGACGATGCCAGGGCAGCGGGAGCCAGCCCGGGCCGGGGCCCAGCTTTCCCTGCCAGCACCGATTACGGGCAATGTTCTCCCCTGGAGCAGACGTGGGGAGTTTTGTCAAGAGCCGAAACGTGGCTTTTGTTGGGTGACCGACAACACAGCTGCGGGGGGCCTGCTCCGCTCCACCAGCCCCGGCACGGGAGGGGGCCTGGGGCTGGATTTGGCCCCTTTTCCCCCTTATTTGCCCACAGGACCCTGCTGTGGGGCTGGGGCCGGGCTGGGCCTCACTAGAGGGCACCAAATGATTGGGGACGGGGATGGGACAGGATGGGATGAGATGAGATGAGATAGATGGGATGGGATGGGATGGGATGGGATGGGATGGGATGGGATGGGATGGGATGGGATGGGATGGGATGGGATGGGACAGGATGGGATGGGGCAAAGTGAGGCTTTTTTTCTGGGGGTCTGCCCAGATGGTGAGGGGACTGGGGGTCTGTGGGGTCTGCCAGGACATGCAGGGGTAGGGGGGCTCTATGTGTCAGCCAGAGGACGTGGGGTCAATGGGATCTGTCCCACAGCCAGGGGAGGGGGTCTGTAGGGTCTATGGGATCTGCCAAAGTGACCAGGGGATAGCAGAGCTAAACAGTCTCAGGGGGCTGCCAGGACACCCAGGGGACAGTGTGGTACAGGGTCTGCTGGGACGTGGGGGCTCTGGGGGCTGCCAGGGTACCCAGGAATGGTGGCTGGTCCATGGGGTCAGCCTGGATGGCGTGGGGCCACCCCACAGCCAGGGACCCGGGGCCCGTAGCACCACACCATTCCTGGTCCCCTCCCTGTGGCTGGGTCCAGGCGAGGTCTGAGTGTGCACCCCCCAAATGGGAGCGTGGCCAGGGCTGGGGCACCCCAGCTCCCCCACGGGGCTGTAGGGGCTTTCACCCCTGGGCTGCTGGGACCCCAACTCCGGCCTCTCCCGGGAGCCAGATTTCACTGCCCCTTCCATAAGAAGTGCGGCGGCGCGCTGGAGCCGGCACACGCTGTTCCCATCCGCGGCGCAGGTGAGCCAACAGATGTGAGCAATTATTGTCCGATTTGGAGGCTCCCCGGCCCTGCCAAATTCTGGGCTCGGCAGCAAAGGAACAACCGCAGCATTGTTCGCCTTTATAGAACAGCCCGATCCCCACGAGCCCGGGGCTGCTGCCAGGGCCGTGCCTTGCACGAAATACAGCCCCCTCCCTGCGGTGCCAGGCCCCCGAATCTGCCGGCCGTGCACGTCCCAAGCCCCAAGCCGCTGGCTGTGCCCACCCCGCGAGCCCCCAGCCCCCCCACCCCGCAC
>NW_009259045.1:20517-21120 GCF_000687185.1 Egretta garzetta | reverse complement strand
GCAGAGCCCAGCGGGAAGCGATGCTCTAGCCGTGCCAGGGCTGCAGCCTCTCCCTGGGGGGGCGGGGGGGTTGTGCATTCCTCAGCCACCCTTCATTATTTCCCCTGGGGTGAATGGGGCTCGCCCGGGGCCGTGGGTTTCCCCCCGTGGGAGGGGGGTGCTCAGCCCTTCCCTGGGGTGTCGGCAATGCCAGGCACCAGCTGCCCTCGCTGTGAGCGGGGGCTCAGGGGGGTCCCCAGCGCCCCCCATGCCCGGGCGCTGCTCTCCTGTTGCTGGGAGCCCCGAGTGCTCGTGCTGGATGTGAGGAGGAGGAGGAGGAGGAGGAAGCAGCAGCCGGGCTCTGGCAGCGCGGGCGAGCAGAGGTGCAGCATCAAGGGCAGCTTTGTGCCGCAGAGGCCGGCGAGCTCCGCGCCCGCCTGGCTCACATTTTCCGTTGGAGGTGTCTGGACCATTTTCTGCCCTTCCCTTCTCTAAGGGCAGGGGAGTTGCCTGAGGAGGGGAAATATTTGGGTGTCGGGGCCTCTCTGGATCCCAGTGCTGCCCTGGGACTGGTCCTGGTCCTGCGGCGTGGGGCTGCTCACCCCTCCAGGGCCCCCCCGTATC
>NW_009259045.1:17814-18272 GCF_000687185.1 Egretta garzetta | reverse complement strand
GTCGGCGCCCAAGCAGTGCGCCCGCCGCTTCCTGGGCCGCCAGCACTTCGTGGCCGGTCGATTCCTCCCCTACGACGTGCAGAAGAAGTTCGAGCTCAACCCACCCGAGTACCCCGGCACTGAGTGCGTGGTGGCCCTGTGAGCCCCCCAGGAATAAAGCGCTCGGTGGCTCTTCCCTGGGGGTCAGTGTCTGCCTGGGGACGTGGGGGGAGGGCACGGGGGTCTCCCGGCAGGGTTTGGGCTGCAGGCTTGTGCCGGGACCCAGTTCCAGACCCTGCTGATGCCAGGGGAACTAAGCCCCGTGCTTGGCTCAACCCCCCCAGCCCGTGTCCCCCAGGACCTGTTGCCAACCTGCTTTTGGGGACAGACCCGGTGTCACCTCCTCTATTGCCCGTCCTGCGTGGATGTGGGCAGCCGCTGGGGTCCCGGGGGTGGCTGCGGGGGCCCCAGTGGTGCCG
>NW_009259045.1:15911-16463 GCF_000687185.1 Egretta garzetta | reverse complement strand
CCCGCCCCAGCTGCTCCATGGGGCTTTTGCCCCTTGGTGCTGAGGCCCCCCAGCCCCGCGGGGGTCTCCGCAAGGTGCCAAGGGCAGGGTCCATGTGAGGCTGAGCCGGGAATGTGCCTGGTCCGGGGACAAAATCCATCCACCTGCAGAAGAGGGGCTGCGACGGGTCCTGCTGTCCCCCAGCTCCCTGCCACCCGGGGAGGGGACAGGAGGTGGCAGGACCGAACCCCCCCCGCTGTGAGGTTGCTGTTGGCAGAGGGACGGTGCCTGCTGGGTGCCCGTGGGGTGCCCCTGGGGTGCCCATTGCATGCTCGGGGGGCACTCACAGTGGTCCGGGCCACACAGGGGTGTCTTGAGTGTTTGGCCGCATCCTGCCCAGTGCCCATGGGTGCCAGGCACCAGGGCCCTGCAGAGAGGGACCCGCTCCCTGCATCCGTCCCCTCCAGCACAGCTGAACCCTCCGGCTCAGCACCCAGTGTCACCCGGCAGGGATACCCTTGGGGACCCCAGCTCCCTGGGATTTCATTCCCGTGGGATGTGGCTGGCCGGGCT
>NW_009259045.1:12549-12863 GCF_000687185.1 Egretta garzetta | reverse complement strand
CCCCTCGAGGGACCCCTCCGAAGGACAGGGGGCTCTTTGCCCCCCCTGCCGCCCTCCGCCCCTGCAGAGAAGCCCTACATGGTGCTGCACCCCAAGGCGAAGGTGCGGGTGGCCGGGCAGGAGGTGACTTTCTGCTGCAAAGCTTCGGGCACCCCCGTGCCCAAGAAGTACTACTGGTGAGCGGGGTCTGGGCGGCAGAAAACTGGGATTGTGGATGGCGGGGAAAGGCAGCCCCGGGCCGCACCCCCACTGAGCCCATCCCCATCCCGCAGGTACCACAACGGGACGCTGCTGGAGCGGAAGGCGCACCGGTA
>NW_009259045.1:10209-11821 GCF_000687185.1 Egretta garzetta | reverse complement strand
GGAGCCGGTGGACCTGGACGGCAGCCAGAGCAACGCCATCCCGCTGGGGGAGGCGAGTGACCGGGAGCCGGTTGGGGAGCTCATCCTTCCCGCTGGTGCCTTCCTCCGTCCCTCTGGGGAGGTCTTCAGGGGCACGGTCAAAGCCAGCGTCACCTTCCTAGACCCCAGGGACATGGCGATGGCCAGCGCTGCCTCCAGTGACCTCAGCTTTGCCAACGCTGAGGGGGAGATCGTCCCCCTGCGGACCTATGGCATGTTTGCCGTGGATTTTCGGGAAGGGGAGAGTGGCGCGGCACTGCAGACGGGGCCGGTGGAAGTGCGGATGGACGCGGGGCAGGTCCAGATGCTGGAGCACCTGCAGAAGATGAAGCTGTGGTCCTTGAACCCTGAGACCGGCTTGTGGGAGGAGGAGGGGGACCTCCACCCGGCTGGGGGGAGCCGGGGGAAGAGGGAGGAGAGGACCTTCCTGGTGGGGAACCTGGAGATCCGGGAGCGGCGTCTCTTCAACCTGGACGTGCCGGAGGACCGCCGCTGCTTCGTCAAGGTCAGGGCTTACAGCAATGAGAAGTTCAACCCCTACGAGCAACTGGAAGGGGTGGTCATCAGCCTCATCAACCTGGAGCCCCAGCCCGGCTACCCCGCCAACCCCCGGGCATGGGGCCGCTTCGACAGCGTGGTGACGGGTCCTAACGGCGCCTGCCTGCCCGCTTTCTGCGACAGCCAGCGCCCCGACGCCTACTCGGCGTATGTCACTGCCACGCTGGGCGGGGAGGAGCTGGAAGCCGTGGCCTCCAGCCCCAAGCTCAACCCCAATGCCATCGGGGTGTCCCAGCCCTACCTGGGCAAGCTGGGCTACCGCCGGTCAGATCACGATGACCCCAACTTGAAGAAGACAGCTTTCCAAATCAACGTGGCCAAGCCCGACCCCAACAACGTTGATGAAACCAATGGTCCCATCTACCCTTACCGCAGCCTCGAGGAGTGCGAGAAGGCGCCGGTCAGCGCCAACCACCTCCGCTTCTACCGCGTGGAAGTGGACAAGTACGAGTACAACGTGGTGCCCTTCAAGGAGAGTGACCTGACTTCTTGGACCGGTGACTACCTCTCATGGTGGCCCAACCCTCAGGAATTCAGGGCTTGTTTCATCAAGGTGCAGATTGAGGGGCCGCAGGAGTACATGGTGAGGTCCCGTAACGTGGGGGGCAGCCACCCCCGCACCCGGGGGCAGCTCTACGGGCTGCGGGACACCCGTAGCGTGCGGGACATGCTGCTGGAGAACACCTCGGGCGCCTGCGTGGAGTTCAAGTGCAGCGGGATGCTCTTCGACCAGAGCCTGGTGGATCGCACCTTGGTCTCCATCATCCCCCAGGGCAGCTGCCACCGCACGGCCGTCAACAGCCTCCTCCGGGAGTACCTGAGCCGTCACCCGCCCGTGGCAGAGAGCAACCACACGGCCGCCTTCACCATGCTGGCACCAGTCGACCCTCTGGGTCACAACTATGGCATCTACACGGTGACGGACCAGAACCCGCGGTTGGCCAAGGAGATCGCCATCGGCCGCTGCTTTGATGGCACCTCTGACGGCTTCTCGCGGGAGATGAAGGCGGACGCC
>NW_009259045.1:8446-8770 GCF_000687185.1 Egretta garzetta | reverse complement strand
TGGATGCTGTAATGGAACAGGCTGGGTTTAACGGGGCCAAACCCCGCTCCCGGGACATTTCCCTTTTCCAACTGGGTTTGGCCCCGGTGCGGCATTTTTGCACCCTCGCGCTGGATGCGGTCGCTCACGAGATCAAAAGGGACGCGGGGGACGGCGAGGGGGGGGGTTGCCAAACCAGGGGCCAAATCCCAGCCCCTCTCCCCGTCTCACCCGGACAGGGACCCACTGCAGCCGCGCGCCGGGACATCGGGTGGGCGATGCTGCAGCGAGCGCGGAGGAGGCACCTGAAACGCCAGGAGCCCCTCGTGGGGATCGCGCCTCCCC
>NW_009259045.1:7191-7852 GCF_000687185.1 Egretta garzetta | reverse complement strand
GGCCTTGGTCACAGGCAGCTGCCGAGGCAGGGCAGATAGAAGCAGCTCCTGCAGCTCTGCTGCTATTTATGGCATAGAGAAGAAAAATGGGGCGAAAAGCGACAAAAAGCAGCCATGCAAAGGAGCTGGTTGGATGCCCCCATTTGCAGCCCCTTATGCTCGCGCCTGCACCCTGCTTCGTCTCACCGGATCCCATCCCGGTGCTGGCCGGGACCTCCGGCATCATGCCATGGGGTGCTCCGGGCACTGGGGGCTGGGGGGGGAGACGGGTGCAGGGGAGCACCCAGGGGGTGGCAAGGGGCTCCCTCAGATCCCAGGGATGCGGAGAAGGAGCCAGGGGCACACAGGCAGGGATGCGCTGGGGTTGCGGGAGGTCCGTGCTGGGTGTCCGGCCCAGCCCTGCATTCCCGAGGGCTGGAAACCCGCCCAGGGTCAGGGGCTGGGGGCTGCAGCCAAATCCTCCTGCTGCTCCCCTGCGGGTGTGGGACCCTCCGTGCAGGAGCTGAACTCACAGACCCCATCCTGAGGGTCCTGCCCCCTCCAGTCCCGGGGATGAGGAGCCCCTTGGTCCTGACCCCAGCCCCGAATGCCCCCTGCGCTGGCTGGGGCCGGCCGGGGCCCCCCCCCTGTGCTGCAGAGCACCCTCGGGGACCAAAAAAAC
>NW_009259045.1:4175-6240 GCF_000687185.1 Egretta garzetta | reverse complement strand
GGACCGGGGGGAGGGGAAGGGGGTTGCAGCCGTGTTGCGCCCCACGAGCACGTCCCGGTGCTGGCTGGGAACAAAAGCTGCTCTGAGCAGCCACTGGAAGCTGGAAGGGGCCTTGGGAAGCTGCTCGCTTGCTTTTCTTTTTTTTTTTTTTTTTTTTTTTTAAATAATGGAAAATATAATGACAGTGCCTAAATTAAAATAATAAAAGAAAGCAGCCGAAAAGCCAACCCAAAATAGGAGAGAAACCCACGTTTCAGGCTGAAAGGGAACAGGCAAGGGATGAAAGGGAAAGCAGAGGCGCTGCGCCCCCTCAGGACCCCCGAGGGGCCCCGGCCCCCAGCAGCCCAAAAATGTTCCCCTGTGCGTCCCCCCTCCTTGCTGGCTTCGCTCCCTTGCACCACACCCAGCGCTGCTGCGTCAGGGGCCACATCCTGCGGGGTCCAGCCCCGGGGGGTGAGAAGGAGCCTCCTCCTCCCCCTGCCCAGAACCGGAGCATCCCTGGGGATCCCAAACTGGAGCACTCCCAGGGACCCCAAACCAGAGCATCCCTGGGAATCCCAAACCAGAGCATTCCTGGGCATCCGGAGCATCCCCAGGCTCCCGGCCACGGGGGGACACGGGAGGTGCCAGCTCCCCGTCTCTGCCGCAATGGCGGGGCCGGGCCAGATCCAGTTGCCGAATTCCAGGCCGTCTGGCCAAGAGACGCTGCTCCGCTCCCGATTCTCCCTCCGGACAACCTGCCGGAGGAGGAAAACAACCGCTCCTCGAACATGGACAAGCCAGAGGCAAGAGACACCCCCCCAGCCCCTCCCAAAGTTGGGGCGCTGGGGGCTATCGCTGTGTGTCCCCCGGGAAAGGGGCCAGCAGAAGCCAGGATTTGGGGAAAAAAGAGTGGGAAAAGGGAGGGGGCCTGCCCAGAGCAATAACACTTGCTTTCCAACGTGAGCCAGAGCCCAGGGACAGCGGAGCTCCGCCGCGCTGGGGTGGCTTCGGGGCAGCCCTCGACGATGCCCATTCCTGTCCCAGTTGCTTTTTAGCCATATTTTTTAAGAGTTGCATCTCAATATCTCACTGTTTAAAGGGAACTGGGTCTGGAAAAAACATCCATGCCCCTTTTTCAAGCTATTTTTGAACCCTTTGGCCTTCGTTCCTCTTCAGGTTCCAGACCATAAATAATAATAACAACACATTTAAAGCCTTTATGCTGACAGCTCGCTGAATCTGCCAGAGCCTTTTAATTCTCCAGATGTCGAAAATCTGACTCAAAAACTTGAAGTTTGGTAAATATTTTGTGTGTTTTTAATTTCACGGCGATTGCTTTTTATATCACATGAAGCAGCAGAATAAAAATACAAAGTGGAACAGCTATTCCTGGCGCTGCGGGGGGGGGAAAGGAGAGGAGGTGCCCACCGGCCTCATGTGCCAGCATGCGGCCGGAGCATCCCCGGGGCTGGGCTGTCCGTGCCAGGGCTCTGTGCCAGGGGTCTCAGCGGGTGGGTGGTACCGGCACGCAGCCAGCTGTGGAAACACCACGACTGCAGGAGGCCCCTGCAGCCCCCCCGGCTCTGACCTGGCCTGGGCTGCTCCATCTTGGCCAGACTTGGATTTATTTGGGTGCTCAGATCTGGTGTCAGGCGCAGTGACATCCCCAGCTGCAGTGTGCTGCCCTTACCCCCCATCCCATATCCCATATCCTGTATCCCACACCCCCCATCCCATATCCCATATCCTGTACCCCCCCCATCCCATATCCCATATAATGTATCCCACACCCCCCATCCCATATCCCATATAATGTATCCCACACCCCACATCCCGTATTCCGCACCCCATGTCCCACATCATTCATCCCATATTGCCGTATCCTGCATCCCATATCCCATAGCTGGCATCCTATATCCCATACCTCACATGCCATACCCTATCTTCTGCATCCCGCATCCCACACCCTGCATCCCACACCTCACATCCTATAGCCCGCATCCCACAGCCAC
Source organism: Egretta garzetta (assembly GCF_000687185.1). Classification (NCBI taxonomy): domain Eukaryota; kingdom Metazoa; phylum Chordata; class Aves; order Pelecaniformes; family Ardeidae; genus Egretta; species Egretta garzetta. Next base: position 4,246 of record NW_009259045.1, on the reverse strand, counting down.
ATCCCAATCCTATAGCACATATCCCATATTCCAATATCACATCCCGCTTCCCGTGGCCCCCACCGCCTCTC
>NW_009259045.1:2294-3341 GCF_000687185.1 Egretta garzetta | reverse complement strand
AGAGGCGAGGGGGTCCCTGCACCCTGTGCCTGACCCTGCCTGTCCCAGCCCCGGTGCAGGCAGGGGCACAGCACCAGCCCCACAAGAGATCCCGGCAGCCCAGCACCCGTTCAGCAGCCCCAGATGCTGCGCGCTCACAAACCACATGATTTCCTGGAAAGTCCCACGCTTCAAGAAACAAAACAGCCTGATTTTGGCACAGCCCTCGAGCTCCCTCCCAGACGGGGCAGCGCAGGCAGGATGGGGGGCTGCAGCTCACCCCAGTTGCCCCAAGGCAAGCGAGTTTGGAAGATGTACGTGGTGGTGGCCTTTGGGGTGGCTGTTGTGGTGCTGGCGGTGACCCTTCCCACCTTGCTCTGCCAGCCAGCCGTGGACTCCGCGATGGCGGGAAATGGCTCGGCGAGGCGGGCGTGGCTAGAGAAGGAGCTGGCCACCACCAACCAGTCCCTCGCTGAAGCCCACGGGCAGTGGGAGAGCTGCAGGAAGCAGTTGGTAGGTGCTGGGGTGCTGCTGATGGGGGGGGGGCCAGGATCCTGCAGGGAAACCTGCAGCCCCCAGCCCCAAACTGGCTGCGTTTGGCTGGGGGGAGGGAGGACCGGAGCCAGAGCCTCCAGCCCCTTCCCCCTGCCTGTGCTCAGGGCGCACTGGAGGAGAAAGTCTCGGAGCAGGACCGGGTGCTCGCCAGCGTAACCCAGCTGCAAGGTGAGTCCTGGGCTGGGTGCAGGGTGTGGGCACGGGCAATGGTCCCTGGACCACCCTGATCCCCATCCCCTGGGCCACCTGATCCCTGTCCCCTGGGTCAACCTGATCCCCGTCCCCAGAACACCCTGATCCCCATCCCCTGGGCCACCCTGATCCCTGGCCCCTGGGTCAACCTGATCCCTGGCCCCTGGGGCCCCATGATCCCCATCCCCTGGGCCACCCTGACCCCCATCCCCTAGGTCAACCTGATCCCTGGCCCCTGGGGCTCCCTGATCCCCATCCCCTGGGCCACCCTGATCCCCATCCCCTGGGTCAACCTGATCCCCATCCCCTGGGCCACCCTGA
>NW_009259045.1:0-552 GCF_000687185.1 Egretta garzetta | reverse complement strand
CGCCCAGGCCCGCACTGATGGCAAGAAGCTGAATGCCAGCCTGGTGTCCTGCCGGGAGCGGGCGGTAGGTGCTGGTGGCAATGGGGATGGGGACGGGGGGGTCCTTGGCCACCCAGCTGCATGCAAGGGGAGAGCGATGCTGGGGCGGAGAGCGGGGGGGATTCCTGGGGGAGCTCAGTAGCCAAAATTGATGGGGTGGGTGGGATTTTGACCAGGCTCATGGAAAGCCCCAGCACTGATGGGAAGGATGCTGCACCCCCGGAGAGCAAAGGCGGCTGCAACGATGAGCCGGGAAGGGGCAGAGGGGGACGGGCAGGACCCGGGGGTGCCCAGCCACCTTCCTGCATGGGACACCCCAAGAGGGCCCCCCCCCGCCCCGGATGCTCCTGGTCCCTCGGCGCAGCCCTGGTCCCACTGTCTCCCTGCCGGGGTGCCCATGCCTGGCCGGGGGCAGCTATTCCTGGTCGTGACCGAGCTGCTCCGCACACATGTAATTACCCTGTCCCAAAGCAGGAGCAGGAGCGGGGGCCGGGGCTGGTGGGGAGCTGCCAG
>NW_009259044.1:5487138-5495231 GCF_000687185.1 Egretta garzetta | reverse complement strand
TCCTCCGCTCTTAAGTGGACTTGTAAAAGACAAAACACATGCCTGCGTGCCTGGAGAACAGAGGCATGGTTAACTGGCTTGTTTAAGAGCACTGCCTGGCCTCCCACGGGACAGCCCTCCTGTGGTGGGGTGACAAGGAGGTGCACTCTGGGGTGACAAGAGGAGATGAGGGCAAAGGACCTCACTTCCAGCTGTCCCGGCTGTGCATGGGTGGCAGACACATGGCAGGGTGATTAAAGGTGGGCAGATGCGGTGTGAGTCCCCCAAACCAGTTTGTGGCTGGCGGTATGTACTGGCCTGAGGGGACAGGGGACCCTGGAGATGGGGTTTTATCATACCTGGTGGCCTGGATGCTGGGACTTATCCTGCAGCCAAAGCCTGAGATCACAGCAGCATCCCGTCCACAAACACCGGCTGTGTCCTCCTGCAGAGCAAGGGCAGCCCTGGCTGGAGTGCTGCAGCCTTTGGGAGCAACATCCAAGGTTTCCATGAGAACATCCATGCACAGATAAATTCCAGGTGGGCTCTCAAGACTGGCCAGGACACAGCAGGTGAGAAGAGACCTCAGTGCAATGTGCTTTTCTGTGACTGGGTTGAGTTTGCATGGATCTGGCTTCCTGGGGCTGCCTCCCTCAGCATCCTGCATCCCTCAGCACCCTGTGTCCCCCAGGAGCCACCAACCAGCGTTCTGTGCGGGGAATGGGGCTAAATGGAGACTGGTGGGACTGCCAGGGGAGGGAAGGGTCCCCTAAGTGTCTGACCCAGAGCAGCTCCTTTTCTTGAGGGTCTGACACCCTGTGAGTGTTGGAGCAGCCCACAAAAGGGACATGACAATGCTGGGTCACCCCGTTGTCTCCTTATTCCCACACATCAACCTTCAGGGTCACTGCTGATGGCTTGTTGCATCATGAGCTGTGTCGTGTCAAGTCCTGGAGCTGCACCATGCTGGTGAGAGAACAGCGGCTTTGGACACCGCTTAAAAATAATGGCTGTGGCAATATTAAGAGTTGCCCAGGGGGAAACTGAGGCAGGGTGCTGGGGCATGACTTGCCCTAAGGGTCCCAGCCATCCTGACTGGCCTCCTGCTCTATTTCTCATGTAGGAGAAACCCAGGAGTCCTGATCTTCCCAGTGTGCCCAGTGCTTCCAGCTCCTTCAAGTTCATGCCCCCACTCGCTCTGGGTGAGCAAGACCCTGGGAGCAACGTCTCGCCAGAAAGTGCCACTGTCCCCCCCTCCCACTGCCACACGCGGGCTCCCGCAGCCGTCTCACACCCTCGCGAGCGCGCTCCCCCCTCTCCTCCGCACGCGCGCTCCCACCCTCGCACACCCACACGTGCCGGGATGATGCACGCCGGAGAGGAGCGTGTACCATCAGCATTAGTCACCGGTTCCTGTAGGAGGAAGGTTGCGAGCAGAGGAGGAGGAGGAGCAGAGCCACAATGTGGAGCAAGACCACAGCTCTGGGGATGGCCACCAGCTCTGGCATGGTGTCACCGCTGACCATCCTGTTCCTCGCAGTTGGAGCTGGGGGGGAAAAAATAATTGCGTGGCTGGGTTGGGGTCAGGCAGCCTCCTGGTCGGGAGCTGTGAGCAGGCTGCTGGGGGGGCACCGATGTCGGCGCGACTCCTGTGGAGGAGAAAAACCACCCTGGGAACATTGCAGCCCCCTGGGAGGGAAGGGGCTGGGCCATGCATGGATGCGGGGACACGTGGCTGGGATTAGGCTGAGAGAGGGGCAGAGCCACAGGAACATTTCCCTGTGAGCATCCCTTTTAGGGAGGAGGAGCTAGGTGTGAAGGAGCGCAAGGGCAGGCGGATAAAGCTGTAGGAGGTGGACTGGAGAGGAGAGAGCAAAGCACCCCAGGTGGTTTGGCTTTCCGATATGGGTGAGAAACCATGGCAGGGGCAGAGAAAGGCAGTCGTGGCAGGCCTGAGAGCATTTTGGGGGAGCTCCAAGGGGAGCAGAGAGGACTGAGCAGAGGGACATTCCCCTTCGAGTAGTTCCCAAGAAGTGACAATGAGAAGACAGCCTGGCTGGCTGTCCTGAAGAGGGGTCCCGACAGCAGCAGAGCAGCAGGGAGCAGCCGCTCAGCTGGGAGAGGAGCCCTGCTGGCCAGCCCCTTCCACCTGCACCTCCCAAGCCTCGCAGAGTGCGTGGGCAGCAGCTTGGAGGAGGGAGTAACCACAAACCCTTACTTGCACTATCTCCTTCCCTAGGAATTAGCCTCGGCCCAGCTGGGAAGTGAAAACAGGCTGGCTTTGAACTGCAAAGCAGGCAGCTGCCCTATTTTCAAGGCGGGTGGAAGTGCAAGCCAGCAGGCGTAACGCTCTGGCCACGGGGTGCTGGTGATTTCTGGCAATGATGCTGGCAGAGAAGAGGCCAGGGGAGTTGGAGGTGGTGGTGGCAGTGGCATGGCTGTCCTTGGCTGGGCAGGTACAAGCATATAGGTGATGAGCAGGTGACCATAGACTGGTGCTGCAAGCTGTCCTGGGCTCCTGGGACCTTCCCACAGCCCCACCATGTGGCCCTGTCCAAAGGCCTCCTTGGGTTTGTGTGTCTAGTCCAGCCTGTCTTTTACATCCTTTTTTCCTCTCCTCCCTGCTCTCCTACAAATACTCCAGCCACTGTCCCCCCTGTCCTGCCCCACGGATGTTCTGCTGTGAGCTGCCATCCTCCACATCTTCTCCAGCCCAGGTGAACTTGGAGAAGGGTGCTCCTGCTCAAGTGGGACCTTCTGCTAGGAAGGGAGCTACGAGTGTACAACACCCTGCCTGGGGCTGGTCCCGGGACCTTCTGAGCATCCCTCCCCACGAGATGCTGCTTCACAGCTGCCCGTGTCCCACATGTCTGGAAACTCCTCTAGGAACTTGTCTCCATACGTGTGTGGTGCATGTTTGTGTGTCTGCATCTGAGCCTGTTCCCACCTTGCCCCGTATCCACGGGGGTACTGCACACACCTCGCTCCATGCCTGTATATATTTTACCTTGTACATGTACTGCAATCCAGATTCCTTCTCTGTTTACAGCTGTGTGCTTCTCTTTCATCCTATACATCATCAGGTTGTTGTGATTGCTTTCCCCATGGTGGGCTGGATCACGAAGGAATTATAAAGATCATCTAGAGTTGGGGAAAGCAACTGTGTTTTGAGCATTAACCGGTGCACCAAGCTCCAGCTCCGTTCTGTTTCCCGTCGAGGCTGAGTTGCCAGACTTCAGCTGGTCTCCTCCTTCCTGTGCACCTCCGACTTGCCAGCAGAAGATGAGCACAGGGGATCACCGGCCTTCAACACGGGCTGCTGATTTATCCGCGGAGGCTGGGGCACCCGTGCATCGATAGATGACTGACAAATCAGACCATCGCTTATGCATTAACTTCTTTGAAGTGCAAAGCACTCCCTTGATATTTCAGCACTTTCCACCTGGTCCAAAGCAAAACCCAATAGGCGGAGAAGAGATAAGTGGGAAACTAAGCAAGGTAATGTTTCCACCTTGTGTCTGTTACGACGATTGCATCAGCCTTAATTACAATGGGACTTTCTGCCCTTTAAAGCAGTTCGGCACATGTCGTATCCTCCGCTTTCCTGCCTCCGGCTGGCTCTGGCTCTGAAACAGTTTCTTTCATGCATTCAAAACAGTTTGTAATTAACGATCACATTGTTTCCCTTTGAACATCGATGGAGATACAGAAAACAGAGAAATTGGGAGCTAAGATGCCGATATGACTGAGTATTATTCTGCTTCCATGAAATTACTTTTTCCATTTTGCAGAAAATATTGCGCTGATGAAAGGTTCAGGGTAGTGGAGAGACCTTGCTCACCAGTTGGTCATGAAGCTTGGGAAGCTGGCTCAGATGCCTGAAAAAATTCTCTCCTGTATTGATGGGGAGGAAGGAAATTTTGGCTAGGCAGCCCTGTTGTCTTTGGCCCATGTTCTCGACCCAAGTGGATGCCCATGCAGAAAACACCCCTGCTGGCATTGCTGCATTCACAAAACAGTCCCCAATGGGAAACCAGCAGAAAAGAATAGGTAAAACCAGGAGTATCTCAGCTCCACCACAGGTTCCTGAGCTACCCGGCAAGTCAGATCAGAGAGGGACTAATTTGAAGCCTTGTCTCTGTAAACAAGAACCAGATTACAAACTTCTTCAGTTCTGGTGCAAAGCTTGGATGGGAGGATTGTTCCCTCCATCTGTTCTTCTCATAGACAATCTGCCTTCGAAAGCCATCACTGCATAAATCTGGAGGAAGCGTAAATGCAGGAGCACCTGAGTGTTGTTTAACAGATGGGGACACACATTTTTCAAGCAGAGATTTCCCTTACATTGTCCCATTTATTCTCAAAGGTGTTTTTCAGGACCATCCTTGCAATGCCATGGCTGCCAGGGAATAAGATGGCATCCCAGTCTGAGGTTTGAGGCCAGCCAAGTTGATTTTTGGTAGCAAACTTCACTGTGTGAACACTGTTGTGACATCTCTGGTTTGCTTTTACCCCTTTCAGTGCTAATTGCCTTCCAACCAAACTCACATTTCTCATCCAAGCCATTTGGGAGGACCGCTGGCCGTGAGCGCTCCATGCCGTCCACTCCCACCCTGGAAACAAAAAGTGGCTTGAGGCATTCATCCATGCACCTCACCCAAAACTCATTCCGGCATGACCCAAGGAAGGCACGCAGCAATGAGCACAAAGTTGTGGTTTGAAGCCTGTGAGTCCCTCCAGCCATGTGCCCTTCTCCTCCTTCCCTGACAGGCAGCCTGGAGGTTGACGGCACTCTCTCTTGTTCTTCCACCTTTCATCCCACAGGATCTTTAATGCATTTAGTACAGTGGCTTTCAGCTTTGTCAACTCAAGGACCACTACAAATTTTCCGACAGTAACACAGCCATGGAATGTTGAATGGCAGAAAGGAAATTGCTTTTCTCTGCAACCTTTTCACAATGCCCTGCAAGTAGTTGCTGGACTCCCCCCGGCCTCAAGGACTGCAGATTGAAAGCCACCAACTTATCAAGCTGCATATGGAGATCGCTTCAGGTAACGTCGCTGGGTGGGATGGGTTTAGCCATCAAATTTAGCAGGCGGCAGCATTTCATGCGGATACAGGAGGGAATAAGAAGCTACTGAAATTGCAGTGGGGGTTTGGGTATTCCACATGGAGATGGGGAGCTCTTCCCTGCCACAATGTCCCTCCATGTGGTGAGCAGAGCAGAGCTCTGGCTGTGGAGCCACAAAGATCTGCCTAAGGAGACGAGCCTGGCTCCTTCGCCTCCTCTCCAGCACAGAGGCACAACAGATGCCGTACTGCTGACCCCAGACGTTCAGAGCTCGCCAGTCTGGTCTCCGAATTCAAACAAAGACATTAAATGCTGCTTTCTTTCCACTTGCCTTCTGGCTCTGGAACCAGTAGGTTGCACTCAAATAACACTCACTGCTTTTATTTATTAGTCCCCCAGCCACCAGAACTAGAAGTTTTATTTTTTTTTTTTTTTTTTTTTTTTTTCTGAGTATAAACTGAAAGCTGAGAGTCTCGCTGAATCACTTGTCTCCAGGAACTGGGGCTTTAAGGAAAATATCCAGTATTGGGAAGTATGCAGCATACGCGTGAGACTTGGCAGTGCCACCGGGAGATGAAACCAAAAGATGATGTAACACGGCCGCGTCGGGAAGGACAACACGAGGATCATGTTTGGGGGAGTACGCACCCCTGCTCAAGGGGCAGAACTCTGTGACTGTGTCCTGTGCCCTGTGACAGACAAATGCTGTGGGATGCCATGCGGGTGGCGATAACGGGCAGGCATCGAGCTCAGCCCATCCTGGCCTCCCTGCTCCACTCCCTCCACACCTAACGTGGGAGTCAAGGTAAAGATCACTTCTTCTAGGAGAGCTGAGCAATGCCATGGGGCACTGGACCAGCAACACGGGGACGCGGGGACAGAAGCTGGCTGGTGCAGGAAGGAAAAGAGGAGAAGATGGGGGAAGGAGGGATAAGGCTTGGAAGTGGGAGAAACATGTAGAACAGGCAGGTTGTCCTCGGGGCAGGCTGAGCTGGACCTGAGCAGCTGCTTGCTGTCTCACTGACCCTCAGCCCTGCCCATCCACAGCCCTGGGACACAGGAAAACGCAGCGGGAAGCACAGGGCAGCTCCCTGTGGTTGGTTATGTGGTGCAGCACGCTACGGGCAGAGCCCTGGTGTGACCTGTTCCCCCTGGGCCATAAGATCTCAAAATCCAGCTACTGGGAGAAGTCCCATCCTGAGAAGAAGAGAAAAAAAGAAGTAAAGATGTGGGTGCAGAGGATGGACCCAAATTTCTCAGTTTTCATATCGCTTCCCCTTCCCCCTTCTTCTCCGTTCTTCAGTCATCGTATTCTTTCTGGGAGAAAGCGGCTGTTGGAAAACAGAGAGAGAAGACGACAAACACTGCTGTGGAATTATTTAACGAGCCAGAATGAATTGCATTTGAAATCATTTAAATGGGATCTGGGAGTATTTAACTGCAGCACAGGAACTTAACAAGAGTGGGAAAGGATTTTGTGCTAATTGCTGGCAATGATATACCTACGGAGAGAGAACATGCAGCAATTAGTAAGCAAGGCTGTAATTTCAGCCTAAGGTCCCTGCCTGCCCTAGAATATGGCATGGATTATCTGCTGGAAGGAAGACAGGGGCTCTGATCCACAGGTGACCAGAGAAGGGAGCAGATGAGATTCTCATTAAGAAGTCATTAACCAAGTTTTTCGACCAGCGAGATGCAGGAGATGGGTTTGGTCAGACCCAGCCATCCCTTTGCATCACCCCAGGTTTGACTCCTGACTGCCTGTTCCCCAACCTGCCGTGATTCAGATTGGCAAAACGAAAACGCAACACGAAGCCCTGTCCCAACTCGCACTGGGTTGTTTTACCCCCTCCTTGCCCACCCAGCTGTGGCAGGGGCTGACCCTGCAGCCAACTTCTGCTCCACACCTGAGTGGTGGGGCTACAGCTCCCGGGGCAGAGGGCCTGGGGACCAGTGTGATCATTTCTTGCTGAGAACTCAGCAGCTTCAGGGCATCCTCAATGCTGCTGGATTTGGGGAACCAGCAGGACCAGACCAGAGAGCTGGGGGTGTGATGGAGCCTACGTGGCCAAGAAGGCCAATGGCATCCTGGCTTGTATCAGGAATAGTGTGACCAGCAGGAGTAGGGAAGTGATCGTGCCCCTGTACTCGGTGCTGGTGAGGCCACACCTCGACTTTTCTAATAACTTTTTGCTATAAAACCTGCTAAAACAAGAATTTATTTTTATTTTTTCCTTACTAGTTTGCACAGCTTCGCAGAGCTTTAAGAGTGTCTAACTTGCTGTGAGCTGCAGCACAGCTGTTTAGATCGTTCCACATTACCGCAGTTGTTTGCGTTACTTCTTGTGGGTCGCTTGTGAAGAGAAGAGTAGTTACGATGTATTGTACTTGCTGACAGCAGGCACAAATCAGGACAATTGTACTTGGAGGCATATCATTAAATTTCAACAAACAGGTTTCCTGGAGAAGAAAAATTTCTTCACAGAAAGGGTTGTCAGGCTCTGGAATGGGCTGCCCAGGGAGGTGGTCGAGTCCTCATCCCTGGAGGTATTTAAAAGAAGGGTAGAGGAGGTGCTTAGGGACATGATTTAGTGGTGGGATGTCAGGGTTAGGTTAAAGGTTGGACTTGATGATCTTAAAGGTCTTTTCCAACCAAAGTGATTCTATGATTCTATGATTCACAGCCTGCACGGGGGCAGAGCCCGGGGCCAGGACCCTTGGGCTGGGGCCATACAGCGATGGTGGGGTGAGATGGGAGGAGGCTTGAGGAAAGGAGGCAAGGTGAGATGGGACACTTTTGCAGGTGAGTTGAGAAGCAGCCGGTGGGCTTGCACAGAAGTACCCCAGATGTCCCTGAGCCTGAGAACAGGGACCTACCCTTCCTATAGAAATGCCCATATAGGCCAGACCCTATGGTCCCACCAGTTGGCTGAGCCTGCAAAGCTGGGGCAAAAACGATGCCCAGCAGCACATCTCAAGCCCCAACCCAAAGAGAGATGAGCTGCCACAGCTCTAGCTGGGATGGTCCCTGCTAGCAGCCGC
>NW_009259044.1:5477407-5486393 GCF_000687185.1 Egretta garzetta | reverse complement strand
TCCCTGATAGCCGCGGCCCTGGGAGCGTGCCCCCACCGCAGGGGAAAGCAGAAAGCCACCCGCTGCCGGCTGAGCCCCTGGCGCCCGGCAGCTGCAGGCAGCCTCTGCCAGCCTCTGCTCATTGTTCCCCGGCCCTGCCGCTCCCCGTCTCCATTCTCTCTCTGTGATGCCTCTGTCTTCGGTTTTTTGTCTTTCAATCAGTTTTCATCTCAGTAATTCCCATTCAATGGTTAGTCCCTGATCTTTCTAATTGAGATCAGAGCTTCATATAATAGGGAGGAGGGGGAGGGAGACTATTTTTAATTTGCTACGTTCCCATTAATAACAAGTTCTAATTAAAAACCCTCCATCTTCCATCCTCCCAAGTTCAGAGGAAAACTCTCTGCGACTTCTGTTGGAATCTTCTCCTGATAAATTGGTACCACAGCCTCCTAGAACAGCTGGTCCTCTTTAGCAGACATAGTAATTAATGGGAATAATAAATGCATTCAAAGCAGGTTCGTAACCCTCCTTTCTGTGCACTCAGACATCTCTTTGCATTGCAAGAGACACACATCAACATTTCCACTTACAAAACAGGCCCAGAAGAGCTGCCTACGTCTAACATGCTCGGGTTTCATTAGCACTCTCCGTCCCATAACAAACCTTGTGATACAAAGGGTCCCCGTGGATGGGGGCGTTCCCTCTTGGCTGGGGGTGAGGTGGATGCACAGAGCAGGAACCATACCTTGGAGCATCTCTGTGGCTGCTGAGGACTTTGTGCCGATGCTGAGTTTCCCATCACAGCTCCCCAGGCTGCACGGGGAGGAAAGCCATGTTCTGCCCTTCACCTTGAGCCTGCCCAGTGGGGAAGGGTCTCCGGTTTTACAGGGCATAGACCCCCACACGTCCCGCTCTGATGTGAGGGTGAAGGTGGGCACGGCTCACCCTTGTCCTGAGCTGCTCATGCTGCCAGTCTGGCCAGGACCAGCCCTGCGGGTGCCTGTGCTCCCGTGCGATGCTGCCCTTGCTGCTGCAGCGGGAAGGCAAAGTGAAAAGGGACCTCAGGGAGGGAGTTTGCTTTGCCACTTGCGCAAGAAGGCAGGAGGCCAGGATTTTCCCTTCTCTCCAGCTGCTGTTCTTCTCTGCTGTGTCCACCTTCCTGCCCAGCGTGCATTAGGGGAGACAGATATTACTGCCTTGCAACATCCACGCCGTGAGACTGAGAGAGGGGAAGGTGGAGCGAATGCAAAGCAAAGGCTAAGGTCACAGCATGAGCTGGAGATGAGGCCCAGGTGCCCTGATTCCCCTTTCTGGGCACACAAGACCAGCACATGGGGACAACCCTGCCCAGAGAATGAGACAGTAGGGGCCACATCCAGCCTGGGTCAGTGGACACAGCGAAGCAGAATCATAAGGTCCAACAAGCTGCACACCCTCTCGTCCCTTTGCATGGGCCTCCATTTGCACCAGCTGCTGACTTGGGCTTCCTCGGACGTGCAGATCAGCTCTGCTGGGGATGGGCGACCCCTCGCTGTCCCTCTCACTTGCTTTTGTTCACCACTGCTGAGTTAATGGACTCATCTCGGGAGTGGCCAAACCGGGAGCCATCAGTGCAGATATCCCCGAGCTGAGCAATCTGTCCCGAGCAGTGATTTCAATTAAAGGGTCATTAGTGTGAAATCTTATCCAGCCCATCTCCCATTTGCCAGCAGGAGGTCCTTCTCCTCCCCGTCCCGAGCCCCGCTCTGCGGTTAGAGCACGCTGCTCCTGCTGGAGCCCTCCAGTTTTGCTAAAACACAGCAGCTGCTGCTAATAAACAAACATATTGATCATAGAGATATGGGCTGTCAGGGACTTAATTCATGAATGAAATGTGCTTAAGAGCGCCCGGTAGGCAAAGGCTCTGCTTAAAGAGCTCGTAGCCAAGATGGTGCTTGGAGGTGGAAACCGAGAAGCCTGGCGGCTGCTCAGCACTGGGATGTCGCAGTCTGGGGCTGGTGTAAGGAGTTGGGTCCGAAATTATTCGTGGGACAGAAAGGAGCAGAGAAAATTTCCCCTTTATCATTGTAGGCCATCGCTAACAGGGATGGGGTGCAATGCAGGGCTCTGTGCTTCCCTTCTACTGTGGTATTTAGCAAGAGGCTCTGGGTTCTGCTCTGTCATGTGGGGAGCATCTGGGCAACCCAAAAATTCAGGGCCAATTTAAGGAGAAAACTATTAAATACCCCACAAAACCCAATCTCTCAAGTCCTTCAGGAGTCTGAGGCTTGCAGAGATACAGGAGCAAGACCCATGCTTGCCTGCTGGAGGTTGTGATACCCATTGCAGGGGTCAGGGCTGAGCTGGTGTAGCATTGCTCAGAAACTAACATCAGCACCAAGGATGGGAGAATATCACAGCTCCAGGTTTCCAACATTTCTATTCTCCCGGCAGCAAGCAGGTTTTCCTGATTTGGAATCAAATTTTCCCTCCGCCGACAGACCGTAAAACTCTCCCTGCGAGTTAAGACGGAGGCTGCTGATATTGCCGCGGTGCTAATGCCTGCCGTTGTTTCTAAATCGCTGCCATTGTGTGGAGTAGTGTCTAAACAAGGTACAATCAGCTCACAAATGGATCCTGCACAGTCAGGGACTGTAATTACAACCGAAGTATATTTGAATATCGCCTTTATAGGTGCAATAAATTACATGGCAGTACACAAGGATAGAGGTGGATCCGTAACAGGTTGCCATACTTTTGGTATTGGCCACGCTGAAAGCAGTTGTTAAAATAGGTCTTAGTATTTATGGTCCTGGGATGTGGAGGCCTTGCTGAGAGTTTGATGGATGAACTTCCAAGGACAGGAATAGTTGTCAGTCTGAAATATTTATCAGTCTGAAATCTCCCTGCAACTCATGCCATGGTTTTGATACCTCCATTTTTTCTCCCCATCTTCTAGGTTCGAAGCTGAGGTTCCCTGAGCAGAAGTAGGGTTTCTGGGTCTCTGCTGTGGGGCTGTGGTGGGCAGGACTGCGTCTCTGCCTCCTCTCCCCCTGCCTTGTCTCATCTAGCAAGGCTGGGGTGGAGGGGGTTGGTGTGACCCGAGCTCCCTGCAGCTTGAGGATCAGTCCTCGGGGAGGCTGAGCAGCCTGGGGAGGGCAGAGGAGGGAGAGCTGCCCGCCGCTGTGCTTGCAGGGCTACTGGGATGGAAAAACCACCCCAGGCTTTCTGCCTTTGTGCAAAACACCTCTGCGGGAAGGCCTGCGGATTCTTCTTCTAAAATCAATGATGTTTGCACTCTTGGCAGAGGGCAAGAGAGATGGTGTGCATGTTTATGGGCGCTCAGCAGCTGTAGCAGCCCCGTGGCAGGAGGCTGGAGGGGAGGCAGGAGGGACAGGGACAGCGTTTGACCTCTGTGCGCTGCCCTGGGGGCAGCAAACACAGCTCAAGTGTTGTTATATCTTTTCCCCATGTCAGCAGTGACCGCTGTTTGAACTGGCCAGGGTACCCTGTGCTAGCCAGCCCGCTGCACTGCTGGCCCCCGGCCTGCCCCTGCTGCCCTCCGCCCCAGGGGCCGTGTTCCAGGGCTTGCCAAAGGGATTCCTTGCTCCACGCACAGCGGGAGATGGAGGCCCGTGTCTGGATGGATGCATGCCTCCCCCAGCGTGTGTCCGGATGCTGCTGCTGTAATACCTTTGCTGTGGGCCTCCTCCATCCCTCCGGCTGAGGAGAGGCTGAGGCAACTCAAGGCCAGATGGGTAAGACGGGTTCTCCATCATTCTGTGTCTCATTTCTCCCTGATCAACAGCACAACCCCATTCGCTACCCAATCTCCAGTTTCCCCCCGGGTTCCTGGTGTCAGAAGTACTCCTGGGAATACCAGCCCTCTCTGGCGAGGAAGACAGCCTGGACGCTTTGCTCCTCATCTCTGTGGGAGAGGAGGGGCTGTATGGTTTTACGCCAGCACAGATGAACTTTCCTTTTCTCTTTTGCAATCGCAAACCCAAACTCAGTGGAATGTGTTTCATTTCTGGCCCATCTTTCCGTGCTGCTTTTATGGGTCTATTGTGTTTTGTGACTAAAGTGTGGTTTGAAGACCATGAGCAGCGCATGAGGCCACTGCAGAACCACGTCCCGCTGCAGCCTTCTTATCAGGTCCATGCATAAGGGCAAGAGGGTCTGCTCAGCAGGAGAAATACTGGGTTTCATAGGGATCCACTGCTTGAGAAAAGACTGAGGGCCGTGACTTCAGGTATATTTTAAGAGTCTGGTCTCACCAGCTGGAGGTTTCTAGACTCCTCAGGTCTCCAAGACACCCTAATAAATGTCTAGATGTTGTCTCCTGAGAGAGGGGATAAAAATTCCCAACGATTCACCTGCAGCAAATGCCAGCAAAGCACATTTGCTTGAGGTTTCTTGAAGCTACCACTGAAAGGTCAGGTCTCAGTGAGACGAAAAGCTCTCTTCTCCTTCCTAGCTGTTCCATCAATACTTGTTTTTCCTCTCCATTTACTTTTACCTTCCTGTTCAGAAAAACATACATAAAGAGGGGAAAAAAATGCTGCTTCCCATGACAGCAGCCAAGCAGCTTCTACTGCCACAGCTCAGGCCAAAAACTTCAGTCGCACCCTGGGGGCAATAGAGGAGACCATGAGTCCCCAGTGACGACCAGGACAGTGCAAAGACGGCTGTGAAGTTGAGGTGCAGAGGGGACACCTGACCTTCTCCAGCCAGAAGCGAGGCACAGTGCTTGTTCTCCAAGTGCTCCCTTCAGCCTGGCTGGCTCCAGGGTCCTTTCAAATACCTCGGGCAGGAAGAAGGGCAGATGCTGTGCACAGGGAGAAGGGAAGGTGGGAACAATGGGGAGCCCATGTGCATCTTGCCGTCTACGGTTATATGGCCTCACAGGTAGGCAGCAGGTGGGAACAAGGATCCAGTTTCACCCTTGCAATGATTCCTCTGAAAATAGTGACCACTGTTGTAGCCTCTACCACCTCCTGGAAGAAGTCTTCAAGGGGATACTTGTAGCCCCTCTGGGAGGAAAGCAAATGGCTCTCCAGTCCTTTGGACATCTGCCATGGAGGTCACCTTTCTGGGTCTGATGGCTCCTTCTTCCAGCAGCCAACCCACAGGGTTTGGGCACGGGCAGCTGGTGATGGAGAAGGAGACCTCACCGTCTGGCGTGGGAACAGAAGCTCTGTGCAGAGGACTGGAGTCCTCTCTCTTGCTCATCTAGTTAATGGCTCTCTGCTGAGTTAATCATGTAATACCATTCGGGGATAATATTCCTTAACCCACTGCTGGGCCCTTTGGTGATGATTACTCCAGCTGCAGCCCACCCCTCTTCCACTTGCTGCTTCTGTCCCTCCCTTCTCCCCCATCTCTGTCTCGTTTCTCTCTCTCTCTCAGTTGTTATGGCCTTTGTCCAGCAAAGCACTTAACCAGGTGTTTCACCAAACAAGTAACTTGGCCCTCTCCGTGCAGCGAATCCGGAATCCCAGCACAGGAGGCATCTGGCCACCTTTGCCCTCTGGACACCTGGGGCTCTCATGGCGTGGAGAAGCTCTTGGGCTGTGGGTAGAGGAGCTCAGAAACCCCACGGATGGCCCTCCTGACCTGCTGGCTGTGATCTGCAGTCCTGACATCTGCTTGCATGTAAAAAAGAAAATAAATCACTGAGGATTTCCTCTCTGGGGCGAGGAACAGGAGCGGGGCTGAGCCATCCAAGCTGGTGCTGCACCACGGGCAGCGAAAGGCTGAGCTTTTTGAAGCTCTGTGTGGGAGGGAGGAGCGGGTGCGATGGGTGCTGCCCAGCTGCAGAGGGCAGCTGGAGAGCCCTGGGAAGGAGTCCCAGCAATGGACCCAACAACATCTTCTCCACTCCGTTAGCTACTGTATGTGCTTTCTGTAGGGGCATTTGTTATTTCACATGGAGCTTCTCACCCATCACCCAGAATGCGCAGTTTCTGCAGAACATCCAAGTCAGGACAAGTGTCTGAGTCCACCCTATTAGAAAAAGTAGGGCATTATTTTTGCTGTCACAGGACAGAGGGGTGTCTCAGGGTGGCAGAAGGGTCTACTAAAGAGGTAATAATGTCCCCTGCATGACCAGGACCAGACCCTCTGCCTCTCACCCCAAAAGAGCAAGACTGAAGTTTAGCTCCTCGTGCTGGTGCAACGTCTCCACTGCTCAGCTCCATAACAAGCCGCAGATAAGACAGTGGGGCTTACATTTCAGGACTCAAATATTCAATTAATCAATGGAATATTCCATTAGTGTAATAATCACTTGGCATCGCCTGATCTATAGGTACATCTCAGCTGGGCCTTGCAAATTGATTTCTGATGAAGTTCTAATTGACTGCACAGGCAGAAGAGGACCTGTCTGAGCATGTTGAAGCAGGGCTCGTGAAGGCTCTGACAGCACCACCTCCCCCCAAGGAAGGGGAAGGAGGAGGGGGAGGTGTGATTTATGCCCCATTTATCACGACAGCCTCTACCCTATCCTGTTTTATTGGTCCCAAGTGAGGCATGAGAGCTTACAGCTTTAATGCGGAAATTTGCAGGCAGCCGGAGACCCCCGTAAGCTGCTGACAGCTGCTTGTCACTTATGCAGTAGGTGCCGAGGGTACCCTAAATCCTGAACCTCCTAACGCGGGATGCAGCCGTGGCATGGGTCGCGTGGGGAGGGCTCAGGTTTCCTCTGGCACATGTGTATTCGCTGGCAGGGCTCGGCCACCCCTCTCTGTAGAGACAGACCAGCAAAGCTGCAGGGGTTTCATCCCTGCGGATGTGGGTCAGACCATCAGGGGATGGATGTGTGTGGAGGGATGCCGTGCGTGACCTGTGTGTGTCCTTCTTGCTTGGCCATCCTGCAGCCCTGCATCCCAAGTGCTGGCCTTCCTGAGCCTGGCCGGGGTCCCTGAAGGAGGATGGCACTACAGGGACCATCTCTGTTGCAAAAGGGTTGGGCTTTGTCATGCAAGGCTGGGGGCATCTTAGGCTGCCACGCCAAAGCCCTCCAATGGCTCTAACACAGCTCTGCCATAAAGATTTATGCAAAACCTGCCCATGTGAGCAGCCTGGCTGCAAACTTACCTTGCTGGGGTGGGTGTAGTGGGAGAGCTTATGGTCATGCCAAGCCCTAAGGAGAAGTGTGTGATGGAGCAGATGCAGGCACGGAGACATCCCAATCTCCTGGCGGGACAGGATTGCCTGCCCAGTGGCATGGGTTGCACCAGGGGATGGGCTGTCACCCCGAGGCCACTTCTGGCTGCCGCAGTCACACCCAGAGATGTGCAGAGAGAGCACATCAGGTGCACGAATGTCCTGGCACAACCTGCCGTGATGGCAAGGACTGGCACACTGAGGGCTTGGGGTGCAACACCAGCCCTTCTAACAGCCCCCCCTCTGCTGCCCAGACCCCCAGCTGGGACCTGCTGGCTCCTCCTGCACTCTTCTGAAGGAGCTGATAAATGGGAGGGTTTAGGGGCTTCCTGCTCCGAGCATCTGTGGTGGGAAGGGGACATAAAGCCGGTCCCCCAAGCTCAGGCTGGCTCTGCTTCCCTCCTCCCTCCTGCGCAGGGGCTTCGGCGGCTGAGCCGGGCAGGGGGAAGGTGACGGATCGTGATTTCAGGAAAACTGAAAACAACAACATCAATGAAACCAATCAAAGCGTGCGTGGCTGGCTGCTGAATTTTAAGAGAAATAGCTGCATTTTTCAAACATACAGAAGTGACTGTAACTTCCTCTCCATCGTCTACCTGCATTAACTTAAGAGACAGCCAGGTGCTTAAAGGTTACTTTGCAGGCAATGACTGTTCTGTAAAGGGCTACTCATCTCTAACAGAGATAGCTTTTCTGTTATTGAACATCAGGCAGAGTGGCTGAAACCTGATAAATAATCCAGAGTGATAGCTTTTTTTTCCTTCCCCCCTTTCCAGTGAGGAATAATAACCAGCAAAATAAAAAGGCAATTGCCTCACTGTATGTGCTGCTTTAAGCAACGGCTTTGTGTGGCCGGGAATGCGGTTTAGGGAAATGCCCTGTTAGAAAGGTTTTGTAGGAAGACTTTTGAATGACCATGTCCGAACCTCTCCCACCACCACCACTACCATTTCCATCGCCGTTATTTCCAGCCTCGCCTACTTATTGTACAGGAAAGAGATTTAAGTGGTTAAGACCCCGTGTGTGGGGTGACAAAATTCTCCCCGGGGCCATCAGGGCTGGGTGGACAATGGCAGTGTGGTTTGGAGGGGTGGCCTTCCTCCAGACCCTGGCAGTCACCTCGGGTTATGGCTCCTTCCTCACCACAAGGAAAGGTGCTCTGGGATTTACGCAGCCTTGCCCTGGGTGGGGTTTTGACTGCAAAAAATTCAAACAGCACCCTCTTCTCCATGGGGAAGATGACTCTTGCCCATGCCAAACCCAGGGTGATGGGCTGGGAATCAAAGCCTTTTCGTGGTTGTAGCTGCTGGTTGCTTCTGAGCAGTCTTGACTGAGGAGGTTTGACTGATTTCTAGTTTGTTTGGTTTTGCTGTTTTTTAAATGATTGTGTTTTTAATTACTTGGTGAGCAGAGCCAAAAATATAACCTGTTCTGGAAATCCAGCCAAGAGGAGCAGGGCTGCAAATGGGGGGAGAGCTCAGGGAGGTGAAACCCATGGGGGGACCTTTCCGGCAGCTTCCCCCCGTGCTGTCTCCACTTGAGATCCTTGCAGGAGACCCCTTCCTCACCCGCCCTGGGCACCTGGCAGAGACATCCCCTCCAGCAGCCCACGAGTGCTCCCCTTGGGAGACATTGAGGCTTTCATCCCTGTAGAGGGAAACCCCTCTGGGGCTGTCCCCAGACTCCTCCCATCTGCATGATACTAAACACAGGGCATTATTTGGTGGCCATCCAGCTCGTTGATGGGCTCATTAAGCTCACAAGGTATGTTTTGGCTGCCCCTTCAGGGGTGTACTTTGGTTACCCTTGAGATTAGATTTGCTGTCCGTACGTGGAGCGAACCACAAGTGTGGTGGCC
>NW_009259044.1:5473190-5476413 GCF_000687185.1 Egretta garzetta | reverse complement strand
CTACAGCGGCTGAGAAATGAGGATGTGATGCACACTAAGAGAAGTCCTCTCAAACCCTCCAGGACAGGATTTGGCTATACCCATAAGCGTCTGGTGCTTAGATCCACTGTAGAATGAGAAGACCCTGATCTCTCCCGAGCTGTCAGCCCTATTTTTATCAGCAACATGAAATTCAATTAAAAGCTGCATTATTTTTTTCCCAGAGTGCCGTGTGTTTGTCCCTCTCCTTTTTTTTTGCAAGCTGCACGACATATGGGGCAACCACGCTGCGTGTGCTGAAAAAGCATGTCCAGTCCTCCATGTGTCACAGATTCCCACACAAATATGGAGGCTATTAAGCAGAAGTTATTAAGTGTCATTATTAATATGCTGGAATGTGATGGGACAAATTTTATTTTTGTGCTGGAGCCTCACACGTACGCTCTCATCGTGACCAGGTGGAAGGGGAGAGGGGCACTGCCCACGGCTGGGCTGTGGACCGAGGTGCTGAGCTATCGACAGCCAGCCACCCAGGCTGGTGGGGTGCCAGGCCAGCAGGAAGAGCCTGGTGAAGCCAGCTTGGCTTTTTCCCAGGCACTTGGTTGTCGTGGGGAGATCTGGGAGCAGAAATGCCACCAGGAAGGCGGTGGAAACCACAAGGCGAGGGCTGCTGCTGGGGTTTCCTAGCTCCTCCACTGAACAAAGAAAGAAAGGAAAAAAAGAAAAGCTGCTTCAGATAAACCTCTAAACATCTGATTCAGAGACATGAGCAATGGAAACAACTGTTTTGTGTAAGCACTGTAGATCATTTAATCTTTCCCCCAGGCAGGATTGTCCCTTTCCTGTTGTCTCACACACACGCTACTTCCCTGGCTAAGTTTGGCCAAACCCCTTACACTTCTCCAGGACCAGAAGTGC
This sequence comes from Egretta garzetta, assembly GCF_000687185.1. Classification (NCBI taxonomy): domain Eukaryota; kingdom Metazoa; phylum Chordata; class Aves; order Pelecaniformes; family Ardeidae; genus Egretta; species Egretta garzetta. The sequence continues at coordinate 5,475,516 of NW_009259044.1, read as the reverse complement.
TCTGCCCCCCAAGCTCCTGCCCCTCGCCCTGGCTCCTGCTGGGGCTCCCTGCAGCCCCATCCCGTTGAGATGCTCTCCCTGCCAGATTCTGACCCATCACGGGATTGCAGGGCTGGGGACCATGGCTGGAGACATTTCTCATCAGCGTGGTTTCGGCTTTCCTCCCTCTGCAGCTCCTCCAGCCCCTCCAGCAGCCCCAGTTTGCTCCCCCAGCCTGGCTGTAGGGCAGGAGTAGAGATGAATCCAGACCCATCATCTGCCTGTGGCCCTCTGCATCCCTCTGCAGGGCATCCCTTTCCCTCCCGCCTTCCTTCCCAGGGGCTGAGTTTCAACCTTTCGAAGAAAAACACTCTTCCCCTCCATGTTCTGCACTGTTTTCTGTGCAATGAAATACAGTTTCTCTCCTAAAAGAAGCTACAGGCAGTTTATTAGCCTAGCTAATTAACCCATAATCAGTGTTCTGTTCTCCTCTAATCACAGGCTGCTCACACCCTCAATTCACGGAGCACAGCCATGCTATAGCACATGTATTTATAAAGGGGAAAAAAACCAAGTGTGCAACATGCCATGGGCTCTATTTGCAGGGGTAACGTCAGTTCGTTCAGGCAGGTGGTGTGACCCACCCGGGGCCGGGGTCCCAGGTGGCTCCGAGGGGTGGCAGTGCTGGCAGGTTTGGTCACTAATGGCTGGCTGTCACGGCTGGTCAATGGTACTTTAGGGAGCAGGGAGGCTGGAGAAGCAGCAGACCCGGTAAGTCTTGCAATCTACATCTCTGCCTGAGCAGAACTATTCCCTAGGGGGTCGTTTTTTCCTAACGTTTCCAATTGAGTTTTCCTGTCCCTCCGGCAGCGATCCTTCCATGAATCTGTACCAGATCTGCTGAAAACAAAATATTTTGGAGAAAGCACCTGTGCTTTTTCGTTTATTAGTTTTTCCTCTACTGCTATGCCAGGTACCACCTTCCCCAGCACCTGCCTCTTGCCCTTCCAGATCTTCGTGGGTTGATGCTCAGTTCTCTGATCTAGCCAGGCAAAATGGATTCAACTTTCTTAACATTTCCTTGTAAATCAGATTTCTGATTATTGCCGCTGCCCTCTGTACTCCCTCCAATTTGTCACTCTATTCCTGGTACTGCGGTACGCCGACCATGAAGAGACAATGTTTGAAAACATCCTCAACCCGGGCGGCAATCTAACGAGACAGCGTATAAAAATATCGTTACATGGTGAGCTGAAGGCATTGTGCAGCTCTGTAATCATTTTCAAGATGGTAAAATCATTCTGCAAGGACAGCCTGTCTCCACTCTGATAAAATCAGGGCCAGAAAGGCAGCCTGGCTTGGAGGAACAAATTGCAGAGTTGTTTTTTTTTTTTTTCCTTTTTTTTTTTTTTTTTTGCAAGGATTTATTTTTAAATAAGGGAGCTGTCATAAAGTGGGACAGATGTTGAGAAGATCAGGTACGAGTGAAATCAAAGCGGTGGTGCTTTTACCAGGCGGAAAGTGGATGGTTTGTCCTCTGCTCTCCAAAGCCCCGCGGCTCCCCGGCTGTCCCCGCCGTCCCTGTAGTGCCCTGATGCACCATGTCCCCAGCGTCCCCCACCACCCCAGGCTGGCAGTGCTCTCCTTGAGCCCTTTCAGACCCGCAGCTGAAGCCACTCTCTGCTTCGTCTCCCAGAGCAGCTGGTCTTGGTCCTTCCCACGTCTCCCTTGCTTTGCTGTGAAGCTGCTCTTGTGTTTTTAGTCTGCTCTCCCTCTCCATATCTGCGAGACCTGCTGTGGGAGATGAAGAAAATGAATCAGGCCAAGAAGATGCTGAAAGAGTTAGGTGAGAAGGCTATGTTTGTGCTAGAGATGGGCCTATCTTGGTGTTCAACAGTTTGCCCATCGCTGGGGCACCTGGGTGTTAAAGCCCTCAGTGTTCTCCTACCCTGTGTCCTCCCGGGCCCCTCCAACCCCATGAGCACCACAGGCTTTTCTTCTTTTCTGCCCCAGTACCTTCCCTTTCTCATTGCCATCTCGCATGCTGGGGAAAGGTGAATTTAATTACAGGCTAATGAAACGCATAATGCATTTCTTGAAAAAAATGCGATCTGAGTTAAGAGAGGGTAGTTCTGTTTACAGAGCCACTTGGCATTGTTGGTTTTTTTTCCCCTCTCTGTCTTTTCCTTTGTCTGGTAAACATGTATTGCGTAAGCCGTCGCGTTCATGGGATGCTCAGAACAGTGTCCTCACTTGCCATTGTTTGGGTTAATTTATGCTCGGTTAGACTTCACTCTTTGGAAAGGGTCCAGAGTCCCAGTGGTGTAAATCTTCCTGGTTTATGAAC
>NW_009259044.1:5464491-5473154 GCF_000687185.1 Egretta garzetta | reverse complement strand
AAAAAAAAAAAAGAACTTAGAGAGTCCCAAAGAGAGGAGAATTCAGGACAATTTGCACCCATCGCTTCCTTCTGGCAGGGAAGGGTGAGATGATTTGGGGTTGGTAAGCACAGACTTTTCATCTGTTTGTAGAAAGAAGGAAAATTAAATCTCATGGCCTGTTTGTGAGAGGAAATTGCCCAGAATAGCTCTGACAGAATAAGCTATTCCACAATAGCTCCCCATGCAGACACTCAAGCCACTTTGTTCCAGGCTAATTAGTGTGCTTCCAAGCGGAGTAATTATTCTGGAAGGGAAATCTCTCTTCTCCCACAAAGAGTGTCTACATGGAGGTAGCTATTTGGGAATGGCACGAATGGCATCTGAAACCATTGCTGCTCCACCGACCAACATCCCCTCACTGCCACATCCTGGCCTTGGAGAAGTCCCACCGTTTGTGGGTGAGATGCTCTGGGGGGTGTTTGAAGGAGGGCTGGGGAAGGAGATATAGCAGTGTGGATGTATCTGGCTGGATACCCAGGTGAGGTGGGCTCGGATGGATGCCCCCAGTGCAAGCTTACAGGCCCCAGAAGAGGTGGTGATTCAGAAATTAGGAAAGATTGCACCAGTCCTGTTATTTCATGTCCTTTTTTTATTCAACTGTTTTATGACCATGCTATTAAATGTCTGCTCTATGGGCTTTTTTCCTTCTCTCAGAACCTCTCACTTTTTTTTCTAAAAGCATTTTTTTTTTCTCACCTACTTTGCTACTGACTCACTGGAGAGCCTAGATTTAGTCTAAATGTTTCTCAGGAGACCGCCTGGTGTCTCACGTGGTGTGTTCCCTGTAATTCGCAGAGAAATACTTTTTATGAAAGATGAGGATTTGTGTGAGGAGGGAGCTGCACCCAAAGGTGGGACCATTCAGCCAGGTTGGGTGCTGAAACTTTGGACTGGCTTTGAGTTCATGGAGATGGCTCTGACCTTCTCCCCGTTGCTAGTACCAGGGTGGTGGAGGTTGACTCAGCTTAAGCCAGGGGACCCCAGGTCAAGTCTCCCATTAACAACCAGTGTGAGGACCTGCATCTCCTCCGCCATGTCTCATGGAGCACACCTGTGCTTGCACTTGCCTGGTTGCTCTTTGAGTTGGCCCTGGCAAAATATTGGTGCTGAGGAGATAGGAGAAATTGTAGAGGGTATCCTTGTGTCCATCTCCATCCACTCCAGGACCCTGGAGATGTTTTATAGTCTGCTTATATTCCGTGATTGATAGGTATGGCCCAGCCCAAAGCAACGACTCAGCTGCAGTCTTCTCTAGAGCTGTCGGGTGTTTCAGCCCAATCTCTCGCTCTTTGCACATTTTTTGGAGAAGGGAGGCAAAGTCCTATGCTGCTTTTCTGGCATTTATAGCCCTTTACTGCTTGGTTACTTTCCCCCCAATGCTTAGCCCTGAGCATGGGGTGATCTGGTATTTGGAGGGGCAGAAAGAGGGGCCGGGAGGGTTGGATGACCCATGCTGGATCCCTTTCTCCTGGAAAAAGTTCAAAACAACTTCATAAGCATTTTAGTGTCAGTCAGAGAGATTCTCCACGGCCATAAACCCTGGCATGGTCTATAATTACACACGATCTGCCCACTCTGGAAAATTGATACTTACATGGTCCACTGGCCCCTGTGTCCCTGTCAAAATGCAGATCAGTCATTCCCCGTGGGACAGCTGAATCCTCCTTCCAGACAGAAGCACTAAAAGAAAACGGATGGGAACTTTTTTTTTTCTTTTTTTCCCCTCAAACTCAGACTCCATGGGGTCCCAGAGAGACTCTGGGGGCATGTGGTGGGAAATAAAGTGGGTTCCTGGGGTGTTTGGCTGGGATGCACTCCTTTTAGAAAGACTTTGGGGTGGACTCACAAGCCACTGAGGAGCTCACATGTGCCCAGGTGTCTGCAAGTCTCAGTGGTGCAAAGTCCTGCAGGTGTCTGGGATGCAGAAAGTGTTGGAAGAGGATGGAGACAACGTGGATAGGCAAGGGGGATCACCAGCCCTTGAGATGGCAAGCTCAGGAGAAGAAATTATTGCTGCAGAGAACTAGTTGCTGCCTTACTACATCTGCTGGTCCCTCTGACCTAGCATGGCTCCTGCAGACCATGGACCCCAGTCCTGGGGTCACTTCCCCAAATTGTCCCTGCCTCTCTCCAGCCAGAAAAGGAGACAAAACTGGGGAAAGCACTGGAGGTTTTGTGCCTGAAAGAATTAAGAGAGGAGGCTGATCGGGATTAGGATTTGGTTTAGGTTAGACATCAGGAAAAATTTCTTCACTGAAAGGGTTGTCAGGCATTGGAACGGGCTGCCCAAGGAAGTGGCCAAGTCCCCATCCCTGGAGGTATTTAAAAGACGTGCAGACGAGGTGCTTAGGGACGTGGTTTAGTAGTGGGATGGCAGTGTTAGGTTAACAGTTGGACTTCATGATCTTAAAGGTCTTTTCCAACCTAAACAATTCTATGATTCTATGATTAGGGGCTGATGCAGTTCATCAGTAGCAAATCTGGTCTTGCGACCCACCCAGTGATCCAGGGCCATGTCTCTCTAGGGGCTGGGCAGGGAAGAGAGGGAACACATCCCATGGAAAGGCATCCCAGGCTTTGCCAGGAGGTATTGAAGGAGGCTGGGGAGTCTTTCCTGCTGCCAGCCCAGCCCTGGCCCTGCCACACTGGCCCCAGAGAGGCAGGAGGAACTGTTTGGACAGGGTATGGCAGCAACAGAGGAGCCTCAGTTTCCCTCCAGCGAGGGGGAGAGAAAAAGCAATTACTGTCAGCGAACGGCAGGCTGACACCTCATCAGTGCCTGCAGTGACTGATATCTCCTTCTTCTGAGAGATTAATTATCTGAAAATAACCGTACACCAGGAACTATGAGATCTTGTCTCTGCAGAGGAGTCCCCTCCCCTCCCAGCAGCATGCTCGAGTGGAGACCCCTCGGCAGGCAATTGGGGGACCCTTTTGTGGTGCTCCAACCTCCTCAGCCTCCAGCCTCATGCTTTCTGGGGGTGCCAAACCCAGCCAGCCCCTGAAAGCAGTCCCCAAAGGGGCAGCACAGGGAACAGCATGACTGGGGCAAGGCGGGGGTGGCAGCTAGGAGAGCTAAGGGGCAGAAATTTGGTTTAGAGGAGCTGGGAGGCTTTGCAGCCTCTTGAGCTGCACCTTCTCATGGTTGCATCAGCGCTTATAAGATCTGTTTTGGTGGCCCCCCCCTTTTGTGGCAGGAGTGGGGCCCCCCGCAACTGCCTCTCCATCTCCTGCCAGATCCTCGATGAAGCACCGGCTCCTCAGGAAGCCCATGTCTAGCAATTAATCTCCCAGACACCTTCCATGTCTCTGTATCTTCCTTCTGAGCTGACCCCTCGCTCCAGCTAAGATTTTTCTCCTCCTGAATTATATTTCACCTGTCGAATCTGGAGAGATGAGGTGTGTGGAAATTTTGCAGATCCACCTGATTTCTGCCCCTTTATCCAAGCATCACCTGCTTCAAAGGGTGCAAATGCAAATATTGACAAGTGCAATAAAAAGACCCATCTAGCACATAAATAGCTAACCAGGCTGCCTAGTGAGAGGGTGCAGGGAAGGTATTTGAAGAGAAAATCAGCGTTTTTTACCAATTTCTACATGCTGGCCTCTTGCCTAGACCCTAAATAATCCTGAAATATGGTCACGTGGTGTTACCCTGCCTCAGCCCTTCCCAGCAGCTGATCCCACCCCACGTGGGGAAGGCGGCTTTCTCCTTGGTGTTGAAAAGCCAAAATCCCCTCCTGTTTACTGAGCTCGGCACTTTCCATGGAGCCTCAGCAAAGTGATAACGTCCCAGGTCACCCGACTCCGCCATCACTTGGCTGCGTGGCCCTGCCTGCAGCCATCCCCTGCACCCTGGTACCCGATATCCTAATTCAGCCCTTCCTTAACGACATTTGCAAAGATTTCCACTGGCGGAGCAGGATGCTGGCCGTGGTTTCCACTGCACTCCCAGCCCACGGATGTGTTCCCCTTGTCCTGGATCGATTTCCTCATCGGAACTGGTGCTGTTTGATCTGCTCATTGCAATGCAGTGGAGGGGAGCGAGTCCAGGGAACAGGCCTTCTTGGAATTAAACCACCTCTCTAATGTGATTACAAATGGCTGTTAACCCTCGTATCAACATGAAGGAATGCGATCTAGGGGTAGGGGTGTAGGGGAACGAGACATGAAAGTCCCTCCTCACACTGTGCTAAACAAAAACGAGGGGTGCTCTGTTACCAGGAATAATTAGGCTTCCCCAACTCCCTCACAGGGGATTAGGAGACTTATTTTATGTTTGCAAAGCACTTTGAAGAAGGGAAACATCCTAGAAATGCTGCAGGTACCAGCACCATTGCTCCCAGTGCTGCTCTCACTCAGGTGAGAGAATTGCAGCTATGGGACATCTTCCACCCAAGGATTTCGCAGCGTGTCGCCTGTGTTGGGCACGTGCAGAAGGTGCAAATATTATCGTGTCATTTTAGCAAATGGAGAAACAGGGATGCGGAGCACAGGGGAGCTGTTGACCATCTCTCACAGAGCTGGGATTAGGAAGGAAGAGCCCTGTTCTGCATGCTGTTGTAATCTCCACCAAGGGGATACTTGGACTTGAAGACATTGGTGTTTAGGAAGCATGTATTGACTGACAATGCTGCTGTGAATGCACAATGTTCTCTCTGGAAATCAAGTTAAAGACTTGGGTTTTTCAAAAAACCCACGATGTGTGAGAGCAGGGTAGCTAAAATATTGTCTGGACCATTACCTTTTTAGCCTGAAGCTCTCAGGAGAGATCCAAGCGCTCACCTCTGGCTGTGTGTCTCTCCCCCAAATCAGTTCAAGCCCCAAACTCACCCACCTCCTCCTCCAGCATCCCCCTAAGCCTTAGGAGAAACTGGAGATACGCCGGCTGGCGGGGCCATTTCACCCTCACCGTGTCCCTGGTCTGGACCAGATGACCCTGGAGCCTTGTTGGAGCCACCACCTCCACTCCACAGTGCTACTCGGTGCCAGGAGGGATGGCTGCCTGGATGCCAAGCTGAACATTACACAGCAGACTCTGATGAAAACTAATTTTCCCCCAACCTCCCCGTTTTGTCTTCACAGCAGAAACGTCAAGCAGGCTGTACAGAAAGGAAGAAAGCCATACCAGAAGAAGCTTGGCTTGGTTCCCACCCTCAGTTTTGTTCCCTCCATCAACAATCAACCAGGACAGGATCGTCTGCTTCACTCAGAAGGGCTTGTAAGCATCATCTGTGCAGACAGCAGCCATGAGCCTTTTCCCCCCAAACTGTTATCAATGCATAACTCTTCAGCCAGAGGGTGTCTGCAAAAGCCCTTCTAACCTGAATTTCTACAAAACCCCACTGTGTCCTTGGCATGGTCAGAGGCAGAGGCAGCCACTGTCTCCTGAGCTGAAGTGGGAATAATGTGCAATGCCCAGGGAGATCTCCAAGGAAGATGAGCAGAGGGTGGGAAGGCACCTGCCCGGGATGGGCCGGGGAGGGAAGGGGGAGCAGGGGCACAGGACGTTCTTGGAGCACAGACAGTAACAGCCTTGTCCGTGCTTCTCCTTTCTTCCCCCTGACAGCTTGACAACCTTACAGGAAAAATGAAGTCAGTGAAGGGAGAAATGCTATCAGGAGCCCCGTGCTAAGAGGGCAGACAGGCCAGATTGGAGGAAAATGAGAAGCTGTCCGGACTAATGCAATCATTTATCACATAATCTTGCTCAGCACTTGGGCAGGGAGCCTGGCAGTGCCTGGCACTCAGAGGAGGCTCTCTTGGCCCCTGGTACCCTGCTCCAGCTGGTGAGGGTTGTTTTTCCTGGATTCTCCAGGGCTTGAGGTTTCCCTTTCACCACCTTGTCGTGTTTGTGGTACCTGTCTCATTTTGCTCTCGCTGTTGTTCCCTGCGTGCTTCCCTCTTCCCCAGAGCCAGAACAGGGCTTACACTGCTTCGCTGTGGACCCTTTTTCCGAAAAGATGGCATCTTGTCAGGTCGTTGCTTGTGCTGAGACATTTCATCACCGGACCATTTTGGCTCCATGCTGTGTTAGCCACTCACATGGAACCTGGATTTACTGCTTCCTCATCCCTGGCCACAAAAAGAGGCATTGCTGAAACGCCACTGCAAAAAAGGCTCAGCATGGAAGTGTTACCAAAAGGAGGCAGCAAGGGAATTTCCCTCCCTGCTCATGTTGCATCTTAGGGTTTGCTCCGTGTTTGGGCCATATGTGATCTGCACCCCAGGGGAACGGCTGGACATCAAAGGGTGACTTCTGGCAAGGATGAGCTCATTCGCCCGTGCTTGACCCTTCCTGCAAGGCAGGGGGGTGGGAGCTCCGTGACCAGCCGGCAGCTCTTCCCTGGCCAGGGCTGTGAGCGTCTCGGGCAGGGAACCCCACCAGCTGCAGCTGCTCTGGCTCCCTCAGGATCCTCCTTTCCTCCTCTTGAGCCTGTAAAATTGGAGGGCAACCTATGCTTCTCTTTAGACCCACAAATCCCCCGTGCTGCTAGCATGCCACTCCACACCATTCAGTCCAGAATGGCAGCATCTCACGCTGGAGATGGGTTATCAAAAAAGTTTGCACGTGGAGTTTCAGTGCCAGGCTGTGGGACCTGCATGCCCACCAAGCCACCTCTCCTGCACCTTGCCTCTGCAGCCGATGCGCACGGGCTCTGCGATTAACATCATCTTCTGGATCTCCAGGGAAGTGGTGATGTGCCAAACCGTACAGCTAATTTGTACAGGTCCCGTCACAGATAAGCACTTAGCTGTGCAATTACTAGAGCTGTCCACAGGACCAGAAAGCCGACTGCATCACCGCTCTCGGATTTTGTTGTTTGTTTCTTTACTGTGGAAAAGCAAACCCTCAGGCACTGAGAGATGAGAGCTGGGCGGGTGTGCAGGGCACTGACTCAGGACTGGGGAGCACACATTCAAATCCTCTCTCTGCTTGAATTATTTTCCCTCTTGGACACTTCAGTGTCCGTATCCCTTATGCTCCATCTGCAGACCCACTCCCTCGTGTCCTCTCACCTTTCCTGGCTGTGGAAACCAGCTTGTTTCCAAGAAACATTTTGGCTGAGACAAAGCTTTTAGCAATGTTGCAGCCAGGACCAGCAGTTACTCCTCCTTCAGCCAGACTCCTGGATGGGCCCCTCCGTGTGTCCACCTCCATCACCATGTCCTCACCATCCCTTTTCAGAGCAGCTTCAGCTTATACTTTTGAGGGGGAGCTGCTCTTCTCTGAAAGAGCTCTGTGCCCTCTCTTCCCCCCAGCGCAGCCCAAATCCAGCTGGAAGAGGTGTCCCAGCCCTCCCGTGCCTGATGAGATCCTCCTCAGACAGACCATAGCCACCTCCAGCCCTTCCCATCCACAGAGCCATTTGCCACCCAAACAGCTCCAGACCTTCCTTCTCTCTCTTGCAGAGGAACCATCAGGAGGAGGACCAGCAATTTCAGGAGGAACACAGGCCCTCTGTGGCAGAGGACAGATATGGGTGGCACCAATGGAGCCTCCTGGGGCTTTCCAGCTCTGGCTGTCTGCTGAGGCATTACTGGTTCAGATCCAAGGTGACGGGGAGGTTTTGCCGACATGCACCCCATGCTGAGGACCCACCAGGCACGTATCAACATCAGCCACCTGGCTGTATTCTGGCTTAGCAACAGAGAAGCAAAATTTCTCGGACCGCTGCCTCCTCCAAGAATATGGAGTGTTAATTATTATTAATGACTCCCTGTGACTTTTATTATTAGCAGCACTAATTAATTGGATTATTACTATTTCCTCTCTTGGAGATGCTTGGGGGTGGCACGTAGAAGTAACGGGCATTGTTTTCAATACAGAAAAAGGACAAGGGGAACTCACGCGATGTTATTTGGATAACACAAAGGGGCAGAGGCAAGCGAAGATCTGGGAGACTTGTTCTAGAGCAGACAGAGTATGAGGTTAGCAATACCAGCACCAAACCCACCACGGGCTGGATGCTTCAATTCAATGCATGTTTTTGCAATTTCCCAGCTATAAAGACATGAAAGACGAAAACTAGTCCTTAGTCCCAAGACTCCTTAGCTCCCTGTATCTGAATCAACAGTGAGTTGCTCCAGGTGGTTGGCCAGGCAGTTCCCCCAAGGCTAAGGCCAGGAGAAAGCTGGTAGCAGACAGTCTCTGTACATGGCACGAGAGTGCCTTTGTCCCCAAATCTGTGTCTCATCACACTCCATCAGCCATCCCGCGGAGCTGCCCAACGCGCCTGCCCATCACACCAGTTCCTCCTTGCCCTGAGCTCGGGATGAGCCAGCCTTCCTTGTGGTGAGACCTGGTGTTAAACATATGGCACAGCACCAATTCACCAAAAATAGCTCTGAAGAAAGATAGAAGAGAAGACACGCGCGTGCAGGCACGTGCACGCGCGTGTGTGTCCACAAACCCATTTGCTGTTTAGGTGTCAGAAATAAATTTTACCACTGGAGTCTGCAGCATCTGATTAGTGAATTATTCAGTTTGGAGATTGCCTTCGCCGTGACCTCATTAGTAACCCCGAGGTGAGCGGGACGCATTAGACTAACCACCAGGCTGTCACCAAGGAGCAGAACTGGGGCATTAAAATGGATTAAAGTGCTTTACCAAGAAGTGC
>NW_009259044.1:5459569-5463904 GCF_000687185.1 Egretta garzetta | reverse complement strand
AAGTGCTGTACAAAGAAGGGCGGCACAACTCATAAAAAAAAAAAAAAGACAAAAGGGAAAAGAGAGGGGGATAGAAGAGGGAGAAAAGAAAGAAAGAGCAATTAAAAAAATAAATAAGCCACCCTGTTAAGCTGGCAGCCTGAGGATAAACAGGCAAGCAGGCGGAGGGGTGCAGGGGCCTTGGTGTGCTGGCAAAACACGAGCTTTTGCTCTGAAGCCAGGGCAGGTCTGCGGTTGGGAAGAGGCATCTTCAAGGCTCTTCGCTGTCTGCTTTGCCAAGGGAGCCCAGCTTCTGCGCAGTGCAACCAGCCCTTAGGATGCCAGCCAATTCCCCCTGGCCACCCAGGAGAGCCTCCTCTTTTTGACCCCCACCGGGCTGATCCCAGCCTTGGACCTCCTCTGCTTCAGGGCAGGCGATGCGGGGCTGAAGGAAGGTCCTCACATGGGTCTGACCTCTAAGGGTTGGTGCCCACCTTGGGGGCCTCAGTCGTTCCACGCTGCTGGCTGCAAACGGGAGTCTGGCGGGGATGAACACGTCAAAGCTGCCTGCGCGTGGGACTTACTCAGCTGGCATGGGGAGGAAGATGTGGCCCACAGTGATCGTTCAAGGACCATGGTGACTCCTTTGAAGGGAGCATGATAGAGGGTGGGAGAAGTGACATACCCCATTTTATCTCTTCCTTACAAGCCTACAGAAGGGAGAGGGGGATGGGTTCGTACCACACTCCCTCAGGGTCAGCTATTCTTTCCGGGGAGGGAGAGGCATTGGCTGATGCGAACAGCTTTCATCTGGGGATGGGCTCAGTGACTGATGTGGTCGCATTTGTTTGCTCAGCAGCAGTTGCAAATAATGGATGCTAAAAGGCTTTGTGGTTCATTGATGGCCATGCTCATAACCACACACTCTTCATCCAGTTCTGGGGAAGAAATGCTGTGCTTTCCATCCAACTTCTCCGGTCCTAAGCCCTGCCTTTGACGTAATGTGGCCTTGGTCCCCTCACTGTGTGCACACGAGACCCTGTTGGTAAGAGATGCTCCAAAGTGGTGGCTGAACCCCCTGAGAAGATCATCCAAGGGTCTGTTCCTTCCTCCCACCACTGCAGCTGCTAGAAGCCTGGATGTGCACCTGCGGCACTGGGTCCAGACCTTTATGGGGTCTCTCTGTGGCTGTGCCTGCTGAGTACATTTGCCTCTCCCACTTCTTTAGTGGCAGTACTTGGAACACCTTATTGCCAATTCACATCAGGGTCAGCCTTCAAGAGGACACTGTGGGATTTCTCTGTGTCATCTGGTCCTCAGAGGCATGGTGAGCTCCCAGGTTTCTTCAATGGAGACAAGTGTTTACTTTCCACCTAGCTTCACCCATTCAGCTTGGGCCCATCTGTAACTGGGGAGACCCCTATTTAATACTTTCCCCATGCTTCCTAGTATTAGTCCTGCAGCTATCCCAACCTATCCATCCCAGGCCACCTTTGCACCTGGGCTGATCTCTGGACCAAGGCAAGAATGGGAGCTTGTTGTCTATCTCTTCTCCTCTACGGGATTTTGGACATCTGGGACTATCCAGAGCAGGGCTGTGTTGGCTGACCCCTCACCCTGCCCCATTTGAACCCGTCAGGCGTGCCCTGGCCTCTCATGGGAGGCTGTAAGAGGAACAAGAGGGCATAAGGAGGGTAGGACACAACTACCTGAGTTTTATTAGGTTTAATTGTCCCTATTTTATTATACCTGGATGCACGAAGAATCTTAATTGAATCAATTTCGAACACCCAGGGCAAATGAGCTGCTCGATAGAGACAAGCTGAGAAGGGAGCGATTCAGGCTGTCAGTTCCCTGGGTCTTTCCTGAATCCTCCCTCCCCTACCCACCAGGCAAGTACGGGAAATTCTTTCATTTATTGCTGCTTAATAATATATACTTATGCACTGTGTGTCCCAAGCTATTTGCATTGTCAAGTCATGTGCATTGACGTGGAAGCTTTGCTTTCTCTTGTGTTGCTGCTGGTGTCATCTCCGAGCGTTTGCCTAACGATGACTTGATGAAGCGAAGGGAAAGATGCAGAAAAATTGAAAAATGGCTGGGGGAGCCCAACCAGGGCTTTCTGTCACCGTCCTGGGAATTGCTGTGCTGTGTTAACTGAGCATCTAGCAGGGACATGCACAGTAGGATGCCTTCTACCTCCAATTAAAGTAGCCACACTGGCTTTGTTTGGAAGGCCAGCCAAATTTCACTCCACTGATTTCTAAGACATTTGTCCTACTGGCATTCTCATCTCCTGTGCAGACTGTCATTGCCTCAGCTTAGCCCCCTCCAAAAAAATAATCAGCTTAAACTAGAAGAAAGTGCCATACCAAATGAACAGGATGCTCCTTGCACTTCACCTTCCTTTTTCCAGCCAGTCCCCTTTGGTCTGATGTGCTGCCATGGACACACAGGGACATGTGGGACCTTTCCCAGGATTGCCACCACTGTTTCAACACCTCCCCGTTGGGCTTGTGTCTCTTGACATCTTCTGAATTTGAAGGCAAGGCTTGCAGGGTAAGTTTGAAGGACAGAAGTCCTGCTCCCTTCTCTTACACATGAAATTCTTTCTTCCATCTTGTGTTTCCTGTGGGAGCTGTTTGCAACCCACGTTTTCAGCGATGAACAGAGCTGTGTGTTGTGTCTCCTCAGAAAGCTTCTCCCAGCCCTTGTTGCTTGCTTAATTATTTGGAAAAACCCTCCCACCTTTCTGGGCAGGGATAGTTCTAGCAAGTCTCCTTTTTATGCAGCTGTCCATCACAGCTCCTGGCGGGGCAGCTAGGCAGGCTGCGTGCCTGCTTCTGCGACACAGCTTGGGATGAGAATGCAGACACGAGAGCATTCCCTCAGGACAGTCAGGTGCACCCTCCTCAGCACTAAATTACCCATAACGGATATTGGTCATCAGTGCAGATGGATTATTTGCTGGGCTAAAGCTGGACCTTCCTCATCTACTCAGTAGAGATGAGCACGTTGTGAAGGACCAACCTGAAAATCAACACAGGACAAGAGCCTGACCCCATGTTGCCTACATGCCAGCCCAGCGGGCATCAGCACCCTCCCCACAGCTGGCATCCCCTCGGCCTGAGATCAGCACCCAATTCCACTGCCGGCCCTGGAGCATCCCCTTCCCAGCTCCCTGGCAGCCAGAAGAGGGTGGCATCAATCCCTGCCTGTTTTGTAAAGCAAGGCTGGAGTTTTCTCTTGGCCATTTGCTAAACAGCTGGAGTGCTCCCTGTATCCAAGGAAACCTGCCTTAACCTGCTGCTTGCAGGGAGGCTTCCATTCAGCAAGTTTCTCTTGGCTTTCCTTGGGGCTCCTGGGTTAAGATTTTGGGAGGTCTATTAAGGGGAGATGCACCTGCCTTGTACTTGCAATCCCAGCCTCTCATGCTCCCCCTGCTTTGGGAATTGAACCAATGTAGAGCAGAATGGGAAAAGCCCTGATTTACCCAATTTTGTTGCCACGTAGTTGCAGTTTCACAAAAACGGAGGCAGAGCCCAGAGGCTGTTTTTCTGCTTCTATTTCTTTTTCCTTTCTTCTTCTTCCCTACTTCCAACATTTCCAGTAGGCGAAGTGCAGGGTAACCACCCACCCCGGAGATGCTCTGTGCTGCATCTTTGACTGGGGTCATGTGCGGGAGCTGAGCACCCCTGGGAGAGGTGCGGATGAGGGCTTGGGAGGAGGTGGAAAGAATCAAAATCCAAGCTCCTGGGAGGGGGTGGGGGAAGCCTGTGGGTTAGGCAGTCTCTGTGGCTGCAGCTGGGACCTTCCACCTCTCCCCCAAAGCAGGAAAGACCGCAAGCATCAGGGACAGCAGAGAGCAGGCAATGCTCTCAGGTTTCTCCAGATGCTTTCTCTTCCACTGGCCCATGTTTACTCTCTGGATGTGGCTGTCAGCAGCTCCGTGCCCTGTCAAGGCACTGTTGCAGCCCTGACCCTTCCCAGATATTGTATCTCTCCAGGCAGAGTGCAGCACCCTGTCCTGCCTGCAGCACCTGAAGCCAGACGATCTCATCCCATCCCATCCCATCCCATCCCATCCCATCCCATCCCATCCCATCCCATCCCATGTGATGCTGTCAGCATCCCCCATCCTGCATCCCTGCCCCCCTGATTTGTCCCTGCCGTCCCATCTCCTATCTCAAAGCAGCACTGATCCCAGTTCTCCTTCAGAAAGTCAAAAAAATCCCCTTTTCCTTCCCCATCTCTTCTGCTGCTTGGAAGCTGGTTGCAGGCAGGAGGGCAGGAGAAAATCATAGCCCTGTGGAGTGGATCTGAGTGGCAGTGAGCTGGGATGCAGGATGGGCTGTA
>NW_009259044.1:5452021-5459553 GCF_000687185.1 Egretta garzetta | reverse complement strand
AGGGAACAAGCCCAGGGAAGACAATTTGGGGAGGAAAGGGCTGGAGACCATTCCAAGTTTCCCCAGGCTCAGGAACAGCATGCCAAGGCAAGTAAGGGGGAAAGAGCATCTTCTGTCCCCTCCCTGTCCCTGTCCAGCTTGGCCACCTCAGCCCCAGCCCACTGCTGGGTTCATCCCCACTGCCCCAGTGCCGGTGGGCACGGCTACACTGCCTTGTTCGGCCCTGGCATCGTTTCGGTCTCTGCCAACACGTCCCACCAGCGCATCCCCAGGCATCTCTGCGAGGTTAAATGGTGCTCTGGGAGCCGGAGGCTGCTCCTCTCCCTCTGGCAAACCCATAACGCGTGGTGCGGTAATAGCTGGGCTGTGCTAAAAGCCTCTGCCCGTCGGCACTGGAGCGGGGCTGGGAGCTTTCCCAGAGCCGGGTTAATGCAGCGGCCGACGCAGAGTGCAGCCCTAAGTAGGGTTAACACGATCGCTCTTCCCCAGCTCCCCACGCTGCTGGGGAGGTTAAACTCCTGCCTTGGCCTTGCAGGAGCTGGTCTTCAACCCACGGTGAGAGCGACATCGCTTCCCACTCTCAGGTTAAGCATTTCTTTTGCTTTCCCTAAGGTGGCAGTACGAATCCCCTCACTGCAGCATCCTCCCGCAACCCAGTATTTAAGCTCTGCATCCTCCAAGGCGTCCCTCTGCCTCCCAAAGCACCCAGCACTATGTTGTGTGGCTCCCTCCCCATCCGTGCTGTCTGGAAGCCTGGCCTGGTCCCGAGCGGCTGCTGGGGGACCCAGGGCACCACAAAACCAAACACTGCTGGCAGCCACGGTGGTACCCACGCAGACCAGGGCAGAAGGATGTGCTGGGGGGCTGGCAGCGAGGAGCAGCTTGCAGGCAGAGGTGGGAGGGCTGACAAGCTTCCAGGGTCTGGTCAATAGGAGGAGAGATGATGGAGAGGCAGAGAAAGATGGAAAAAAAAATTATCTCGATTTTCCACCAATAGTGAGAAATAAAAATGTTATTGCTTTGTGTTGGTGTGGGGAAGCTTTAAAGGGTGATAAGAGGGTGTCAGAAAGCCTCGGAGGCAAGGAAAGGATACTTTGCACGCCAGCCTAGTGTTTTCACTCCTGGTTTGCAGGATCTCTCCCCAGCATCGCCTGTGTGGTGAGGTTTGGCTCACGACCAGCCAAGGGACTGGTGTCCTGCAAGGGCAGGTCCTGGCCATGGCAGCAGCCTGGCTCCTGTGCCCGGGGAGCCCCACTGCCACCCTGTACCCCTGAAGCTGCTGGGATGCCCTGTGGGGTCTCCTCCACCTGCAGCAAAGACCCAACCTCTTCTAGAAGAGCTGGTGTGCTGGTCTGTGGAGTGGGTTGCTGACTATGCGATCCTCCGGACTTCCAGGGCACGGTGACCAAAGGAGGTTGAAAAGGATCCGGTTGGCAAAAATGCCCTGTAATTTCCTCTCTCTCTGATCACAGAGTGCCCCCTTAGGAGTGCCAGACAGCCCTGGGCAGCAGGCACAGATTTGGATTTACTTCTGTTGTTCAGACCAAACAGCTGCTAAGGGCGTCAGTTATACAGACATGATGATGTTGTCACTTTATGTATCATTTTTATTTCATTGCTCTCCAACGTTTGTAATACCCCGGAGCTCAGAAGCTTAAATAACAGCTCTCCCCATATTGATTTTATCCTTCGCCATTTGGCACTTGTTCATTCCTTTCCCTTTGAGTTCCTAATAACCAGGATTTTAACTGAGCAGCGTCCCTCTCCCTCCTTGGGCAGTGGCTGCGGCCAGCCAGAGATGGCAGGGGAAGGGACGAGCACAGGACAGTCCATTTTCTTGGGGTCCTCCAGAGGTGGGCCTGGTGCACATGTGACACCTCTTGCACTCCTCCTTACCGAAAGAATAAAATTAGCACCGAGACAAATGTTCTCGCTCGGTTGCAACAACTCTGAAGGAAGTTGTGTTTAGGATCAGGGTGGCCCTGGCGGGTTTTTGGGGATGGAGCAAACAACCAGATGGTGCCGAGGGAATTATTTCATAACAAAATGTGTTTCTTCTTCGCAGTGCAAACTGCCTGTGAAGCAACCACACGCTCTTCACGTGTATGGAGGTGTGCTGGCTGCTCAGCCTGGGGCTCCCGTGTCTGAGCCAT
This sequence comes from Egretta garzetta, assembly GCF_000687185.1. Taxonomy (NCBI): domain Eukaryota; kingdom Metazoa; phylum Chordata; class Aves; order Pelecaniformes; family Ardeidae; genus Egretta; species Egretta garzetta. The sequence continues at coordinate 5,457,400 of NW_009259044.1, read as the reverse complement.
GCGACTTGGACATTGGACCATACAATCCCTTATTTTCCTCTGGCTCAGCACCACGTCTCCCTGGGTCCTGCAGCAAGGCTGCTCCGACGGGGACGTGGTGGTGTGTCTCACCTGCTCTCCTTGTGGGTCTGAAGCACCCAGAGCTGCCGGCCCCCCAGAACAGCCTGCTCTGTCCTCTCTGGCAGATCTCGCCCACCAAAACCACAGCAACCCTTTGTGTTGCAGGTGGGGAGACAAATAGCACCAGGAGCACCTGAGGGACCTCCAGGAGGACATGGGGAGAAGAGTCTCAAGAGGAATGGATGGCGATGGGCTGCTGGGGCCAGTGAAACAGTGTGGGCTTGTGGCAGGATCAGGGAGAGAAGGAGCTCCCCTCTAGCCAGCGTTAATAGGCAGTAGGAGAAAATACTTGTCCTAACTTCATTCAATGGCTCTGGCATATCACTGAGGGAGGCGAGGGAGCTGGGGGAGCCCTGTAGCACCATGAAGCAACTGCTGCTGGATCTGCCTGCTCAGCGCGGCAACGTCTGTGCACACAGACAGGACAGACTGGCATAGCGGGGTCTGGAGGCTCAGCTTACATGTCTCGGTTGTACAAGCTCCGTTTGGATAATCTGCACGTGAGCAGCTGACAGAGGTGGTTGCTGGACCCACCTCTGTCTTGGTGGGAAGCAGAGGCCTCTATCCAGATGTTCCTCGTGACAGCACAAGGTAGAGCCTGGCGTCATCTCAGCTACCCTTGGTCATTTCAACTGTAGGGACCATCTCCAGATTTCAGCTGTCTGCAACGTTCTGTGTATTTGCAAAAATTAAGTGATCCTTTGATACTTAATCAGTCGTTAGTCACTTTTATTTATTTTACTCAGCTGAATTGCATCACAAGTGTTTCAATGATAGCTCTTCAGAGTGGAAGCTCTTTGCTGGAGGAAAACTCTCCAGTGTTTGAGATTTTGGACCAGCTCAGGCTCCCCTGGAGGCTCTGCAGTGGGTGGCTGAGCACCTCTGGCTGGCAGAGGTCTGCCTCCATCGCTCCCCAGGGCTCTCCCAGAGCCTCCCCAGCTCCCCGGGAGGAGCAGGGCTGGCGGGGCTCTAGTTAATGCTGCTGCTGTTGATGTGCTTGGCTATCACAAACCACAGCCTTGCCTGGCAGGGGGAGCTGGTGCTGAGCCAGGGGAGGGGGGAATGGGAAGATGGGCTCTGGGGACCCCATCCCGCTGAGAAGGTGGGTTGTGTTTCACATTAGCTGATGCTCCTGTGTGGTTCCCAGCACTAGCCCAAATGCAGAGGCTTGTGGCAAGCCAGCTCGGATATGCAGTAGGCATAAATCACATCGGCCAGATCTTTCTCTCTAAGGGTGGGGAGAGCCTCCTTTCAGACTAGTGGGGCGATAGGGGGAATTGCTCAGTGCTGAGAATTGCTCAGCAATGAGCTAAAAGATGTGGGTGACTTGCCCCTTTTAGTAGAACAAAGATTTATCTGCACTGTGAGATTCTGGGCTTTGGCTTTTCCCCATTGGTATTAAAAGTGGCAGGGCAGGGATGATACAGGTGCCAGTGTGGAGAACAACATGGCACTGCTGCACAGACATCTTCTGGGCTTGCTGGTGTCCTCCTCTGCCTTCTTACCCTGGCAGTGTGTCCCAGATAAGCATGGGGACCTCAGAGCTTGGCCCGCTGGTGCCCATCACCAACCAAAATCACCCAAGAGATCATTTCCCAGTGTAGGATGCTCTCTTGGACTGTTGGTCTGGAGTTGACTGGACAGGAGGTTATTTGGCATCTTGAGCTTTAGACAGGCAAGTGTGAGGTTGGTAAGACTGTTTTTGGGAAGGCAGTGATCTTTAACAAAGAACATGGCTGGAGAAGGAGCCAGGCAGGAATAGGCGAGGAAAACTACTGCATGTTCAAGGAGAAGAAAACCTCACAGCTGTTTTATGTGCCTGCATCTAGACTCGTTGTTCACCTGCACCTGATGGGGCAGATCTGTGGGTCACCAACAGCCACAGTTGAATGGAGCCATGATGCACAATCTTGCTTTGGTGATCCTCAGTCGATGTGTAAGGGCTGGGGCTGAGATGAGCACTTCTTCCATCCAACACCCCGCCCCTAGCCAGTGGCCACTAGCCAACCCAACCAGGAGCTGGGGCAGGCCCTGACCACCACCGCAGTTGGAGGAGCAGAAGACCTTGCAGTGGGATTTCACCCGCCAGGCATGGGAAGGGGTGGGGGCTGGGGCTTTAGTGATGTGCTCTCTCTGCACGGCTCCTCCATGATGGGCTCTCATGGCACATCCCCACTTCCCAGCTCCGGCATGTGGACTTTGTGCCCATCACACCTGCAGGCATGCTCATGCACATCATGTCCAGCCTCTGCAAACGCCTGCATCCCTCTTCTCCTTAGACCCCCAACGGTTCCTCCAGCTGGCTGCTTCCCACACACATCCCTAACCCTGCAACCTATCTGCCTGATAAATCTCACCCTCCTCCTCCTGATCCTCCATCTTCATCCCTAACCTGCACCTCATCCTCCTGCAGCCCCTTGGCCCTTTGCAGCCCCCCCGCCCTTTGCTCACCCCTCACCCTTTCCTTGGAAGGGCCAAAATAAGCTCTACCTGGAGTGTGTTCAAAGGCTAATGTACATCCTCCCTTAATTATTGATTTGTTTATTGCAGACACTTTGGCAGGACATTTGCCACAGCTCACACACCAGGCTCCTGCCTTCGGTTCCCCTCACAGCTCATGGGGGCTGAGGGCAGTGTAAGAGGGGTGACCTGGGGACCAAACGCCCCAGCTGGAAGGCAACATCCCTCCATCCCCACCAGCACACCCATGTGCGCCAGGGTCTCCCATGTTAATCCCCGTTAGCCCAGCCCTGTGGGGATGGCGAAAGGCTTTTCTGCAGAGCCAAAAGCAGAGCTCCCCTCCAAGCCCCACCTTTCTCCCCAGGTAAGCAGAGCTTGTGGTAGCTGTTTCCCATAGCAAGACCCCCTCCTGTAAGGTGGTATCAACTCCCAGCATGTGTCTAGGAAGTCTGGCAGAAGGGATCAAAACACAATTATGCCATTGAGCCCCAGCTGCTGTCATCCCTGGGCGGGGGGAGATTAGATGCTGCACATTAGCGGGATTGTTAACGACTCTGCAAAACCCATGTTGAGAAGCAAGTGTGGCAGCGCCTGGAGAGGAGGGCTCAGAGGCACGGTCCTGCTACCAGGGCTGCTGTCAGCCTGTCACCCTATGCTCCGGGAGCTCCGACGTTCAGGTGGTGCTGGAGAGGCCTCAAAGTAGGAAAACACAAATGCCACCAGCTGCCAAGAGGGAGCATACTGCATTTGCTTGCTTTTCTCTGGAGTGTGCTGAGGTGGCTGGAACACAACATTTTGGGGTCCTGCTTGCTCAGCCCAGGGCTCCTGGCTAAGCCAGGTTTTATGGGTCATGGTCCCTTTGGGTTTGGCGTGGTCACTTTGCCCTGTTTGGTGGGTTGAGAGTGGGACCAGCCGTCTCACTTGCACCCATCATGGGGTGGGGAGATGTCTTAAGTAATTCAGGGTTTCATGATTCCCCTCATGGACCAGGAAACCATTTCAAGCAGCTGTTGACTCAACTCCTCCATGGCACAAGAGAAGTAGCAGAGATTTTTGAAATGATGCCCTTTTGGGGCTGCAGCCATCTCCTCAGTTGACTTTGGGAGCTGCAGGTCCCTTCTCCCCCTGACAGTTGGGAAGCACACTAGATGCACGTGATGCTGAGATGGGGCTCTATGTCCTTTCTACATCAGACCCGCGGCACCCAGGTAAAAGCTCCCTTCCCTACCCTGCTGTAGATAATAGCAACTTTCACCAGATTTATTTGGGAGAGTAGCACCTTGCAAAAAGACTTTGGTAAATCATTTCACAAAGAGTTGGGTATATGAGTTTCTTCCCTGCTTAACCCTGCTCGGGCACCTCTTCCCAAAGTCAACAGAGCCCCCCAGGAAGGAAGATCGGTGAAAGATTTGGAGGCATAAACAGGCTGGGGAGCTTTTTCTAAAGCAATTTATCTTCCTCACAAAAGCAGAGGGGGTTTGGAGAGCATGTTTCTGTGCACATGTGCAGGGAAGAGCTCAGGGTGAGGAGGAATTGATTCTCCACTGAGTTGTGTTTCAACCTGGAGGTTTGGTAGGGGCTCGAGATGAGCGTTGTTACCTCTCTGATGAGGCATGCGTCATGGCCACCATTCCTTTTGCACAATTTCCTCTTCAGCATCTCAGTGGTAGCCTGAGTTTCTGTGAACCACGCGGTGGGGTGGGAGGGATGCTTCCGTGGGTACCGGTGCCCAGCCGGAGGACAGGGACACTTGGGTGCTGCGCCGCAATGCAAGAAAACAGGGCTTGGCACAGGCATCGCTCTTTTCTTAAAAGCATGCTTGGAAATAAGCTGAAGGTTTTGGTTTTGGTTTTTTATTTGCTTAATTTTGACTATTTTTGAAATCTAAGGCAGTTTTTCTTATACCAAGGTCCTGTGTTATGGGATATTCCAGGCTCTCTCTGACCCCCTTGCAGTCCCACATGCTCCACTTGCACATTCGGAGACTGAATTAGGAATGTGGGGTTTTTGAACGCACGTGTTTGGTTTGGGGAAAATCATGGGGGAACACAACGGAGACTTCTGCTCCTTTGTCCTGGCAAGGGTTGTGTCTGTGATTGCGTGGCCTGGCCACTCTCATCGGGAATTTGTTGTATGCCCACAACCGAGCAGCTCTGAGCATGTAAAAAGCCCTGAGAGACGTGCAGATGGCAGGGCATCAGAGGAACAATGCTGGGACTATAATTCCCGTTATCTGCTTGCAGCATGGCCATCTCAAGCGCCTCCCGGGACTCCTTTGCAGCCCCCTCCCCAGCTCCTCTCCCAGCAGCTGCCCTCAGGCTTTGCAGCCTTGCCCCTGTTAGAGCTTCCCCACCTGGGTCTCAGAATTGCTCCTTCTTCCTTTTGGTGAGAGATGGACCTGCTCTGTGCAAAGCATTGCTGGCAGATCAAAGCGCTGCCTTGATTCCTTGACGGCGGCTGTAATCTGCTCCACATTATTCTCTTTCCTATTCCTCAGGCTTTCCAAGACCTTCATTTCAGTCTTTTTTTTTTTTTTTTTTGACCATTGCAGACATCCTCCCTGAACCAACTCTTGGACATTACAGCCATGACCAGACCTTTTCCCTGGCTAGACACATCAACTCAGGAGCTGCATAGGTGGGAGACTGGTTCAGGTCCTAGTGATGAATGCAAGCAGAGCAATATTTGTTACCTTCATGACAGGGCTGTTTCTCTAGACCTCACCTGAATATGTTTTCTCCTGAATTTTTTGTTCCTATTTATTTGAGCAAATGGTTCCTGATTAGATACTTTTCCCTA
>NW_009259044.1:5447191-5452003 GCF_000687185.1 Egretta garzetta | reverse complement strand
AGTTTATGAACAGGGCATCTACCGCAATGGCTTCATCCTGCCCTTCTTCCCACATGGCCACAGCACGGGCAAGGACAACCCAAGGTTGGAGTCTCCTACCATGGGTTGCTCTCCAGCCACCTCTCCCAGCTGAGGTCTTCACCTTTCATCACATGGCTGCTGCTGCCCAAATGTGATTGCCCCATGCGCCTCCCTGCAGGTTCCCGGGGCCAGGCTGACTCGTGTGCAGGATGCAACCTTCCCTGCTGCATGGGGGCTCTTCCTGCCAAGCACTTGAGAAGCGATATGGACATCAGATCAAATGCTGCTTCCAAGCTCTTCCCAGGGTGGTGGGAACGAGCAGCTCTGCTTCAGGGAGCAATGCGTCTGGTGCTTGTGTGTCTGCATGGCTCAGGTGAGAGGCAAACGCCTCTTGGCTCTGCAGGAGCTGCTATTTTCCTCCTGCGGCCTGTGTCAGTGATGCTGTGGGGGATGCTGTACCCCCAAACTAGCCCTGACCCCCTCCCTGAAAGCTGGCAGCAGCTCCCAGGCATTTACCCCACAAGCTGGATCCTCTCCAAAATTGTACTTCTTGGGGTCCCTCTGCAAAGGGGCGTATGAACCTGCAGCCAAATTCCCAATGCAGGGGATGAAACCCTTCTCCCTGCCTCTTCTGCCAGCGCTCACCCCCCGTGCTGCTGCCCGGCATCGCTGCGTGCTGCCAAACAGCAGCTCTGCCCGCCCTGGGGCTGGCTGCGTTTCAGAGGTGTGCAAAGTGGCCCGGCTGCAGGCAGATTTGCAGATCCTTCTGGATGAGAGGGGGGCTAGAAAAATGTCAGCTCATCATTTTCAGCGAGTGGCAAGTGCTGTTCTGGTAATAGGGAGCGGGGCGGTGCATGCCTCAGCGCGGGCCTGCCGGATCGATACAGAGATCAGAGGCAGGAGTGGACGTCGGAGCTTGTGATGACTGAGCAGATATCGGACCACGGAGCTCTTTCTGGTCATGCCCCAAAGGGCTGTGGTGTTTGCTAGCCCCAGGAGGCAAGCGGTGCATTGGGGGAGCCTTTACCCGGGAAGCGGAGTGGCAGGAGGAAAGACTGTCCCCGAGGGACGGCCAGCCCGAGAGCACGACACTAAAGGCAGCCACGGTGGGAAGGTGGGAAGAGCTGAAAAGCAAAGAAAACAGCTGCCTTCAACTCTGTTCATGGCCAGGAGGCCCCCAGGCACCTCCCAGCCCTGCTCCTTCTTCTGGGCTGGGTGTTTTGGTAGCAACTTGTGTCCCCATGCAGAGGGCAGCTGGGATGGGGGAGATGGGGACCTCTCTGCAGAGGAACTGGGGTTTAGTGTCAGGTGAATGCATCCCATGGAATTTCTGGAGGCTCTCAAAGGCCAGAGGAAACCCAGCCCCTGAGCCCCTGTGGGGCAGAGTTCTCACAGGAGGAACTGATTTCATCCTTCATGGAGATGCTTCCTGAAAGAGCAATTTGCCAGCATCCCTCAGAGCAATAACGGCAAGGCCTCTGCTCGAGATACCGTCTCTGCACTCTGACAGCCCCATCACTCATGCCCTGCTCCTGCCTCCCTCTTCCACGGGGACAGGAGTGAAGGATGGAGGCAGGGATGGAGGTAGGGATGGCATGTTCCCACCACTACTGCCGTCCCCTTTAGGTGTGCAAGAGGTAGTGCTGCCCTCTCTGAGCATCATCTTCCATCTGCCTGTGGGCTGGTGAGGGGTGGTGGGTTCAAGCAGGGGAAGCAAAACCAGGGGCCACCTGGCTCTGGTGCTGGGTGGAGGCTGGTGGCCCGGCTGCTCCTTGTGGCAGGGGCTTTGCTGTTGCTGCAGTCTTTTCTGCCAGTGAACTTGCTGACCTGCAATGGGGAGGATGAACAGCCCACCCGATTTCTTTCTTTTCCTGCCTACCTTCCGCCTGCCCTGTGGGCACTCAGCTGAATGCTCCTGCTCCTCCCATTCCCCTGCTTTGCCCGGCCATGCTTCCTCCATGAGCTGCAGCTTTATCTGTTAGTGGCAGAGGAAGCCGTGGCTTGGCACAAAACCTCATCAGCTGCTGCAGAGGGGCCTGCCTGGCTCTGGGTGGCCGAGCAGGGTGTGCATGTCAGGGGACAGGTGGGCTCCTGCGTCCGCCTCACCCGGGGCAGCCCACCCGAGACCTCCCCAACTTGCTGTGGGTTAAACCTCAGCTTTGCGAGGAGGGTGCAAAGAATGTAACTGCCTCGGGTTGCAGAGGAGGACCCAAAAGCCTTGCTGGGTGGGTTTGTGCTTTGTTAGCAGTTGTGCTCTGCTCCAGGCCAGGGCTTGACCCCACGCCCTGGGGGACGGAGGGGGACACAGGGCAGGCTGCCCCCCTGGGTGGGTGAGGAGGGTGCAGAGTGCTCATGCACGTGGCCCCGCACCAAGCACTGCCACCCGGGCACCTCCAGGTGACAGTGGCTTCCCCCAGCTCCCAGTGCTGATCTGCCCAGAGGAGAGCCTCGCTGTGCTGTGGAACTACAGTGGGTCCCCAAGGCAGCTGTGTGTCCCCTGAAAGTGTCCCCAACCCCGTGACCGGCCCTGTGGTGACATGCCAGGTAGGCTGATGGCCTCACATCACATGTGATAGTGTGATTGATGTCAAGTGCCACGAGGAGGCTGTGACCTTGCACCAGCTCCAGTATAAAGGAAGCCCTGGTATCACCCTGGGCACTGGTGGTGTGGGCAATGTGACATCCCTGTCCCCTGTGCTGCTGAGGGTTGAGCCCACATGCCGGCTGGGCATTGTGGGGTGCCTTGGTGTTCCCTATGGGCAGAGGCATGTGACATGGTGCCCTCCATCAGTGTCTTCTCCAGTCCAGTTGCAGTTTTGGGCCACAAGAATGGCATCTCTGGGACACGGGTGGGGAAACTGAGGCAGGGAATGAACAATATGCCTGGGTATTTTCCTCTCTGCTGCCTTCCCAGCCATGGTCTCCACACACATGCCTGAGGATGGGAGCTGCTTCTCACAGGGGTAGGGACCCTTCAACACCCCTGTGCTCTTCTTCCTTGCAGTACCAGGCACTTCAGTGACCTCTTTGGACCCAGGTGTTTCACTTCAGTAATTTGGAAGCAGGTGGGGCTCAGGGAGAAACCAGCCCTCCCACCTTGGTATTTATTCACTGGATGAGTACCCCTACTTCCCTTAGAGAGTCCTGGCAGGAGGAATCCCAATGAAGCTGCCTGGTCCCCCTGAAGCCCCCACAGGAGTGGGATGGACACTCTGGCACGTGCAGCCCCCTGCATGTCGCTGCTGTTCTGGGGCTTGTGATGAGGCTGTGAAGCAATGGGTGAGGAGGTACCCAAGGGTGAGTCCTGCTCGTGCCCCACTGGGATGGGCTCCCCATGAGCATGGCTGTGGGCAGCCTGCTTCCTGCCCGGGGTATGGGTGCACAAATTGTGGTTGTAAATTCTCCCTGCAGTTGCATTTTTACACTCCCCCTCCCCCCTGCCCCTGATTTTTACCCCCTCTTCTGGACTAGGATGATTTGGGGTACATGGAAGAGCCTGGAGGTGTTGGTTCAGCCCATGCAGAGATCCCTCTGTCTCTCCTCCCTGTGCAAAGCCCTGTGTCTGGCAGAAGGAGACCCTTGAAATATTTGGAGTCCTACACCTGTAATTCCTCTCTTCACCCGTGCTCCTGCCTGCAGCACCGTCCCTTTATCACTGTGTCTCTGTGCGGAGGAGCAGAGACATGAAGCTATTGGGGGGGGGGAGGCATGCAGAAGAGCGCTGTAGAAAAGCAGAGCAAATTAAGCAGAGCTCTGATCTGCTTGGGTTTGTGCTTGCCAAAAATGCACCATGCATCTTAATTCGCTCTGCTGTTCAGCTCGCACTCACTGCTCTCCTGATGCCATTTCGGCGCTCTGAGCTCAGCCTTTTCAACACTTCAGTCTTCCTCTTTCAGGATTTTTTTTTTTTTTTTTTTGCATGCCTGATTGCAGAATCTGCTGCAGGAGGGAAGGGGGAAGCCAGGGGAGGGAGGACGGGAGCCCCGACCCTGGGTGCTCCTGCCTGCACTTCCCGGCAGCCGGCTGAGTCCCCGTTGCATTTTGGAGGAGGGGTGTGCATGTGTGTCTTTTCTAGAAAGTCCTTCCTGGGTGCTCTCCAGTCGCTTTTTTTCTCACCCAGCCGTCTGATCTGCCTCTCGCTAGGATCCTCTAAAGAAAAAAAAAAAAAATTTAAATTGCTGTAATCCATACTGGCGCTTATTCTCTTCCAGTTCAGTTTAATCTTTCTTTCCTTTCCTCTCCACCCTTCTTCTGTCCGGATTGCAGGGGGAGGAAACCCACCCAACAACCAAGCGAAAGGCAGCATCGTCCTCCTCCAAAAGACGAAAGAGCCTGAGAAAGCAGGAGCCGAGCCAGAGCCCCTCTGCTCTCCCCCCCAGCACAAATTTAACCCCAGCTGCAACTTTTCCTCCGCTGAGCCGGGGCTCCGGCAGCGCTGGGGTGGGTTTTTCCCCTCTCTCCCCCCTCCCCTGGATTGATTTTAGCGGAGAGGGAGGGGGGTGGGGAATCCTTTTTATTGCAGAGCCCGGCTCGCTTTGCCAGCCTTCCTCCTCCTCCTTCTCCTCCTCCTCCCCTGCTTTTTGTGCCCGCCGCAGCAGGGCTGGCCAGGCCGGGGGAGGGAAGCGATGGGAAGGGGAGGTCGCCCCCTCCTCTCCCCAGCCTCCTCTCCCTCTGTGTGTTTTTTTTGCAGGTGTGTCAATTTTAATTCTGCCCAGTAGGTGGGACTTGGTGACTTTCGCACCGTTTTTGTTATTTATTTATTTCCCCAGCCTCCCGTTGCAATCCTCCGGC
>NW_009259044.1:5445329-5447035 GCF_000687185.1 Egretta garzetta | reverse complement strand
TCCATCCCCCCTTTCCTCCTCCTCCTCTTTTTTAGAAGCAGCAATCGGAGATGGATGTCTCTCTTTGCCCTACCAAGTGCACTTTCTGGAGGGTATTTTTGCTCTGGAGCATTTGGGGAGACTATCTGCTTTCGGTGCTGGCTTGCCCTGCTAATTGTCTTTGCAGCAAGACAGACATCAATTGCAAGAAGCCGGATGATGGGAACCTCTTCCCTCTCTTGGAAGGGCAGGATTCAGGCAGCAGCAATGGCAACACGAGCATCAATATCACGGACATCTCAAGGAACATCACTTCCATGTAAGTGTGTGTGTGGGGGGGTGTCCCCCGGGCTCTCCCCTCCCGGCGGCCGGGTGCGGGCTGCGCTGCCGGTGCGGGGCTCAGGTGCCCCCGGTGTCGCTGCGCTGCCTGGCGGGGCTCGGCCGCCTTCCGTGCGGGGGATGCAGAGCCTTTCTCCCTTTCCCCATCCTCCCCCCTCGAAAAAAAAAACCCAAAACAACCCCAAAATTAAAAGCCCAGCAACAGTTTGGCCAAGGCTTAAGAGGAATGAAGTGAATGAGATTCGATTCTTTAGCAGGAGAGAGCGCAGCAGGCAAAGATGCTAAAGCTGCTGCTTCCTTTAACTGTTTGCTTCTGCAAGGGGGGGATACACACACACGGCACGACGACAACGACACGCCACAGCCACATATATACCCAAATTGGGCAAGAAAAGCAAGTTCTGAGCTGCTTGCTCTTTTTCGAGACTTTGGATCCGATTAGAATGTCATTTTTTCCTCATCCCTACAACAGAAAATGTTCCCTTCCCTGCACTGGCTGAGTGTATCTGGGGATCTGCGGTTTCGCCTTTTTAAGGGGAGGAAAAAAATAGGACAGTGAGATGTCCCTTAAGTAGCTTATTTAACTCACATTGTTATAATTTTGCAACTTGCTATGGTGCTGCCATAGGGTTTGTATGTTTTCTTCTCGGGGTGGTGGCGGTGGGGAGAAGCATTGGAGCAGGGAGATATTTTTAGTTGAGCACTTTGCGTTTGTTTGCATGCTTGTTTATCTGGAAAATCAACTTGAAGTTGCGTTATCCTTGTTTGGAGAGGCAGTTAGCAAAAGCCCATGTTAATCTCATCAGTGTGGAATCGAGAAAGGAATATATTTCTCTCTCCTGAATCCATCATGCTGTGTGTGTGTGTGTGGGGAATCCTCATCTCTTCCAATCTCTGGTCCTTATTTTCCAGTACATTTTTGGGTGAGATGAACTCTGAGCCATTTCATTATTCTAATGCTAATTGAAATGTGAGCATTTAGGGAAATGTAGCCCCCAGAGCAAGTTGCCAGTGGGAGTTGAGCAGCGAAGAGGTGGAATCCTTTATTCTGACAGTTAAATGCAGCAAGGTTTGAAATGAGTAATGGAGGGTTATTTATTTAATTTTTTTCCCCACATCGATGGCACAGTTGCATGGAGGGGGGAGAGGGCTTTGCTGGGTCTCTTCCTGAGGCTGTTTTATTTGGTCACAGTGCAATTGCAGCAGAACCATGGAGTAATTGCAGTGCCTCTCTCGCAGCTCTGCCTGTCACCTTTGCTGGGTAAAGATGATGGGAGCTGCTTTCCCTGCCTGCTTACAGGTTCATGCGATGCCCAAGCAGGTTTTCAGCAGGTACCACTGACCCTGAACCCCCAGCCCCTTGCCAGCAAACCTATGCAAACCCAGCA
>NW_009259044.1:5442331-5445316 GCF_000687185.1 Egretta garzetta | reverse complement strand
AAAGGGGGAAACTAATGCAGCGCTCCCCTTCCAATTGCCCCATATTTATCCTGCGTCGTGGTGCTGGAGTGTTTTCTCTGCGATGCTGGAGGGACGTGGGTGATGCTGGGGAAGTCAGAGAAACTCGTGGTTTTTTTTCCTGTGCTTGCTGTTTGTTGTGGTTTGGTTTTAACCCTTTGGGGGGCGGGGAGCAGCAGGAAAGGCTGCAAAGGGTTTGGAAGCCGCCAGTGTGAGTGAGTGTGTGTTGTCAGATGCACACATACATCTGAACTGCTGCGAGAGGTAGTATTACGTGAGTCTTTTGTGCCCAGAAAATGTCTTTACTGCTTTGAAATTGAAAAATGCTGATAAGCAGTCTGTAACAAGGAAGGGGGGGAAGATTCATCTCCAGAAACAGAGATGTTGGGTATTTTTTTTGGAGAGGAGCTTCTCTTAAGTTGGGGAAGGAGGAGAAGGTGCCAGTTTTTGCTGGATGTTGTATGCAGCTCTGCTCCATACTGAGCTAAGCATGTTCCCTTGCCCCCTGTATCGCTGCTGGCCCCACACCTCCCTCCCTGGGCTTGGGGGCCAAGGCACAGGACTGGGGTGAACCCCAAAATGCTGAGACTGAGTATGAGTAAAAACTTTCCTCAAGGGTCTGTGCTTTCTGGGGAGGTAGCAGTGGTTCGTAGAGGACGCTTATGGGAGCAGAGGGATGGCTTTGGGTGCTGGGGCTGCTTCCTAGCAGAGGACTGGACCAGTGTGCGTGCTCTTGTGTGGGAGGCATTGGGTCCTGCACCCTCCCAGCTCAATGTCAGGCCTCTACTTGCCAGCCCCCCCATCTCAGGTGCTGGGGCGAGGGGTGCGTCGAAGCCCAGCCTGGTCATCGCTGAATCACTCCCAGCACGCGGGTCTGATTCAGCTGGGCACAGAATGGCACTTCCCCTGCTTGCCACGCTCACTGGGGGCTTGGCTGCTTTAGGCAGCTTGCCTTGTCTGTGGGCAGCGAGTGGGCAAAGGCACCTTTGCCCCCAGGGCCGGGGGGTGAACAGGGGAGGCTTAGCCCTGTCCCCACAGCCATACAATGCTCTAGCCAGGTCCTCCCCACAGGGCCTCGGGGAGGTGGTGGTCTCTGCTCCATCCTGCTGCTGGTGAAAAGGTGATGGGATATGGGCTGGTGAAGTGACCCTGGGGCCAAGCGGGGCCTTAGTCATGTCTGAAAGACAAGCTCAGCTTGGCAGTCTGAGTTTGGGTGGTGCTGATGAAAGGCTGCCAGGGCCCATTTGGAGAGCTGGAGAAAGCAAGCTGTGTGAGATGGCTTGGTGGGCTTGTCTTTATTACTCCCCCCCTCCCTGACCCAGAGCCAGGGCAGAAGCCCATCCATGCCAGCCCACCCCACCTGGCAGGTCCCCACAGCACTGGGGACCAAACTGGCAGGAGCTTTGGGTTATTTCACATCTCAGCAGCTGATGAGACCCCTGAGGCAAGGACGAGAGAAGGAGGACAGGAGACACCCAGCCTGTAGCGCTGCCCATGGAGCCTGGCAGCACGGGCCAGCCCTGTGGGTGCATGCAGTGTGGTATGCCACCATCGAGCCTCCCATTGCACCCCTCAAATGTATGGCTTTTGCTCCTTTTGCTGCTGCTTCTGGTTTCCCATCCATCCTTCTTTTTGGGGAAAGCAGAGCAGCCGTGGTCAGAGCTGGGTGGCTCTTGCCCTGGCTCGACTGGGGGGACAGTGGCACAGAACATTTGTGCAAATCCAGGTGGTGCCAGGTTAATGGTGAAACAGCGAAGGGCAGGAGGGTCTTGCCCTGAGATGGAGGAGGAGATTGGGTTGGCTGTTGTGTCTCTGCCCTTTCCCAGCCTGCCCAGAAACATATCCAATTTCAGATTGCATCCCTGGGGATGTGGCTCTGCACACAGAGATCCCTGCGAGGGCTGCCAAGGGTCCTGCCTAGCTGAGAGGCTGGCTTGGACCCTGGCTGAGATGGGTCCAGTCTGAGGTTGTACTGCTGGACTTCCCCCTCCTGATTTGGGGAGAGGATGACTGTGGGACTGGGGTATGCTTGTGCCATTGCTTTTCCTCGGGCAGCTGGGTGGCCTTAGTGTCCCCAGCCAGGTGTGACTTGTGGGGATGCTCGAGCTTCCCCTAACCCAACCCCACCCCTGCAGTGGGGACTCTATCCTTTGCAAAGATGTCCCTAAAAAGACCAGATGCACAGGGAAAACTTCAGCCCTGGGGGTCCTGCAACACAAACCCCCTTCTGCCCGTTGTGTACTGAGCAGCTGGGGCATTTGCCACTTTGGGTCCCCATCCGTGGCACAGCAGGGGGGTCTGGCCAGCACTTGGGGTGGCTGGGCTTGCCTGTGCTGCCGTGTGTCGGGGTGATGGTGGGCACTGCGTGCCGGGGGTGGGCTGGGGAGTTACCCTTCTGGCAGTGTGGGCAGAGCCTGCGTGCGCCGGCACGGCGCGTGGGGAAGGACGGACGGAGGAGTTTGCCATCTGGGCCTCCCTACTTCTCCGCTGTTGCTATGGCACTGCAGAGATGCTGCCAGGCAGGCGCGGTGGCCTGTGTTTGTCACCCCTGGGCTCCCTCGAGGTGGGGAGATGTCCTCGGTATATGAAGCCTTGCTCCCTTACCCAACCTCATCAGGAGAGAATGGGGGTTCTTATGATAAAAATACCCCAACTGGTGTGTGTGCAGGGTTTATTTGTGCAGCTTGTATCTGCCTTCAACCGGGTGAGATGAATTCAGAGCAACTTGGGAGGAGGTGGGTTGTTGTGGAGCACCATGGGATGCAGGTTTTTGGGGTCTCATGGGGCCAAGGGGAAGCATCTTCTCTCACCCCCATGGACAAGAGCAGCAGCCCCATCCTTTCCTGCTGGGCTGTCCCACGAGCCCATGGCAGCATCCACCCCACCCCGTGGGGCTGGCCGGGGGGGGGGCAGCCACGTCAGAGCCAGGCGCTGTGGGGGGGGAGCAGCGGCGCAGCCCCCCCTCCT
>NW_009259044.1:5440033-5442190 GCF_000687185.1 Egretta garzetta | reverse complement strand
CCCCCCCCCCCCCCCTGCCAGTGCCAGGAGAGGCAAGGCACTGGTGATGCCCATGTGTGCCTGCATCTGGGAAGGAGGGAAGAAAAAAAGGACTGGAGGGAGCAGAACTTTCTTTGGTGGCCCAGACAGCCAGGAAAGGGGCTCCTGTGATGCCCAAGTTGGTGACTGAGGGCACAAAGTTCCCCCCCCCTCTGTGAATCAGCCATAGTGTGCCCAGTGTGCCTCATGTGCTGCTGCTCTCTGGAAACAAAGGGCTCTGCATTCCCAAACCCTCCTATCCTGTCATTCTTCCCATCTCCTGGTCCTGGAGGCTTTGGCTGCTGCAGAGACCATTCAGAAGGTCTCCAATTCAGCTTTGTTTTGCAGGGCTCTTTTTTTTTTTCTCCAGACCGGCTGTCCTGAAGCATGTTAGGAAGGGGGAGGTGGGGTGCAGCACGGGGATGTGAGGACAGAAGAGGGTGCAGAAGTGTTTGGGACAAGGAGGTGGGCTGAGATATTGTCTTGAAGCTCTAGAGGTGCCTTAAGCTGGGAGCACTGGTCCTGACTGTCCCTGTATTGTCCCCCTTGCATTAGGGGATTGGATCCATGGTGGGTGCTTCCCTATGCACCAGAGTAGCTAAACTTGCATGAGGGGCACCCAGGACTGGGTGCATCCCCTGGGCTGGCTGCTGGCTCCTTGCCCTGCTCCTGCATCATTTCTCCCTGCTAACTAGTCCTGGAAGGAGGCACTTACTGGCATGGGCAGTGTCTGGGACATCTAATACTTTTGCAGCACTCCAGGTGATGTGCAGGGGCAGAGCAGAGGGATCTGGGGTAGATGCGCTATAAAAGGTGTTTTTTGGAGGGGTTGGACATCAGGGGTGGGTCTCAGCTCTGATTTCCCAGCAGCAGCTGAGCTAACACTGAGCAGAGGACATCAGGCACCTGAGGGTTACAGCCCTGGTTTGTCTGGGACATGGGATCACTGCTGGGTTGAGCCACCTCAAGCAAGCATCTTCTGGTGTCTCTGCCCCTCTCGTGCCTGATCCCACTGGGGTCCCCAAGCACTCCCCAGCCATGTCTGCATTGCCTGGCTCTGCTGATGGCCCATGCCAGGTATTTCTCTGGGGAGGAGACAATTTTGGTGTCTGCCAGGACTTCCCAGGATTGTTGAGCTGAATGTGGGGCCTGAGCTGCCGCCTGGACAGGAGGAGCTGGTGACCTGGATGGTTTCAAGGTACATGTGACATCTCCCCGGTCCTCATCTCCTGCAGGGTTTGGGGAGGTCTAGGTCAGCTCTGCCCTGCTGGCTTGTCTCCCTGGGCTTGGAGAGGTGAGATGAGGATGCTTCAGGTCTAGGACTGGCGTTTCATGGGGGGAAGAAGCAGAGATGGAGGAGAAGAGACTGAGGAAGGACCTGCCTTGCTGCCCTTGGAGGCTTGGACATGTATTTCCTCTGGCTAGGGGCTTTTGTAGTGCTTGGTTAGGGAAAACTCTCTGGGTCTTCTCTGCCTTATCAGCTCGCCCTTATGGGGGTGACACCTTCATGTGCTTTGGCATGAGGCTGCTTGTGGTCTCCCAAAGGCCTGTGACCATCCGTGCACCCAGCAATGCTGGGTTCTTTCAGTGAACCCCCCAAACAGACCACAGGATGTCCCATGGGTAATCCCTGGGGAGCCCTGCAGGTGGGTGGTGCTCAGCGATGTTGCCCAGTGCTGCCCTGCCACACTGGCTGCTCCTGCTCAGTGCAGTGCCCATGCTGGGTGTTGCCCACGAGTTTATGGTTGGATTTGGTGCATCCCACTGAAGGGGGGCTGCAGTCAGGCTGGGAGTGTACCAATCCCTGAGCCTGCCAGGCTTCCAAAAGTGAGTGCTGATAGTGCTTGTAACTCAGTGTATTACTTTCTGGACGCTGTGCAACAGCAGTCATTTTGAGCTTAGGGTTTCCTGCAGCAGGGGTTTTGGCAGGCTGTGTTGGTGCTTTCTAAGCAGGTTTGTTTGACAGCAGTGTGTGGGCTCTGGTCTCCCCCAAATTCTCTTGCTCTCCCCTCTGCACCCAGGGGTTCACAGCAAAACCCCTGCTGAGGCGATGCTGCGGGGTGAGTTTCTTGTTCAGAGGCTGCAGTTTGTGTACTGTGGTTGGATAACACAGGCACTTTGTGCCCCACATGAAGAGAT
>NW_009259044.1:5439740-5440019 GCF_000687185.1 Egretta garzetta | reverse complement strand
ACGATCCTCCAGGTCCTGGAGGACCATGCACAGGGCACCAGGACCACGACTGCACCTGGCTACTTGCCATGTTTGTCTTCTGGCATCGTGAGGCTGCTCCGGATGGAGGCTATTTGTGCATGAGGATGCGCTGCATCCCCCCCAGCCCCAAATGGTGGGGGGCTCATATTTGTGCATGAGGATGTCCCACACCCCCCAGCCCCAACCGGGCCTCTGCCCTGTCCCCCACGGGGCAGCCGGAGCCCTGCGTGGCCCCGGCTCCTCGCTCCTCTCTTCCCC
>NW_009259044.1:5424479-5439327 GCF_000687185.1 Egretta garzetta | reverse complement strand
AGGAGCCAGTGTGGGGGGTGTCCGTGCTGCCGTACCCCCCTTGGTGGGCTCCTGCTGCTCCCCAGCTCGGCACACCGGTCCCCAGCTGGGCACCCCGCGGTGTCGGATGGTCCCCTGGGATGTGGCTGGGTGCTGGGTCCTGGCTTTCTCCGTGCTGCTACGGGAGGATGGAGTCGGTGCGTCCCCAGGCACCGATAGCTCTTACACCAGTGCTGCAAGCAATGCAGCCCTGGCCCATCTGTGAATTGAGGTGATTTGCTGCTTTTTGGAAGGTGGTGATCCAGCCAGAGCAGGTGCTGTGGGGAGGTGTTTCTGGGCTGTTTGAAGTGCTGGGCAAGGGGTGCCTGACCGGGGTGGTGTGCTGCCATCTGTGCCTGGCTTGTGGCTGTGAGTGATCTGCAAGGAAGCTTCCTCCTTACAGCTCTGCCCATTTTACTGATGGGGAAACTGAGGCACAGAGCAGCAGTGCAACTGGTCTGCAAGCAGCAGAGCAGGGATGGAGATCCTTCAGCCCCACACTGGCCAGCGTTTAAGGAGAGGCCAGGCATAGAGCAGGGATAAACAAGGCTGTTATATTGGTCCTGTTGTATTGAACATCCATGAGCGGTGTCCCCAGAGAAATCCTGGGTGTAGAGGCAAGAGGGCACAGGCTGAGGGATGTCTCTGGATGCCTCCAGGGTGGCTTCCTTGCTCTTTGCTTCTCTGATTAACCCTTTGCTGCAGGGGTTGGATGGAGGTTAGAGGGCTAAAGAGGCTGCATGCCCCTCCCCAAGAGGGAAAGGCTGAGAAGAGCCTGGTGCGAGGTGGGGAAAGGGCTGGTGGTGGTAGGAAGCTGCTTGTGACCCTGCAGCATCCCCCATGTGCAGCTCCTGAGGGATATCTCATTCTCCCTGGCAGCTGGGCCCAAGATAGGCTGGTTATTTCCCTGCCAGTGGTTGCCATGTCCTGCCAACGTGGTGGAAGGGCTGTGACACCCAGTGGTCCCACAATGCAACAGCAAATGGGTCCCCAGCATCATGGCATTGATGTGGATGTGTGTTGGGGGGTGGGTGATGGACATGGGTTAGAGCAGTGATATTGTTTGGGGCTTAGGCTTCATGTCATTTGAACAAAAGGAGATTAAAGTCTCTCTGGACCCCCTTGGAAGGCTGTACTGGAGTCAGTGCCCAGCTAGCAAGGCTTCTCCACCAGCCCTGCTGCGTGTGCCCTTGTGCATCTCCATCCTCTGTGTACCACCCTGTTTCCAGGCCCATGGGGCTGGAGGTCCTGCCATATTGCCCTCTGTGTGAGACCTGGCCCCTGCTTACCTGGAAGAGTAGCACCAGGAAAACATGTGCTGTATTTTTAGCTTGTTTTCATGTGACGTAGCAGTTGGGGAGCTGAAGGAGAGGCCAGAACCATGTGTGCAGCCAGCTTTCCTCCAGCTGCCACCCAATGCTCTGGTGTAGGAGATAATGGAGCTTGTTAGTGACCGTCCCCATCCTGCACCCTCCAGCACAGGCCATCACCTCCACCTTTGTCTTCTCCCAGCTTCAATCTGCCTAAACAGAATGGAAAACTGCTTGTTTAATTAAAGGCAGAAGTTCCAGCAGCAGAGCAGAGAGGTCAGGAAGGATTCCCAAGGGAGTGCAATGGTGTGACAGCACAGATGGGTGGCTTGGGGTGCTCAGTGCTTGTTGCAGTGACAACTAAATGGCCTTGGGATCCCAGGGCTCCAGGGAACGATGTGGGGAGATGCTGAGCCTAGGTACCATCTGCCATGCAGCCCCTTCCCTGCAACCCTCCAACAACTCTGTGGTGGGCTCGGTTGTGCTGGGGAGGGCACAGGGCACTGGTGCCTTTGGCTGCCCCGTGCTGTCCCTGGGGGACTGAGAAGTGGGTAGCAGCAGATGTGAGCATGGTGAAGTCCCCATCTTCCTGGGCTGTGCAAGGCTGTCCATTAACTACCTCTCCCTGAGCAGTCCCCAGGTGATTCCCACAAGGAAATGTTGACATGGAAATGCTCAAACAGATGCTGGGAATCGGAGTGCTGTTGAGGACCCTGCATGCTCATGGTTTTTCTAGGATAAGTTAGGAACATGAGTGCTGAGTTGCAGCAATGCCAGGCTCTAACTCCTGACCCTGCTGGGACATGAAGCCATGGGAGGGAGAGCCTGGGTGCCCCCAGCTGCTGACCTTCCTTCTCCTGGACCAGCTCTGGCCTCATCCCATGCTCTCCATGGAAATGCTGTGCAGTGACCTGGGCTGGGACCAGGAGTCCTGGCACTCTGGTCTGTGATCCAGCTGCACAAATGCTCCCTTGGGCTGCCTGCCCTTGTCCTGGACCCCAGCCCTCCTCTTGCCTGTTTCTAAACCACAGAGGCAAGACCAGCTTGGGCATCCCTTGTGTCCATCCTGGTACAGACAGGATTGCCTCTGGGGAGCTCTGTGACTTGTGTGGCTGGAAAGAACTCTCTTGTCCCTCAAACCTCTTGCCTCCAGGATGTGGTTGGGTGCTCCTGAGGCAATGATGTGGGTCCTGGTTTTGGCTGTGTCCTGCCTTGCCTTGTCTCTCCCAGCCAAAATATATTCCAGGAAAAGTGAGCTGAAAACCACTGAGTTACTTAGTGGCTGCTGCTGAGCAGCCTAGGGAGCAAGCAAAGTTCAGGGGGACACAGGGTCAAGGATGCTGTGTATTCCTGACTCTCCAGCCTGCGGAGACCATCCTTGTCCTCCTGGGGCTCTCCTTGTGCCAGTTCAGAGAAACTGAGTGTTACTGGGGACTGTTTCCTTGTTCAAACCTCACGTGGGCTCTGGACACATCTGCACTGCCAGCGGTCTCATGGGCTCCCCCAGGCTCTGCGGTGGGGAGGGCAGAGTAGTGCAGAGCCAGGTCAGCATCAGGGCAGCTCCCTTGGCAAGTGCTGTGCCCCTTGCTTCAGGTCAGGGTGGATGCTGGAGGGTGTCCTCAGGAGCATCGGAGCAAAACTCAAGCTCGGGGAGTGCATGCAGGGCTCTGATGCAGCACAGGGATGCTGGCTGGGCAGGGAGGGAGCCTGGCACCTGGGGGGTTAACAGCAAGGTGTGTGGTACAGCTGGAGTGGATTTGGGAGAGGCAGAGCCTGATGAGGCTGAAGAGGTATCAAGTGGAAGAGCTGAGGTGTGGGCGTGGAGGGAGATTAGGGTTTGTGGGTGAGGAAGGCAGTGCTCCTTGCAAGATGCTGCAGCAGTGGTTTTGGGAAGAGGAGCCGAAGCTGGGATGCTCTCAGGTACGAAGCTGTGGGTTGCCTGCCCTGGCTCTGGGCAGGGGGCAGCTGGGAAGGGGGGGTGGGTGCCTATAGCTGGTCCCTGGAGCAGCCATGCTCCGTGGTGGGCTGTGGTGGTGTGTACTGGTCCCTGTCTTTGTGTCCTCCCAGCACTTTGTGGGTTGATCCTCCGGCCCTTGGGAGCACAAGCCCTTGACTCCCTGGTTCCAGCTGAGAACCCATCTTGGGGCTGAGAGGCACTGCTTTGGGCAACCCTGCCTGGGAATCCTCCTCTCTGTGTCTTGCCCTTGCCTGTGTTCTCCTCTGGGTCTTAATGGCCGAAGTAGCCCATGTCCCCTACCTGAGCTGTGCCTGGTGTTGGTTTATGTTGCAGATGAGCTCTCCAGGAGGGATGGTGGTGGGATCCTCAGGCTTTGCCCCAGGCTTGTCCCCAGTCTCAGCTGGGCTGCCCAGCACCTGGCGTGCTCTGGGCTGCACTGGCCCTGGGGGAAGGATCCCTGCCTTCCAAAAGGCACGGGTAACTTAGATTTATTTATTCAGAGACTTAATTAGCATCTTTAAATATTAAATAGTAAACAAACTGCATCTAGCAGGATCAACATTTACAAACAGGGATTTTTTTTCCCCTCTCTCTGGGACATGCGCTTGTTTTTTAAGTGTTTGGGGAGGAGCAGCTCTGTGTGTGGGCTCTGGTTGATGGGTGAGGGACCGACCCATGGTGCTGCTGGTGATGGAGGGGGAGAAGACAGGGGTGAAGGGGCAAGAACAGACAGGAGGGCTGGGGAAAAAGGAGGCAGAGAAGCAGGGATGTGTGCTCAGAGCATGGGTGTTGGGGAATGGCAGAGCCAACTGCTGGATTTGGGTAATTCTCTGCAGGATGTGCTGTCCCCCTCCTGTCCTGGCAGGTGGAAGGGGACAGGCAGGAGATGGAGGTTCCTGCCATGGCACAGCTAATTGCAATCAAAAGGTGGTGGTCCCTGCAGGGGGAGGTGGTTTGCAACTGATCTGCATCCTATTATCTCTGCAAATGGAGGCCTGCCTGGTAGCGGATTACACTGGGGGTTATTTATTGGCAAAGCACTGTACAGTTTTAATTTTTCCTTTTTGCTTATTCAGGCTTTAGCTCCAGAGGAAAATAGCCTGGGGTGGCTTTGAAATGGATTCTCTCTGCCCCATTAACTTATTCAGTGAGTTTAATGGGCCTTTTTTTCTCTGAGCCTTGAAGCCATCATTAAAAGGCAGAGATTTATAAAAGCAAAGATACTCCTGAGCTTTATTCAAACTTTGGGGTAGAGGGGTGGGGGCAACGGTGTTGCTACTGCCTGTGGTTTGGGTGAAGATGTACAAGTTTTAGTTCAGGGATGTTGTGAGTGTTAGATGCTGCTATCGTGTGCCTCTGGAAGTTTTATACGGAGAAGAGAACCAGGTTGCTTGGGATGCTGCGCCGGTGCTGGCATGTGACTGTGTTATCCCGCTGGGATATGGAGCTGTGGGATCAGCCGGGCTGTGCTGGGAGTGAGTGCTGGGATGTTATCAGGGCTCCTGCACGTTGCGATATTGCCCAGGGCAACTTGTAACCCGTCTGTGCCGCAAGGCTGCTGTCTCTCCAAGCTGGAGGCAAGAAACCTCTTCTCTTGCCTTGTGTAGGTGGCTCGCAACTTTATTTTCATCAAGTTCATGCCATGTCAGGGGGCTGGGCAGTGCTCGATGCTTTCATGGGTGTCTGCGGTCAATGCTTGGAGCCCTTCCCCTCCCTCTGCCGGTGGCGCCTGGTCCTATTGCACCCCAGTGCTGAGCAACCCAGCGCTGCAAGGAATTGGGTGTCCCCTCCATGGATCACACTTGTTAAGCATGTGGGCTCCTGGTATCTGGTGCAAAATAGGGTATCCAGGGAGTGTCTGGAGAATGAGACAGATGAAATGTCTGAGTGAATTCCTTATTTCTTGGGCTCTTCTAGGACCAATCTCTCCACCTTTTGCAAACCAGACCTGGTGTCTTTTTGGAGAGTAGATGCAGGAGCATGTAAGACATTGGCATGTCATCTAAGGGCACCCTCCTGCTGGCATGGTTGAGTTTTTGGTCCCCAGGTCATGATGCGTTGCAAACATCACTTCTGCATAGGCAGCCCTCGGCTGCTATCACTGATGGGGAGCAGTGGCAGGGAAGGGCTGGGGGTGGCAGGGTTTCCTGGCTTGCTCCTGAACTTTAAGTTGAGCTGGTCCTGGCACCTCCTGGGGTAGCAGAGGCCAGTGTGGTGCCTGTCACACTTCCCCGAGTGCCCTGCACAGCGTGGCGAGTGCCGATAGGAGGATGTCACAATATGGCAGAGCGGCAACCAGAGTCTCGGTGCTGGGACAACTTTTCCTATATATTTCTTGACTTTTTTTTTTACTCCGTGTGCATCCCTTGAGGTTAACCCCTGGCAGTGAGAGTGAGGTCAGGCATCAGGCATCAGCCTGGCACCTGCCAGCTCAGGGATGCTGGGAGGTTTGTGACAGCGGGAGACCCAAACGTGCTGCCACCGCTCATGTTTGCACTGTGCACGTGAGGTGTGCATCCCCTGCCAGCCCTGCTGCAGTTTGGGAGTGGGGGGAAGATGAGGTAGGAGAGGGAAAGGACCTGCTTGCCCAAACTGGTGCGCTCAGGGTTGCACATGTGGGGCTGACCCCAAACCCTGGCTTCTGCTGGGTGCCAGAATCAGCTGGAAAATGGGACTGGAGACTGGGTGATGTGACTTTTGTGTGTCTGTGCTGGCAGCCCTGGTGTGGAGGGATGGCAGGCTGTGACCCCTGCCAGCCCCATCCTGATGGTGGTGAGGAGCCTTGGCATGGGGAGAATGCTGCCTCATTGCCTGCAGATGGGCTGGATCAGACCCTGGTGGGGAGGGGCTGCAGGGCTTGCCAGGAGGAAGGGCCTCCAGCCCCAGGAGGAGATGTCTGAGGACTTGCTATTTGTAGCTTCCCTGGAGGGACTGACCACTGAGCCCGGCCTTGGAGCACTACTCCAGGGCGGTGGCAGGACAGGGATGCACTGAAATAACCCTTGGCTGTGGCCAAACAGAAACCAGCTTGCAGCCACACTGGGACAGGGAGGATCCCTGATGCTGGCCTGACCATGACCTCCAGAGCAAGGGGGAGGCTCATTGCAAATCCATATGCCTCTGCGCCCCTCCCTGGGTCACAGTGGTCAGGGGAAGGAGACTCATTTCCTAATAAATACTAATAAAAAGTACTTCTCCCCTGCCCCTGTAAATCCTTGCCTTCTCGGTGCTACCTGCCGTGTGAGTTGCTGCTGACCCTGTAAATCACCCTCTGCTTTGCTCTACCTCCCCTGAAACCAGCCCTTCCCTGTAAATCCTCTGTCCCCATCAGTTTTCTGCTGCCAACCCCCTTGCTCTGCCTGCGCCATAAATCCTGAGCCCTGGTGAGGCAGAGGGGGTGTAGGGTGCAGCAATGGGGTGATGGAGGGCAGCTGTCCCAGGATGGGTTAATCCCTCCTGACAGCTCCCCTGGGACTCACTTGCTGGTGGAGGATGTTCTGCCTGGCTGCCTGAGGGGAAGGTCATCCTTGTGCTGGAAGCAGGATGGGGCTGGGCTGTCACCTTCAGCCCCTGGGCTGTGGCCAGCTGGGTGCAAAACAGTGTGTTGGTAGAGCCTGCGCCTCACTGCAGGCATCCCAGCCCTCAAGAGGGTTCCTGGAGAGGGCTGGTCCCCCAGGACCTGTTTTTGAGATGTAAAAATAGCCAGAGTAAAGGGAAAATCTCCATTTATCCCTTGAGTGCTCAGAGTTGTGGTGTAGCCTAGCTTCGCTCTGCCCCTATCAGAGCTCCCTTCAGCAAGCACTGAAGGAGCTGTTGGGCAGCAGAGGTCTCTTGTGGTAACAGAGAATCATCTCCTGAGCTTCTGCTGGATGCTGGTGCTCTGTTTCTGAGTCCTGAGTTGCTGAGATGACCGTGCTGTGATTTTTTTTTTTTCCCCTTATAATGATGCTGGGACAGCATGTAGGAGCTGAGGCAAAGGGTCTGGTAGAGACCTGACCCAACGGAGGTGTAGGAAGCCAAGCATGGGGCATCAGCTTGGTACTGTGAGCTGTATTGTCTGTAACCCTGACCTTGCTGCTCAGCCCGGGCATGCTGGGCTGTGCTGGGGAATGCAAGAGGAAGGGTGGGTGCTTTTGTGGGAAGGGCTGTGGCTAGAGCTGAGGGCTTGGCTCACGTGGGTGGCTCTGCCTCGATCTAGGCTGGTGGTGCTGCTGCTTTGCTGTGGCTGATGGGGTGTCCTGAGGGTGTGCGTGCACCTGGCTCCCAGGCAGGGTGTTATCTGGTGTGCAAAATACTGAGCCTTCCTACGTCCAAGGACTTAGTGAGCAGAAACCGGTTATGCTCTGACACATCTGCCTCTTTCCTCCTAATGAGCAGGAGTGAGCATTACCCTGAAATGCATGAGCAGCTCTGCCCCGCTGCCATGGAGGTCAGTGGAGCACGTGGCAGCAGATGCGCAGTCAGAGCCAGGATGGGGTCACTGGAGTGTTTTGGGACGGTGCTGTTGGCCAAGCTGCTGTGTGCACACGGGGTTTAGGGACTTAGAGTCTTCTGCTTGGCTCCCTGTGGAGGAAAATGCTGCAGGAGGTCTGTGCCTTGTGATGCAGCTTTCCAGGTGCCCCAAATCCCTATGGTCTGAGAGGGAAGCTGGGGTGCCTGCCTAGGGCAGGAGAGCACACAGCCCTTCCTGACCTCTCTGCAAGCCCTAAGCCTGGAGGAGCTCCTCAACCTCCCAAATGATTCAGGGTTTGGATTATAGACGTGCTGGCCTTGACCTGCCATGGACTGTGCTCATCCCCTGGAAAGGCGCTGACTGGTGCAATTTGTGGCTCATCTCTGCCTGATCACCTGGAGGGTGGTTGCCAGTAGACTTGCAAGAAAAACAAGGTGATGCTCTGGGATGGCTGATTTAGGCATTAATATTCTCTCACTATATTAATAATATATTAATGTATATTAATAAGCTCACACTGCTGGTGGTGCTCTGCAATGGACCTGGGCTTGACCCAGCTGGGTGTTCCCTTTAGACCTTTCTCCTGCTGCCAAACATCCTTTTTTTTTTTGGATTAGTTTTTCTTCTGTATCTTGTGTCTGAGGCCAGTTGTTTAGTAACACTGGGCTTATGATACCGCCGTGCTCTGGCTTTGGGAGGAGGATGGAGGAGGAGATGTGTACGGTGGCAGCGCGGGGATGCTAACAGCAGTGGGGAAGGCAGGGGGCAGCGGAGGAGAGCAGAGGCAGATTTTCAAAATCCATATAAATAGCAAAAATAAATTTCCAGCAAATGCTTCCAGTCCTGCAGTATTAAGAAAGTGAAGCACTAGAGGATAAGGAAAGCATGAGCAATAACAGCAGGGATTTAGAAAGAATAAATCTTGCCAGACAAACCTGATTGCTTTTTCTTTTTGATGGAATCGCAAAATTAGTGGCTGAGCAGAACGTGGAAATCCTAATATATTTGGATTTAGCAAAGCATTTGATATAGTGTCTCGCCAAATCTTACTCTTAAAATTAGTTCAGTTTGCCTTGGATATGACGCTGCCAAATGGACTGAGAACTGGCTTAGGGCCCTAAACAAATAGCGATGGGCTGCGTTTTGGAAGGGGGGGCAGCTACAGCAGCAGAGCTATGAACTGGCTTTTCTTATTAAAAACACCCCAAAACAACAGAAACCCCCCCAAATAATAATAATAAAAAACCCCTAGGAATGTGGCCTCAATTTGAGGCACCTTATTGCAGGAATATTGACAAATTGGAGAGTGTTCAGAGGCAAACAAGGGGAGGGGGGGAAGGCATTGGGAGGGGTCAAATTACCCTCGGAGGGAGGCTGGGGGCTGAGAAAGTCCCAGGGCTGGAGGCATGTTGGGGAGGAGCAGGTGGTGGCCCATGCGGTTGGGATGAATATTTGGGCTGTTGCTGGGACCTGGCAGTGAGCACCTCAGTGCCTTCGCCCCCGCGCAGCAGAGAATTGCTAAGCTGCCCATTTCACGGCCCTTTCCAGATATTATCAAATAAGCGGGGAAAATATTCACCGTGACTGTCAGAAAGAACATCCCTGACGGCGGGAGCTGGGCATATTTCCTCAGGGAAAAATCTTGAGTCTCGGAGCAAACCCAAGGAGATGGCCCTGGGTGATTTGGGTCAGTAGATGGGGATTTTCCTGGTGCTTGGTTTGGAAGCTGAGAGGTGACAGTCGCTACCTCGAGGTGCTGCCTCCTGCAATATCTGTCTACACCCTGCAGGCATGCATTTATAGTCAGGGAAAAGGCTGGGAATCTGCTGATAGCAGCTGGGGTGCAGATGTGTCCCCAGGGGAGGAT
Organism: Egretta garzetta; assembly: GCF_000687185.1. NCBI lineage: Eukaryota > Metazoa > Chordata > Aves > Pelecaniformes > Ardeidae > Egretta > Egretta garzetta. Next base: position 5,429,722 of record NW_009259044.1, on the reverse strand, counting down.
AAGTGAGTCCCCGTGTGTTTAAAGGCTTGTGGAGAGGTGGTGGCCCTCTGGTCACCTTGCAGAGGTGTAAGGCAGGAGAACTTGATGTCCCTTGCAAAATTTTATGCTAGGGGTTTATCCCTGTCCCTAGAGGTCAGGAAGGATGAGGTCTTTCCAGCAAGTTCATCCATGGTGTCTGTCTGTCCAGCATGCTGAGCTCTTGCAGTCCTTTAGCACTTGGTTGGGGCCTGAAAGAGATGCCGAATGCGTGGAGGCTCTTGGCATGACTGTAATGTTCCCATGAGGCGAGGAAAGACGTGTGTCCATCAGCAATGGCTATTTTGGATCAACTGGGTGCTACCAGGTGCATTGCCACCCGCTGCCAGTGGCATGGCTTGAGTTAGCTGGGCTGTTCCATTTGCCTTTTAAAGCCAGTCTGTGCCTTTTGATACAAACTCAAAGAAACTTTCAGTAGGGTAAAGGCAGCTTGCTAGAGGGGCCATTGCTTTGCACAGGGAGCAGCTACCTGGCACCGGTGAGCCAGCATGGCAGGAGTTAGCTGGGCTGAACCAGAGCTAGGGAGAAAGCCATGGAGTGGAGCTGGGAAGGGCTTCTGGAAGATTGGACGGCCTTGTGTTGGTGTCCTGGTTTCCCTGGGGGAGCGCAGGGTTTCTTCACCCCCACCACGGTCCTTCAAGCGGCCCCCCTTTGCTTTGCTCCCTGCCCAAGGCTGAGCCTGCTGGGGGGGGTGGCAGGACAGGGCTGAAGCAGGCAAGGTTCAGGAGGTATTTTTAGCTGTGCTAATTGTGGCAAATAAATGCCATTCTTACTTGTTGGGATTGAGCTATGGCTAAATCACAACTAGTTCTAATGATGATAATTACCGGATTTCAATATTTATAGAAACAGGCGCTTCCTTCCCCCTGCCACTGTGCTCTCACCTTCACAGATCGAAACCTTGGCTCATTATCGCTGCAGCTATTTATTTACTTGCACATTTTTAACCCACAGATGGCAATGTATGAGAGATCTGAAATGATACGGGCCTGACGGGGGTGTTGTAGTCTTTGGGCAGAAGCTGTGGGATGAATAGGGAAGCATCTCCCAAGGACCAGCTGGTTGGATTCTTGGGTTTTGGGCACCCTCAGGAGATGTTCTCAGGTGTGCAAGCTTGCCCGTGGCTGCCAGGGCTTAGCCCCCAAAGGGTGGAGGTGGTTGTGCATATTTTTGCATGCGTTAGTGCAGTGGATCACTGCACACGCTGTAACTGGGACAGAGCTTAAAGGTGAGAAGACACAAATGGCTCAAGTGCTGTAATGCTGGACTTGGAGGAGCTTGCGGAAAGGGCTCTGGGAAGTTCCTGCCTGCAGCAGCTACTTTTGGACATCTTGATCTGGCAGCATCCCCCTCCAGCCTGGTGCTGCAGAAGGGTGGGCATGTTTTGGAGCGTGTGGGTGCAGAGCCATGTGTGTGGGTGGCACGCGTGCCCATCCTCCGTGCATGGGATGGGGATGCAGACCCCCCTGGGCTATATCACACCATCACCATTGGGTTGATCCCAGCCTGCGGATCGGATGCAGACCCCCCTGGGCTATATCACACCATCGGGTTGATCCCAGCCTGCGGATACTCACAGGCATCCAGACCTGTGTGCCCACCAGGTCTGAGACTCCCTCCTTGTGCAAGGTGTAGAGAAGATTCACTTATTCAATTTGCTATCTCTCCAGTGCCACATAAGCTGTATTGATAAATTAATCTTATATTGTTGTGACTAAACAGCCCTGCAATTTTTTACACTGTGCAGTCTAATCTGTCTTGACAGCTGTATCATTAGTTTATATTTGTTGTAATCTTATTCACTGTGTTGGCCGTGGGGAGTTTTTATTTGAGGCGCTGTGCTGCTATGCAGGCACTGAGCATGGCCAGTGGCTCTCTGCCAGGCACCTTGGGGTGCTGCTGGGGTGCACCCAAGCAGCCACCTGGGTGCCCTCCCCAGGAGCCAGCCCCAAAATGCTGCTGTGCCACCTGGTACCAGCATCCCTAGGGCTGACCTGGCCTCACCAAAGTATCCCTCCTGCTGAGGTTTGAATGGATGCCCCCGGATTGGGTTTAAGATGGTGAAAAGGTGGATGATGAGAGACTTGCATCTTAAGGTGTCCTGAAAGGTTTGCTGTATGATGAGGGATAAGTTGTTCTCTTGGTCTGTGCTTTGGTTTTCCGTGGTATGGGATGGTCCCTGCTCCATCACTGAGGTCGCCTTTTGGTCATGAGGGGGAAAAGGGCTGCAGGAGCCTGGACTGCACAGCCTGTCACCCATGCTTTTGGGGATGTTGCATGAGGGACAGCAATGCTACACGATGACGTGTAGTGTCATGAGGTGGCAGTGTCATGGTGTCAGGGCTGGCTGGCTGCATTCCCAGCTCAAGCCTGGGTTTGCTGTCCCCGGTCCAAGCGGGGCCAGTTCAGGTGTGTCTGTTGCTTTTGCAGGGAGACCCTTTGCTTTGCAAGCAGCTTCTTCCAAAAACAGCTCCCCAAAACTGTGGAACAAAATGTTGTGGGCTGGTGCAATGAGATTTCTGCCAGCAGGGAGCAAAAGAGATTGTGTTCCCTGGGTATGGGACAAAACAGTGGGAGTGGGAAGCCTTTGGCTACTACTTTGTGCCTTAGGCCTTGAATCTGCTAAATCTGGATGGGAAAGGATAGTTGCTGGTGTGCAGGCTCCTTTTTGCAGTGTCTCTGACTAAGCCTGGATGGCTCAGTAAAAGCTCAAGCCTGTCCTTCTCTCGAGTGCAATCCTTTTGGGGAAGCACTTGGGATCTGGCAAGTCTGAAGACGTGGAAGTCTTCTGAAGTAGATGTGCCCCTTGCAGTTCGATGATGCAGTTGTTATTTAGACCTTTAATTAGGCTTGTGCACCTGTAAGGACTGGCAGGGTCCAGCAATGCTCCGTGCTCACTCAGATCCACTCTGGCACCAGTAACGTGTCAGCCCCATGGACATTCTGTAGTGCCTTGTGGTGCTGCCCATATGCTTCCCCCTTCACTGGCAGGGCAGAGCAGAGGTGGGATGCGTTGTGACAGCCCCAGCGGCTTCGTGCAGGGCTGGTGGGGGAGGATGGTGAAGCTTGGTGAGAACTGTGCGCTGGCATCAACATTCAATGTAGGAAAATCCCTGCTCTAGGAGACGAATGGTTGGGGAAACATCAGTAGCCTGCTCATTGCCAAGCATGCAATGATGCTGCGAAAGGAGTTCCACACATGGTGGTCCATGATGAGTGCTGACAAGGGTTTGGTGATGTGACTGTCCATCACATGGCTCAGAAGCTCATTGCTGTTGCACCAGTATCTGTCAGGGTTAAACTGCCATTTGTGCAGTGGTCTCTGGTAGTGGCAGGGACCTGTGTTTGCATCCTGCAGCTGGGAGAGCCTCATGCTGTCATTGCCAGGGGACCTGCTGTTTGTCATGGGCTGCAGCTGGTGACAAGGTGGTGGACACCGGCAGCTTGAACACAGCTACTCAGCATGGCTGGAGGCAGGAGGTGGCGCGAACACCCTGGTTGGGCAATGTGCTGTTCACAGGGCGTCATGTCCTCTCTCCTAGCCAGGTGGGGTGATGGAGATGGAGTTTCCTAGGACTTATCCTAAATCCAGCGTTAATGATGGATGTGCTACCCCTGCCAGCATGGCAGTAGCACCGCCGTGGGCACTGAGCACTGCTGGCCTGCTCTCCACTCCCATGGAGAAGATGGATTTCCCACTCAGCTGGTCTCCAGAGGCTGGGGACCTTGCTCCAAGCTTTGATTGTAAAGGATGATCCTTTGCTTGCAAAGACCCTGCCAGTTTTTTTTTGTCGAGGAATCTGCTCATGGTGTAAAACTGGGACAGTCTGCAGCCAGGGCTCTTGGATGGGAGGGGGGTGACTCAGTGGGTGAAGTGGGTCCACTGGGGCATGTAGCATTGCCCAACATGCTGGTCTCTTTGCTGGCTGGAAAAGGTTCTTGCTCTGCTCCAACCCTCTTCACAGCACTTGATGTTGCCATCTGCACCCTGCTTGCTTATTAGCTTCCTATCAGAGGTGGGGAGGGGGGCAGAAACCTCCCTGGAGGGGTGCATTGAACTGGTGGCAGGGCCAGTGACAATGCTCAGCTCTGTTCCTGCTACCCTTGTCTGTGACCACCTCCTGCTTGTGGCAAGGGTATTGCTGGGGGAGACTGCGGCGATTTGCTGTTTATAACCCTGTTGTCCCTTAGCCAGTGTGAGGATGTCTCGATTATTTTTTTCCTGGTTTATCCCTGGGTGAATTGCAGGTCCCTGCCCTTGACTCGCAGATAGGTCTCGCTCACCCCTCAGTGCCAGGCACTGCTTTAAGCTCAGGGTATCCCCTGTGCAGCTTGGAATAACCTCCAGTGTTGCCAGTTCCTAGGCACTGGTGTTAACTGGGAGCCACAGGGAGTTTTGGCTGGTACTGCTACGCTCCACCCATACTGATGAGACTATTTCCATAGCAACTGCAGGCTTTTTCAAAGGGGAGATAGGGGAAAGATGTGAAAACCCAAAAAGAACCCTGCTGAAAACTGTCATGGGCAGAAGCTGTTGGTATGTGTGCAGGGGATCGTGCATTGCCTCTCACCCAGGAGAGGTTCCCTGTCTCGGTGTGTTTGTGTGGGACCTCATGGCCTGGCAGCCCTGATGCTCTTGCCACCTGAAATAGGGGAACCAGAGCTGGGACTTGCATTGTGCTGCTCAGGAGGGCTGGGGTGCCCTCGTGGGGCAGCTGGGCTGGGGAAGGGGCAGGAGGATGGGGAGCTGTGCTGCGTGGAGGTGGCATGTGCTGTGGCTCCTGGGGGAGCCATGGAGGATGTTGCAGCTGCCAATGCGCAGGGTGATTTCCAAAGCTGGTGGCATTGCTGTGCTCACTGCTGGTGAGGTCATTCTGGCAGTGCTGGGGCTGTATCAGCTCAGGTGGGAGTCAGTGATGCCATTCACCTGCCTCTGCTTTCCCGCAGGGCCCAGAGCCCCTAGGGAGGGAGCTGCAGCTTCTGCCCTTGAGCATCCCAGTGCTGCTTTGGCTCTGAGCTCTGTCCTCCCATCTGGCTTCATCCTGCTTCCCTCTCTGCCTCCTGCCCTCACTGGGAGCCAGGGAAACAGCTAGAAGGGCTGTAAATGGTGCTTCTGGGGTAGAAAGCTTTGGGAATGCGGTGACAGGCACAAGCTGGGTACAGTGACCCTGTGTGTGCTGTCCCAGAGGCTGAATCCAAGACTTGGC
>NW_009259044.1:5416922-5424428 GCF_000687185.1 Egretta garzetta | reverse complement strand
CTGCCAATGGGGCTCTGAGCAGGTCTGCTGGCTGCCTGGAGAAGCCTGAAGGTGGCTCGAGGGCTGGTGGGCATCCTGCAAGCTCAGTGCAAGGCTGGTGCAGGGAACCTGTGGATGAGGGCATATTGGTGGGTTGATGCCAACCGTGTAGGTTGGTGACACCTGGTCCCAGCCTTCCTGCTGCAGAGGAGGAGGGAGGATGAAGGTAGCCCTTCTCTGTCCCATTGCAATATCCACAGAGGGAGAAGGAGCTGGTGTGCAGGAGGGCTGTCCCCCGCCAGCTGGCGTCTCCGGTAAGCCCCAGCCTGGCATACGGCACAAGGTCTTTGGCCCCAGCTGCTGCAGGCTGCAAGTGAGCCAGCCCGCTCCCCAGAGAGCTGCCCGCAGCAGACAATGTCCGTATTCTTTGTGCAGAATGAGCTTCCCTTTGCTGATAACCCTTTGGGCTCATGTGGTTTTCTCTGAGGTTGGGCTGGTGCTGGGACCCTCCTGGCTTTCCAGCTGCCCAGGAGCAGAAACAAAGTTTGAGTGATTATTTGCAAAAAAAAATAAAATCCAACAATAATAAAAAAATCTTGCTGGAAGGACTTTGATCTGCTTTCTGGCTTTGAAATTGCTCTGTGACCCTGAACAGTGCCAAAAAGACATGTGTCCCATTAAATACACCTTCAACCCAAGTGGTGAAAGGGCTGGCACCATCAGGAGGTGCAGCCTGGCTTCCTTGCTCACTGCCTTTCCCCGGTTACAACTGAGCAGGACCTCTGGATCCCTCAAATGCTCCTGTGAGATTTTATACCTGTCAGTGTAACACCAGCCTCTTGGGAATGCTTCAGAAATGGGAGGTTCATTTTCAGGAGCACCAAGCTGTCAGGCTCCTCATGTCTGGGCTTGTGTCTCGTATGGGGGGACGTAGCCTTGGGCTGTGCAGGGGGGCACATGTGGGCTGCCGTGGCCCATCTGGGACTGGATGTCACCACTTCTTACTGCTGTGCCCTTAAGCCTCTGTGCAAACCCCCAAGCCTGCGTGATGAAGAACATCTTCAAAAACAGGGCAGGTTTAGGTTGGACATTAGGAAAAATTTCTTCACCATAAGGTTTGTTAAGCACTGGAACAGGCTGCCCAGGGGTAGGGGTCAAGTCCCCATCCCTGGAGGTATTTAAAAGCTGGGCAGGAGAGGTGATTAGGGACATGGTTTAGTGTTGGAATGGAAGCTTTAGGTTAACGGTTGGGCTTAATCTTAAAGGTCTTTTCTAACCTAAACAATTCTATGATTCAAATGATGAGAGGAGAGGCTGCTCAGGAAGGGTGGGGATGTTGGCACCGGGTTAATGAGCTGCCATGTGTTGGCCAAGCTGCAGTCACTCAGGTTGTGTGCTCCTGCCTTACTCCTGGTGTAAAGCAAAATGTATTTGCTTAACAGCCAGCGCAGCCTGACAGCAGCACGTTTGGATAGTGTGGGCCCAAGGGTTTCACCCCCCCTTCAGCTCTGGTGAAGGAGGTGCTTGCAGCGAGTGGAGGGCAGGGGCTCGGTCGGGGCAGCTGGTTTTGGAGTGCTGGCAAGCCCTGGCTGTGAGTGCTGCTCTCTGAGGTGCTGGGCAAGAAGAGGCTCCTCCATAATTCAGTTATGCCTTTATCTAGAGGAATGGCAGACTGAGCTGTGATAAGAAGTAGAAACCATCCCCAGACCTGCTATTTGTGTAGCTGGATTGGCTAAACCGCAGCAGCCTGGTTAGCAGAGTCTCTGGCTGTCAGTGTCTTCTATAACATTTTTTGCAAGGTGCTCTTTTTCATGTTCGTATGAACAAAGTAGAGCACTGGGAGAGGAGCTTTTAAAGTGTCTGTTCCCTCCCTGCTCTCCTTTCTTCCCTTCCCTGCCTCCTCCTGCCTGTGTCACGTTAATAGGCATACTGGTTGGCTTTTCCCTTTCAGAGCCAGCTGACTTCCCACAAAATATCTCCTATCCTGGGAAGCCCAGAGCTCCAAGTCACCATGTCTTAATGCATGCATCCCCTTGCTCCTGAGCAATGCTTATGCTCTTACACCTCAGCAAAGAGAGTAAGCCAACATGTAGGAAAACCTTGGGGAAGGGGTGGGGGAGAGGGGAGGGTTTTTTACTGGCTGGGGAGAAGGGGCCTGAGCCGTTCATATGGGTGATGGAGGAGCTTCCATAGCTGCTGGGGAGGGTGGGCAGAGCTGACTGTGATTTATTTGCAATGTGGATGCAAGCCAGGGTGCGGCAGGGGGGCAGTTGTGGTAGTTGGCTCAAAATAAATGCTGTGGAGAGCTTGCCCAGTCTTTTGGCTTTAAGGGGAGCAGCCAGCAGGCTGGGCGGGCAGATCTGAGGTGCTGCGAAGGTAATGGGGACCCTGGAAAGTGTCCTGGTAGTTGGAGCTGCTCTGCCCATGGCTGTCCCAAGCAGAGCGGCTGGGAGCCTGGCTGGTGGCCAGCCCAGCTGGGCATTGCTGCCCGCTTGTTCAAGCTTCATAAACATCTGAAGAGCCAAAAGGCTGGAGGATCAAAGATCAGGCTCCTTGGGAGCCGTTTGGGAAAACAAATGCTTCGTGGGAGCAGGATATGAGTCCAAAAAAGATTGGCTCTCCCCTCCCCTCTCTTGGGCAGTGGCTTTCCCCATGCTCAGGGTGTGTGGGAAAGCTGGAAATGGGACGAGCTGTGCTATGGGGGTGGTGGAGCTGTGGGGGCGTGGAGGAGGATAAAATGGGATGGGGGACTGAGGGACGGCACTGCATTCGTCCGCTAGATAGCCATAACCATGCCAAAGCAAAGCAACCCTTTGGCACCCGCAGCTTGCAGCTCTGAGCTCTGGTTTCTGTGCTGCATTTGGGATCCAGGCATGGGAGCAGTGGGAAGGGTCTGCCTGATAATGCACAGCTATATTGAAACAGGACTTGGGAAGCTGATGTGGGTGTAAAAAGGTCCCGAGTTTAGATTCCTATGGAGGCTGTGGTTTTAGAAAGTGTGCTTGTGGGTTTGTGTGGGTGGGTGGCAGCGGGCAGGGCCAGGAAAGGCGGCGGGTCCGGATTAAGGACCACAGTCCCCTCCTGTTGTGGCACTTGTGCATCCCCATCCCTGGCTCTTGCATCTGCTCTTGCTGGACTCTTCCTCCTGCCTCCTCATTCCCAGCGCCGTATATCACCGCAACAGCTAGTTTGTGGGAGATTTTATTTTCTCCTTTTCCTCCTCCATCCGTTTTCCTGTCTGCACGCACAGCATGAAGTGCAATGCCTGCACGTGACCGGCAGTGCTCCCCTTTGGGTCCTAGCTGAGCTAATATGGTCTATCCAGACATCATCTTGCCCATCACCAAAGCCCTGTGCCTTTTTGGGGAGCTCTCTTTCCACCACGCGCTCTTTGGCACTGTGCTGTACCCAGAGTTATTCCTGCCAAGCCAAACTCTGGGGATCCCATACCTTTAGTACATCTCCTTGTCTTCCTAATGTGTGTAGACACTCTGCTCTCCAGGAGAGAAACACAGCTGCCTTTGGAGCAGAACTTGGCAGCTCTGTCTGCCTGTACGAATTTATATATTTATATATAAAATTTCTGAAAAGTCCTAGACCTGTTTGGAGATGGGAGTATGAGGGAATCTGACCTTCAGTTTGAAGTGGCAGGGAGGGTTTAATAAGGCAGAATATGATTACTGAAGCCGATTTTGACCAGAATGCTGCTTCCTCTCTAAAATGCCATTTGATCTTTAAAGACCACAAAATGCTGCACGCTGCTGACTCTCACTGTGTATGAAATCCTATGGATAAAAGCATCCTTTCCTTTTGCATGGCAGGTGCCTGGGGCACTGCCTGGAAAGGGGAACTCTTTTGGTCTCCTGTACCCCGTAAAGCAAAGGTGCTGCCTCACCTTGAGGTTTGTGCTTGGTGTAAAACTCCCAGGGGAATTGTTTTTTTTTTTTCTCCTCTTCGATTGCCCTCTCATCCCAACCAATTGCATGGCTGTTTTGGAGATGTGATGTGATTAGACGTGTGCAGGTTGGTGTTAGCGGTCCTGAGTAAGAGCCTCTGCTCCATGTACCCCAGATCTGTGTCTAATGGTGGGAAGCACCTCTCCAGACACAGAGGACTGGCTTTGCAGGCTGCCCTGGCGGAGAGTAATGAAAGAAATGCCCTTTTGGGGAAATAACATCATTAAGTCTGCCATCCAGAGGAAAAGAGGAGCAAGCTATGGCTGATGCTGTGGGTGGGGGCTGAGCTCTTGTTCTTGCTGATGCTTTGCTCCAGGGTGGATGCATTTGTATATTTATGTTCGTGTCTGTGGGACTAAGATGCTCCTCCCATCTTGTGCTCTCTGACTTTGGGTTGTGTCAGAGACTGTGCAAGGGTCAGATAGTGGTAGGCAATAAATAAGAAAGAGGTGGGGAGAGAGCCTGCAGCAGCTGGGAGGTGCCGAGGTGGCAGGCAAGGAGCCAGGGCCAAGCCAGGAGCCCAGCCCGTACACAGAGGGGTTCAGGGTCCTTGTCCCCCCAACCCTGCTCCCCATGCAGGAGATGCTGCAGCCCTTGAGTTTCCTCCTGAAGCTTTTGTGTTGTTTCTCACCTCTGATAAATGAGGTTTCTTCAGCTCTGGGGTGATTTTGGACACCTCGGTTCTTGCGTGGGACCCCAGCGCTGGTTTCTCCCAGCACTAGCTGAGGAAGTGATGGGATATTAAGGCGAGTATTTGTTGCGATGGTGGTTGCGCTGTTGCCCACAGTACTACTTCAGCTCTGCCATCCCACTTGCACCTATTTCTTCCTTTCTGAAAGCAAGTGACTGAGTATAACTCTTCCTGCACTGAAAAACCTTGGATGTAGTGTACAATAACGGGAACATACTGCTTCCCGTGTGCTGCAGCAATCTGTCCATGCTGGGTCCAGGCAGCCTGCTGTCCTCTAGTAACACTGACACATTGTCCCTGGAAGGGATGTTCTCTGCTCTATAAGTCACCAGCCAGAGCTGGTGTGGGATGTGGCGGCTGCCCTGGGGTGAGCTGGAGGCTTGCGGAGATCGTAGAGGGGAAATGGATGAACACATAAACATGGGGCACTGTGCCTGAGAGGGTCTCGTATCCTTGAGGACAAAAACAAAGGGTGAGGTCGTGGTCATGTTGGCACCGAAGTCTGTTTTTTAAATGCAGGCACTTTCCCTCTCTCCTTTAGGTACCACCCCTATGCAACCTTATGGGTGCCAGGCAGCATTGCTTAATTGCAGTGCCTGGAATAAACACGTGGTTTAGCAGAGCTTAAAGCTGTTTCTCAGGGTATAGTCCATGGTAGGGTGTATTTGTACGGTGATCTTTTTAGCTAGTGCAGCTGTAGCAGCTCTTCTGCACCTAGGGGTTACTCCTACCCATCCCAGGGCCAGGCGGATGCTGTTGGGGCAACTGTAAAGCTCGTCTGGGCTCATCTGCAAGATGTCCTGCAGGGGAGTTGTCTTCTGAATGCCTGATGCCCTGTGAGTTGCTTGTGGCGTGTAGCAGTTGGGTTTCTTCAGGAAGGCTGCGGTGGTTTGTGCATGGCTGTATCATTCCCACACCCTCCCCAGCCAGTGAGGGATCAGGGCTTTTTCCTTTGCTCAGCTGTTCTGGAGGGGCTGGTTTGGATTGTTGGGTTGGATGTGGCCTGGCCCATGGGATGGGGACAGCTCCTCACATCCTCTGCAGCATCCCCATAGCCCTGCATGGCCTCGGCAAGAGGAGCAGATCTGCTAGTGCAGGGAGCTGTGTTGCGGTGGTGTGCTTTATGATTGTTACCTTGACGAATCTCAATTACACTGTGGGGTTATGCTCATAATTGTTTCTACGAAGCTGGATTTGCTTTCTCTTCCCCTCCTTTCCCCCCCCTTCCCACTGACCTCAAATTATCCTTAATGATGCAAAGTTATCTGCCGCTGGGTGACTTTTCCATCTGCTTTTGGGAAGGGGAAGCTGTGCTTTAAATAGGGAAAATGTTGCCCTCGTAAGTCTTTATTCGGCTTCACTTGCCTTTAATGTTTAGTTACCAATTTGCTTTTATAACTTCCATATTGAGGGAATCAAGTCCTTCGTGCCTCTGGTTAAGTGTATGTGATAAGTGCTTTATAATACTGTGAAAGATGGCTGATTCCTTTATGGCTTCCTCAGCCCCTTATGGGGTGCGAGGGATGGATAAAAGGAGCTGGCAGTCCTCACTATGACTCTGCTTTGCCTTGGGGTGTGGGACCTGCCCCAATGCCATGGTTTTCCCAGCCTCTGGCGTTTCCCACCAACGTCTGCAGTACCTCTGCTTGGAGGAGGCAGGTCTTACTGGCCAAGGCTCTTAAGAGACATCTTCCTTCTATTCCCCCTCTGCAATCAAATTCATATTTGCATGCTCTGGAGCTGGTGCACCAGGAGGTTTGTTTATAATGCTAAACATATCAGGTAATTGAAAGCTAATGCTTCTGTCTGGATCACAAGGTATAATATGGCTGGATGATGAATCGATTTTCCTGTTGCACTATGAGAGAGGAGTCAAATGCTCTGTCTTTCCTTTATCTATATATCTATATATCCTCTAGTGGATGCAAGGGGGAACATTGCCACTAAAGACGAGGAAAAGGCAGAGATACTCAATGCCTTCTTTGCCTTGGTCTTTAATGGCCCGATGAGTTATCCCCAGGGTACCCAGCTTCCCAGGCTGGAAGATGGGGACAATGAGTGGAATAAACCCCCCATAATCCAGAAGGAAGCAGTCTTTGACCTGCTATGCCACCTGGACATTTACAAGTCTATGGGGCCGGATGGTATCCACCCAAGAGTGCTGAAGGAGCTGGCAGAGGAGCTGGCCAAGCCACTCTCTATCATTTATCAGCAGTCCTGGATAACAGGGGAGGTTCCAGATGACTGGAGGTTGGCAAATGTGACACCTATCTTCCAGAAGGGCTGGAAGGAGGATCCGGGGAACTACAGACTTGTCAGCCTGACCTCAATACCAGGGAAGATTATGGAGAGGTTCATCTTGAGCGTGCTCACCAGGCACATGGAGGACAATCAGGGAATCAGGCCCAGCCAGCATGGGTTCATGAAAGGCAGGTCTTGCTTAACCAACCTGATTTCCTTCTACGACCAGGTGACCCGCCTGGTAGATGAGGGAAAGGCTGTGGATGTTGTATACCCGGACTTCAGCAAAGCCTTCGACGCAGTCTCCCACTGCATTCTCCTGGAGAAGCTGGCAGTTCATGGCCTAGATGGATGTACTCTTCACTGGGTTAAAAACTGGCTGGATGCCCAACCCCAGAGAGTCGTGGTGAATGGAACTAAATCCAGTTGGCGGCCGGTCACAAGCGGTGTCCCCCAGGGGTCAGTCCTAGGGCCAGTCTTGTTTAATATCTTTATCAATGACCTGGATGAGGGGATTGAGTGTGCCCTCCGTAAATTTGCAGACAACACAAAACTGGGTGGTACTGTTGATCTGCTTGAGGGGAGGAGGGCTCTGCAGAGAGACCTGGACAGGCTGGATCGATGGGCTGAGGCCAACTG
>NW_009259044.1:5415250-5416608 GCF_000687185.1 Egretta garzetta | reverse complement strand
GATAGGACGAGGGGGAATGGTTTGAAGTTGCACCAGGGCAGGTTTAGGCTAGACATTAGGAAAAACTTCTTCACTGAAAGGGTTGTCAGGCTCTGGAATGGGCTGCCCAGGGAGGTGGTCGAGTCCTCATCCCTGGAGGTATTAAAAGAAGGGTAGAGGAGGTGCTTAGGGACATGGTTTAGTGGTGGGATGGCAAGGTTAGGTTAAAGGTTGGACTCGATCTTAAAGGTCTTTTCCAACCAAAGTGATTCTATGATTCTATAGGTATAAAAAAAATGTGTGTGTTGGGGTGCTGCCTGCCTGCTGGCACACAATTTATTCACTGCCCAGCATCCAAACATGAGTGGTGGCACTCACACGGCGTGGCTCTAGCAGGGACATGTCATCTGCTCTGGCAGTGAATGGAGCTGATGGCATCCCAATGAAAAGTTGCAGCCCTTCAGTCTAGGCTAGATATTGGTTTGGGTAGCACATGTGTACACATGCTGTATAACACTTGGTGCCTATCGAGTGCCTTTTTTAGCTATTGACCACAGTGCTTGAAAAGCTGAGAGAGATTAGATAAATGTTATCCTTGTTGCATGAGGAGGGTGAAGGAAGGCCAGACACATTAAGTAGCCTCAAGCTAATCACTTGGTAAATTGGTATAAGAGGCTGTTTTTCACCTCTGTCTCATGCATGTGGGACGAAATGAGCCTGCCTGTGTTTAAATCCCAGTGGATATTCTAGCCTCCCTTGCTGCATTGGTCCTGGGCTGGAAGGGGAGTATGCGAAGCTGTGCAGGCTTGCTGTGCAGTCTCAAGAAGGTGACACCAGCCTGTGTTGTCAAACACCAGCCTGTGTTGTCAAACACCACCTTGTGTGATGTCCTTCTGGGAATGAAAGTAGATGCTGTTCCTGCAGGGTCGGTAGCTACCAGTCCCTTTCCAGCATGCGGGGCAAGGTCCTGGTACTTCTGGAGAACAGCTGAAACCTAAACACTGTGACTTGGTGACCATATGGTCACCAGCAAGGTCGCTGATCTCTGTCTCTGTGTAATGCAGGGGCAGACACCTGCACATGATGCCCTGGGATCTGGGAGGGAAGATGTGATAGTTGTGAGCTGTGGAACTGGCAATCAGGGCTTCGTGCTTCACAAGTTTGCTATTAACTGGGACACAGCGTGCAAATTGTGGATTGGCCATTGGTCTGACTTCAGTGGCCTACAAAGCCCTCAACAAGTTGTAAAGGCATGGCTGTAGGTACATGGAGGCTGAAATATGATGCAGAGTTGGCCTCCTAAAGTTAACTTTTGGCCGGCTAGCCCCATATCTTCCTTTAGAAAGGTAATTGATTTCCTCAGCAAAGAGATGACTTTG
>NW_009259044.1:5400260-5414752 GCF_000687185.1 Egretta garzetta | reverse complement strand
AAAGTAGATGCTGTTCCTGCAGGGTCGGTAGCTACCAGTCCCTTTCCAGCATGCGAGGCAAGGTCCTGGTACTTCTGGAGAACAGCTGAAACCTAAACACTGTGACTTGGTGACCATATGGTCACCAGCAAGGTCGCTGATCTCTGTCTCTGTGTAATGCAGGGGCAGACACCTGCACATGATGCCCTGGGATCTGGGAGGGAAGATGTGATAGTTGTGAGCTGTGGAACTGGCAATCAGGGCTTCGTGCTTCACAAGTTTGCTATTAACTGGGACGCAGCATGCAAATTGTGGATCGGCCATTGGTCTGACTTCAGTGGCCTACAAGGCCCTCAACAAGTTGTAAAGGCATGGCTGTAGGTACATGGAGGCTGAAATATGATGCAGAGTTGGCCTCCTAAAGTTAACTTTTGGCCGGCTAGCCCCATATCTTCCTTTAGAAAGGTAATTGATTTCCTCAGCAAAGAGATGACTTTGGTGAGATGTTAATATGATGCTGCACTACATCATAAGTGGTTTGTTCTTCTGGAGAAGACACAGTATAACCCAGCTGCTGTAGGTGAAGAGCTGGATAATGGAGAAGTGGTGGTGGGAGGTGTTGAAAGAGGAGATAGTTACGGAGGTTCCTTGGAGGTGATGTTGGCTTCTGCTTCCATTGAGGACACTGGCACAAAAGGCAGGAGCATGCTCATGGGCTTTGCTGCTGGCACAGTGCTGGGGCTGTGGGAACACAAAGTGGGGCGAGCATGGCTGAGGGGAAGAGATGCAGCAGCAAAACCAAGAGGAAGTCTGTAATGCAAAGTGGGATGAATGGAAATGTGGGTGTAACAGGGCTTCTGTTGCCAGCTAGGAAATCGTGTCAGCTGGAAATGACCTGGTGGATAGAAGTGCTTGGTGCAATGCTTAATTATGGGGTGCAAACAAACCTCCAAGCTGATGGGGCTGTGAGAGAGGCCTATGTGATCTTGGGCTGCAAGTCATGGTGTTTTCAGAGCAACTGGGGAATTGTTCATGCTGTCATACAAGTGAGACCTGGAGACTGCTCTGTGTTTTCAGTCAGTGTTATTCAAGAAAAAGGGATTTAAATAGGCTGAAGAAGAAAACAGAGCCATTTTCTATTACCGTGTCTGTTGCAGTGGTCCTTCTTGCATAGGTCACCAAGTGTGAGTGTCAGCTGTGCTGGGTCTGAAACCAGAAGCTAAATAACCTTGCTACCAGGACTCTGCCTGAGCAATGTATCTGCATCACTTCTGGGACTTGAGTTAGTATCTCTTCAAGGCACTTGAGACAATTTGCCTTGCACTTGACTGCTTGGTACAGCCGTGCTGCCGTAGAAGAGCTGGCCTCACGTAACCTATAAATGATAGCTGGGGTGGGTCTGGCTCTTGCTTGTAAAGGAGGGAGGAAATTCCGGGAAAGGAAAAGAGCTGCTTAAGCAAAGACAGTTTTGACATAAGAGAAAATGGATATGAAATGCTTGTGAGTGCATTTGGGTAGAAATGAGAAGAGCAGGGGAGTTCTGGTGCAGTGTTTCAGTATGAGTTGGGAAGGCAAAGCCCAGCTACTCCTAAGGTGGACTTTGATGGGTCTGTAGAAGGCATGTAATGGCAGCTCTGCAGTGCAAGGAGACCTGGACCAGCAGGACCCTCCAAACAAAGGAGAAGTATGAGAAGGAAGCAAGTATTTATACAAACACCCCCTTCCCTCCATCTCCCCCACCCTCAAGAGTGGGCAATCTCACCTGTGTTAGCGATGCATCTAATATGGTCTTGATTAGAAGTTGGGAATGAGTCTAGGTGGATGTGTACGTGGTGAGCACTTCAGGATTTGTGAAGTATGGTATTGGTCTTGAAGCTGTTGTGTCTTGCAGAAGAGCAGCTTACCGTAGTAATAACCGAGGAATGCCACAGGAATATATATTTAGAGGTGTTTGCAGAGAGGAGGGAGTAACTCACTGACTGCAATTCATACCTCAACGCCTGACTGCAGAGACCAGGACAGGGCTGGGAGTTGTCACACCTGTATTTGGCGTGAACCCAGCACCCTTGTTCCTGACAGGTTAATGAACCAAGGCAGAGGAGAAGGGAAGGTCTCAGTCTTTGGCAGCAATTGGGAGGATGTAAGATTTCTAGGGCAGGCAAAACCCTGGAAGGAAAAGAGGGGGAGATAGCTGAGATACTGAAGGGCATGAAGAGGGACTGAAGTTTTAGGGGTGGAGTTTCTTTGCTTGCTTGGTTTGCTTTCCTGTGCAACCACTGCCAATTTTGCAATCACAGCCTGACTTCTTGAGCTTTCAGAATAAGATGTGTTTCTGTTTTGTTTTTAAAGTGGATTCAGGTGAACCTAGCCAGCACAAAGTTACCCTATTCTTTCCAAAGCAATGGGCTACCGCAGAAAATGGTGTATCTTTGAGGTGCCTGTGAACCAAGACTGATTTTTGCCACTCCTAGGAGCAAGGGTGCAACTCCTGCTATGTTGAAAATTGAGAGAAAAAAGGGGAAGAGCAATTTCTGGGAGTCTCTGAGAAGGGAAGTGTCTGTAGCTTAAAGGCCTCGAAGTCCCTTGCTGATCTGTGCACCTAATTCAAGATCATGCTCTTTGCCTGTATTGCACTCTACGTAAAGCAGCTGCTGGGCTGGGGGATTATCCTATACGTAAGTGTGCGTGTATGTATTTATTTCCACTGTTGCTTCTCTTGTCTCTCCCTTTATGGGTGTTGTGTCTCTGAATAACATACGAAAGCATATCTGGCTCAGGAAGCTCGTGGGCTTTGTTTGGGAGGCTGGAACACAGGTTGTGGAGCTGTATTTACAGTCTAGTGTAAATGTTACTTCTTAGGGGGGCTTGGCTGTGGGGGGCCCCTAAGACCTCTGTACCCAATGCTGAGTTGTCAGAAAGTCATGCTTGTGCATGTTGCTGGGAACAAGCTTGGGTCTTTTTCTGTCTCTTCTAGAATGCTGCCCACATGGCTTTGAGTGTCAGGTCAAAAATAACCTTGACTTTTTTTAGCACACACAATCAATAAAACAAGAGCCAATCTGGCCGCTGCCTCCTTCCCAGCTGTGGTTGCTCCATAGCTCCTGGCTCAGGGCTGTTCCATCCCTTCCTAAAGGTCATTGCTTGGATGCTGTAGCTTCAGCATGCCCTGGTGGTAAACCAACATCATCCTATTCCTGCTTATTCCCATATTCATTTGTTGTTTTGGAGGACCCTCTCATTTGGGTTGTAGGAGTTGCAGGTAGGAAATGCCTTCAACCTGTGTTTCTAGCCTTGCCCAGTGTGGCCAGGTCCCCAGTAACTCAGTCCTGCAATCTTGTGGACCAGGACCTGAACTCGCAGTCCTGCCCTGCCTCGGAAGGGTTTCAGCGAGCAGTCAGATCTCTTGACTGACTCCTCCCAGTCTGTGTTTTGTTCTGCAAGTGTTCGCAGAGGCCTTAGATGTTGGCAGGGAATACAGAATTGCTGTAATAATGTCCTGTTTCTCATTCTGTCTGGGACATGGGCGATCCAGGCTGATGAGCAGGTCATTGAGGATGAACTGTAACTTACACTGTCATGCAGCAGCAGGTTGGGAGCTTATGCTGCATCCTTACGCTAACCCCTTTGGCTATGCAGGCAATTATGGAACATGTGGAAAGCAGAGGTGACTTTTGTGGGTCTCTGCTTTTCTTGGATCTGTATGGTGAGAGCTGAGAAATATGTTTAGATTTAGTCCAGGCTTTGTATTTTTCTTGAGCTGGATGGTATTTGGGATATGGCTCAAATAGGTCCATATACTTTTGTCACGCTAATTCATCTGTTCTTGTGCAAGCACAAGGCATAGCAAGTGCTGGAGGAGGAACATGCGGCCCCTGTGACTGCTCTGGAAGTGGTGAAAGGTCCCTCTTCTGCTTACCCTCCAGACCACCACGTGGGGTCCCGCAGCCTTCTTGCCTAGAATCGGATTCATGGGATGGTTCTCAGTGCTGGCTTATCCCCCCAACCCTGCATCACTTGGAAATATTTCCCCTCTCCAGGGCCAAGTCCAAAGCCAACTATTGCATCAAGGCAGATGTGAGCTTGAGTGCGTGTGTTCATAAACATTGAAGTTGGGCTTCCTTCACGTACTAAGGGGACAAGCCAGATGTTTTTCTCCCCCTCGGTTTGCTTTGAGAGAGGACCACCTCCACCTGCTCCCCAGCAAAGACCCTCTTGAAAATGTCTGTGCTTTCTGGTGGGAGGGTGTCAGAGTTTAATCTGGGAGAAAGGCTGAACTGGCCAAGGACTGGCTGGGAGAGGAGGACTGAGCTCCTTCCCCACCACGCAGTGTTGCAGCTTGTTAGCAGAGGCCCGTGGCTGCAGCTAGGCTGCTGCCAGCATCGCTCCTGTGCTGCCAATAACAGGGGACCCCGTTCTCTGGGGCTGTCGATCTGTCACCTTCCCCCAGCTCTAATATTTACTGAATAATGATCCCGCGGTGACAGATCTATTTCTGTTTTTGTTCTCTATAACATACCTGCCAGAGCGCCCTGGGCGACTGAGGAATTTATAATAAAGGCACGGTTTCCAAACTAAGTATGGTGCTCTCCTGCCAGCAGCACTTCCAGCCAGCAAAGACCAGGACCGTGTTTGTCTGCTCCAGTAAGAGACTGGATAAATATGACTTTTTTTCTTCCATTTAGGCCCCAATTTTTTGTTGAGACATTTTATTTGCATTCACTCCCTTTGTGTGAGCGCTCTGAATCGTGTCTTTGTTTTACCAATGTGCGCAGAGAGGGGCAAGGATGTTCAATGGATCGGTTGCATGTTCCACACTCAAAACTGTTGGTAAAACCACGATATTTGGCTTCCCCAAAGCACTGGGAAAACAGAATAAAAAGCAGCATGAGAAACTACTTATTTTGGCAGTGTGATGTGTAGTGTCTGTGTCTGAGGGTGTGAATGCTGAAGCCTGAGCAGGTCCAACCCCCAGACCAGTTGCAGGAAGGTTTTGGCTGAAGAAAGGTGGGAAGAGGTGTGGGGCTGGGTGCTAGGGCATGGCGAACTCTCGCTGTGTGATGTCCCCTGCGTGGGCAGAGTGACCACCTGGTTGTGCCACAGCTGAGCCTTTCCTTCTTCTCCACAGACACATAGAGAACTGGAAGAACTTGCAGACGCTGAATGCTGTTGACATGGAGCTGTACACGGGACTCCAGAGGCTGTGAGTATGTCCTGCGTGTCAGGGAGGAGAATAGCGCTGGGCAGCCCCTTCCCTCCAGCAAAGAGCTGCAGCTTCCCTCCATCCACAGTCTCCATGCCACGATATTTGGAGCCTGTTTAAGCTACTGGCTCTGCTGTATTTTTCTACAAGACTTTGCAAAATGGGGATGAAGTGCTTTTTGGTTTTTGCTGGGTCTGTGAGAAGGAAGATTGCTAGCTCCTGACAGCTCTGTCAACACAGACACACAGCACAGAGCCCTGACCTCTCTTCTCCCTCACCGTTCTGGGCTTGTGGATTGTTCTGACTCATTTCAGCCCACAATGCAAAATTCCAGCTGTCTCCACTGATCCTTCACTGCTGGGCTGCTGGTCCTCATTTAGTGCAGTCACCATCACGGTGGTGCTGTGCAATAAGGGAATTGCATCTCCCTACACAACCCTCTGAGCACCAGGAAAGGTTGACCTTGTGCATCACAGAGGGGAAACTGAAGTCCGTGAGGTTGCAGGGGCTTCACGCGTGCTTGGGAGGCTTGGCCGACTGAGGATACCACTCAATCTCTTAATTTCCCCCTCCTGGAGCTGGGAGCACCCTGGGTGCTGCTTGCATGAGATGCACAGTGTTGCTCCGGGTTAATCGGAGACTCTGCTAATGTGTTTCACTGGGAGCTTTACATGAGGTACAGCTTGCCCACAGGCTGGAGGAGAGGTGTACGTTGCTGAGCGCTCGCTAACCAAGCCCCAGCAAGCTGTACTTTTAACGCGTGCCTTGTAAGCAGGCTGGCTGCTGTTCTCATCTTGCCTAAGAAAGCAGCAACGGAGCCGCACATACTTTTGTCTGCAGCAGATATCAATAAACCCTGGTCATAGTGCTGATACAGCTTCTCCAAAACACAGTGGGAAGAGGATTCCCCCTTCAATGTTTGTAACTCCCTATGCAAAATACCCACCCCTCCTTATTAGAGCTGCAAGCAGAAGGGTTTTTTCTTGGGTTTGAGGAGGGGAGATGGCAGTGCTGGGGCTTAGGTTTGCTGTGGAGCCAGGCATTGCTGCTCATGGAGATGGAGGGAGAAGAGAGGAGCAGGAGATGCTCTGGGCCACCCCAGCAAGCCTTGGTGGATGTGGGGGGAGAGTCTTACCCAGCAGCTGCTCTGCGCTGAGCCTGTGCTCTCACTGTATCAGATGAAGCTGAAAAGCCCAATTTCCTCTTTTCTCATAACTCATAGAGTCTGTCTGGGGAGCGATGTGTCTCCCAGGGGATAATGCAGGGCTCCCAGGGCCTCTTGGGTGCTGAGCGCAGGGTTTTAGAGCAGCTGTCACCCTTGACTCCATCACTGCCCTTCTGCATCTCTTTGCAGGACAATCAGGAACTCAGGACTACGAAACATCCAGCCACGAGCCTTTGCCAAGAACCCTCACCTGCGCTACATGTGAGTGCCGGCAGCTCCCGTCCCCTTTTCCCTCTGCTCCCTGTGGAAAGATGATCGCCAAAGTGCCCATGGGAGAGAGCATGGGGAGGGAAAGGGGATGCTGATGGGGAAAAGGAGGGAGAGGTGGTAAAGGGTAGGAGAAGAAAAAGCAAAGGCTCAGAGAAGAGCAGTGGCTGGTGATGTGGGATGGGGCAAGCTCCTGCTGGGCAGCTGATGGGTTTCAGTTTCTAAGAACTGCCCTGGCTTTGATTGCTCTAATGAGCGCTTGTGTCTTAGCAGCCTTGCAGTGGTGGGTGCACATCTCCCTTTCTGCAGAGTTTGGGGGGTGGCTGTGTGCCCCAGCACACAGCTGGAGCCCTCCCTGCTTGTTACCTTTTAACTAATGGGTGCTTTTCCAGCACAAATTCTGGGGTGTGGGGCTGCCAGCTCTGCTCCTAATTATTGACTACTTAAACTAGTGTCTGCAGTGGGCCTGGGATAGGGATGCTTTGTGCTGGAGTGGCTGGAGTCCTGTTATTGTGGGACATTGCAGAAGCATAGAGTTAGCCAGTGGGTGTGGTGTCTGGTGGAATTCCCACATTCTTGAGGCCAAGGGAACTGATTTATTTTCTAGAAATGTATTTATTTTTCTCTAGGTGATAAAGGAAAGTCTGAATTTCAGGCCAGGGTGCAAGGAGCACCATGGGCTTGAAATATCTTGTCAAAGTGACTGTCTGAGATTGAATCTCTCTCCTGAAAAGGGGTTGGGGAGAGGCCGTTGGCCTTGGGCATGAGCTGATGGGCAGGATGGAGAGCATGTGTATCCCTGCTTTTTGGAAACCAGTGCTAGTGGCTGCTTCCATGAAAAATGACTGTAGTGCGCATCCATTTGAGTCTGTAGATGCATGTGGCCATCGATATGGGCATGTTCCTGGCGGAGGGAGATAGATGCGACCTGCAGAGCAGGATAGATTTGTCTTTTGATGTCTGCTTGGAAATTATGTGAACTGAAAAACCCCAAAAGCTTCCTTTTTGGAAAACCAGTTGCAGTTGCTAAGTGATGGTAAAGTGCTTGCTAAATAGGAGATCTGCAGTACCAAAGGGCGTGAATAGTTAAGGGCGTTGTGAACAAGCATGAAGCCTTTTTGAGTTTAACATGCTTATTTTGTCTAGATAAACCCTCCTTAATGCTGACTGCTGGGATTTTCCCGATTTCTGCACTTTGTTATTTTGATTTGTACTGTTTGTTTTGTGTTTTCTGTAGTTGTTTGTGACTGGGAAGTGTTCTCTCTGAATACCTCTCCCAATTGATTTTTTTTTTGTGGGGGGAGGGGTTTGTGTATCTGGCAGATAAAATGAAAAACAGTTGATTCCTGAAAAAATCAGTTGGCATATCGTAGGAGTCTAGAAGGCCATGTACACTTGTTTTGAGGCTGAATGTGTTGTTAATGTGTACACATGCAATTATTTCTGCTTCTTCCAAAAATGTTTGGTTTTGTCTTTTGAGATTACTTTTGAGATGGAAAAAAAACACCCCACATCAATCTCTTGTCAAGAGTTAAGGTTGGTATGTGGTGGTGAAATATGTTTGTTTACTGCTTGGGCCATGTAAGATTGATCATGTTCTTAACATCTTTTTTCTTTGCCTTGTGAAGCTTGAGGCAAGTAAGTATATTATTTGGTTAGCGTTTGCCAGTGGGTTTTGATGCTGTTCCTGGAGCCCAGCAGCGTGGGTGGCCCCCCTGGCGGATGCTGGGCACCAGGGGACGGAGACCTGGTGCTTGCAGGGATGTTGGCTCCCTCCTGCTCCCCAGAGGCTATCGGACCACTGCTCCCTTGCAACCTGGCTGCTTTTTCTGGGGTTCTCTCTCCCTGACAGGGGGAGTGTGGTGGCTCCCAAGGCTTCTTTCCCAGCCTGGCAGGCACCAGGTGCCACCCAGGGTCCCCTCCATGGCCACAGCACCATGCAAGCTCATCGAGGTGCCTCCTCGACTGTTCCACAGATGCTGCCTCCCGGGGAGCTTGGCTTGCCGAGGGCCTGACATTTTCTACAGCTGCTGCACGTAGGAGCCAGGGATAAAAGGATTAATGGAAATGTCATTCTGCTGTAAGTCTTGGGCTGCTGTAACCAGGTACAGTAGCTGACAGGAGAGAGGGATACTGTCGCAATCCTCTTGCAGCAGGGCTGGCTGCAGCTGGATGGGTGTGGGGCTGGGGATGGTGGGACGGTGTACTTAAGGTTTGTTGAGTTACTGCTATGTGTTGTCACTGCTGCCCTGGTTTTCATTCTTCTTTGCTGGCTGTTTGGCTGGCTGCAGGTGGAGTTGAGTCAATACGGTGGCAAATGTGTCCAATAAATGACAGTGGTTTCACTGCCAGGGAGGGCTGGCACAGGGTGGTGGGGACCCTGGGCTGGACCTTTGCAGGGTGCTGCAAGCTGGGTCTGAGCAACAGCAGGCATTTTTCCATGTGAAGCTCACATACAAATTGTGAGAACTCAAAAGCTGGTGGGTTTCTCAGATGGGCCAGATAGCTCTGCCTTCTCCCAGCAACTTCTATTTCTGGCCCTTCCTCTGTGCATGCACTTGTCTTCAGACCCCAGCTGTGCAATCACAAGCAGATCACTTATCCCAGCTCTAATTGCAGGAGCTCAGGTTTGTGGGGGTTTGTTTAAGATAATGGTTCTGAATGAGGTTTGGCTCCCCCCTGCCCCCCCACCTTCCCCATCACAGAATCAGGGAGGAAAGGTGAGAAATCCATGAAAGGGATTTTCAGCATTCAGCTGCCTGAGTTGTGGACCTCAAAGTGCTCTAAAGTGCAGCCTGGCAGGGTCATGCCTGTCCTTTAAGGTTTGAAATTAGCTATATAAGTGTAAGGGGCTTGAGGCCAACCTAATCAGTGGAGGAGCAGTGAGTGACTGGGAGCCAGAGGTGTGGATCTAGAAACAACTCTGGATCCCTTTCCCCTCTCCTTGAGTGAGGAGGGTTAGGGCTCCATGGCTTGTCTGCCGGTGCTGTGAAGCCTGTCACTGCTACAGAGGCAATTATATCCCAAATAGAACAGTGGGTTTTGCAATGTGGATCTACCTCTTCTGCTGGCAGTTGGACTGAGGCAGTTGACTCCTTCCAGAACAAGTACTGGCTGGATGTTGAATGGGGATGGATGTGGGTCTGATCCAAACTGGATATCATCCAGTGTCATTTTGTAGCCTCACTGGAGGTCGTCTCACTGGGAAAAGTTGCACTGGTGGGTTCCTGGTCATGTCTCTGTGCAGCTTTGACAGCCCTTTGGCTCACACAGAGATGGTCCTGGAGAACACCATGCACTGGATGTGAGGACCAGCAGGCCTAGGCTGTGGAAAACTGAGCCTGTGTAGCCAAGATTTGTGGAAGTCAGCGTTAGCAGGCAATGCAGGTGAATGTAGGAAATACTTGGTGTTGGCAGAAAACCTCAGTACTGCACAAGAAAACTTTAGGATGATATGGTTCCTAAATTTGAGACACAAACCATCTGAATACATATTTAATGTGCTGCTGTGTTTAGCACAGCTTATTGAGGAAAAAGTCTTGCATGCTCTCAGTCTTCCTAATAACACTGGAATGCTTTGGCCAATTTATTTGAACTAGATAGAGGATTACAAGTCATGAGGATATAAAGCTCCTGTATGTATCATGAAAATAGGCAGAGGAATAGTAAAGAGAGGTGGTTGTAGTGCCTTGTGGGGAAGAGCACACCATTATCCCATTCCTTATTTGGCACTGGGAAGTCCACAGGAGAGCTCAGCTTTACAGTGTACAAGGAATCAGCGCATGGGAGAGGACAGGACCCGTTTGCAGCTGGCCAAAGCATCCAGCCTTCTCTGGCTGTGGGACAGTAGAGCTGTGCATGTAGGAGAGAAGGGTCCCAGCAGGTTGTGCCCAGTTGCAGTGCTGGAGTTCCCCTTTACTGGGAAGCAGGTACTTAAGAGACTGTGATTCCCTCTAAATGCTTTGCTGGGCGGCTGCGTACTCAGGCAGCCAGTCAGGAGGCACTGCCTTGTATTTGCAGAGGGTAATTGTGCACACCTTATTTATTGTGTGGTAAAGAAAACAAATTAAGGCTGTGTAATTATAGAGACAGGCACACTTTTAAATAAGGCTTAAGTAGTCAGATTTCTATTTAGAAAATTAATAATTGCCATTTCTGTCTGCATTCAGAGGCTCTTCTTAAACTGTCTTCTGGAGGTTTGTACATGCTTTAAATTGGTTTGTGGGCTGGCCAAGACAGCTTCTGTCAAAGAGCTCCTGTCAAGCGCTGCCTGCCAGAGTAAGGACGCATGGAGGATCAAGCTTTCTCTTCCAGTCTTCACCCAAGGGAGTTAAGACGGGGAGACCCTGGAGTGCTTTGTGCTGAGTCTATGGTTTTTTGAGTATGGTATGGTCAGATCACCTTCTGTTCCACAGGCACTCTTGTCTGTGTGATCCTGACAGGCTTTTTCTCCCAAGAATGAGGACTGGGGGAGATCTGGAAGATGCTGGCAGGAACGTGCAGGGACCTGCTTTGCCTGGTGAAAGACTGAGCTGGCTGATCTATGGGCTTGTTTTCATAGGCAAACCTGAGCTGCGGTTAATCTGGAGCCTCCCAGAACCTCCTCTATAGGTTGTTGTTTTCTGAAGGTGGGGTTAGCTTCAGTGTCCTGGCTGGGTTGATGGCAGTTGTGCAGTGTCATATGAACTGGTACCCTGGTATTGGATGTAGCTTGTAGCTTTGACGTGGGAATTCCCAGAGGTGTGTTATGGCTTTAGGCTTCGGGAAAGAAACTGGGCTGCATTGCCTGAAAATTGAGGTGGCTGAGGCAGCACAAGGATGGTGAATCACTCTCTGCCCTCTTCAGTGCTGTTTCAGGACAGCACTCAAAGCCCTCCAGCAACGAAGGCCTGTGTGCTTTCGAAGGGCTGCAGGCCACCATCTTGCAAGGCTGGCAAGGTTCACCTTCTCTGCTCTGTGTGTCGGGGAGCTTG
Organism: Egretta garzetta; assembly: GCF_000687185.1. Lineage (NCBI taxonomy): Eukaryota > Metazoa > Chordata > Aves > Pelecaniformes > Ardeidae > Egretta > Egretta garzetta. The sequence goes on along the minus strand of NW_009259044.1, from coordinate 5,403,168 downwards.
ATTGAGATCTTACACTAAATAGAAAAATAAACAAAATATCAGATGGTGAATTATTGCAAGTAGAGCACTGTTCCCCCTCGGGTCATGGCTTTTGAGGGTCATTTTTCCCTGCTTTGTAGTTAATGATCTATTGTCTTGCTCTGAAAGAGCCATTCTTATATACAAAGCAGGGTTAAACTCTTTCTCTTTTGCTCTGTTCCTGTAACCAGCTGCAGGCCCTGAGACTGCCTGCAACCCTCCCCTTGATTCTGGATGTCCTATTACCCTTCCTCCTCCTTCCTAATGATTTCTCCCTGCTTTGCCCTTTCATCACTGCGCTGCTGTCATACCCATCCTGGCAGTCTCCTCCTAACCCAAACTGTCATGTGTTAATTGCTCTTGATTCCCCATCCATACTCTCATGTCAGTGCAGTCTAACAAGTCCATGTGTATCAGCTGGGGCACAGTGTATATAAGCTCTTAGCTCACTGGGAGGGTGAAGTAAAATGCATTTACCTAAACCACCTCCTTGATAGTTTAATGTGTTTTGGCATTTGCAAAGGACTAAATAGGAACTTAATTTCTCCATGAATAAAGGCAAAATAAGAAGTATGGAAAAGATTTAAACAACCTTTAGTTTCCCTTAAGTGAATGTTCCTTTACTATCCCTAATTAGGCAGGCAGCTTGAGTACCCTTTGATTCCCATTTGCACTCTAAGGATGTTCCTGCTCCAGCCCCTTCTCGGAACAAACCTCAGTTCTCTGACTCAGGGAGCCATTTTCCCCTGTGTATCTCCAGTTCTATAAAATGCTGGGCATGCCTCTAGAGCAGTCACTAAAATAAACAGCAGTAACACCTCCTCTGCTTCCACAAACTCTCCTATTCTGCCCCCCATCTGCTTTGTCCCCTGAATGCCAGTGTAGCCCGGGTCCTTGCTGATATGCTAATCAGCAGCAGTGGTTTGATGGCATGTTTTTTCCCAGTCTTTACCGCAGGTCACTGATAAGCAGTTAACTGCAGCTATTCCTTTTTCTGCAGTGGCAGAGGTAGGTCCTGTGTTTTACCAGCCATTGTGCACATGGCCAGAAGAGAAACAAGTTCCCTGCAGGACTGTGGCTTTCCTTCAGGCTGGGTCAAAATCATTTGACCTGAATTCAGAGGCCTGGGTATCTAATTCCTGGCTGCAGGCTGCTTCACTTGGCTGCAGAGAGGGTTTATTGTATTGTCATAGGAGGTGGAGCAGTGAGTTTGTGAGTGAGGTACACTAGCGGGACCTGAGAAAGAAAGTTTCCAACTCAAGCAGTGTGTACCTTGTGGCAAGACTTGTCCTGCCTCCCTTCCTGATCTGAAAACCTGGAATAATAACATTTGTTTTTTCTGCTTTTATTTGATCTACATTGATTTGCAGTGTAACACCTTGTATGGTTTCTAGTGAAACCTGGCCTTGAATTGTGGGATGCTGTTGCAATGTAAGATGAGTTATAATAACGCTACCACAAATATTTTTTGCTTGCTCGGATTCTTATGTTATATCTATCACTCCGGTACCTTGGCTCCCAGGATCTTGTGGCTTTGTCTCTCCTTCCTTTGAAATGTTGAGATGTTCTTTCCAGCTGCATTGTGTGCCTATGAGACTTATTTCCCTTTCTGAAATTTGATCGTCTTTTGGAAGACATGTGGACTGGGCAACTGTGGTTTTGCAAAGGTCCTCTTTTTCCCATCCCTTCTTTAAAAAAGGGTGCAGACAATACTGGGGATGTTTTGAATGAGGCTGTTCATATGTGTGTGTGTGTTTGCTTGTCTGTTTACAAGCCTTGTTTCAGCATTAGGGTAAAATGTGGACTTTAGACAAGTTGGGTTTTTTGGGTGGCTCAACCCCTGTGACATAGTCCTTGCTGTGCAACAATGGCCTGATGGATGTCTTGTTGTGAGCTTCCCTTCAGAGAGAGGCCAAATATTCCTCTTGGATGTGATCCTGAAGATGAGGTGTAGTTGTCTTGGTTAAAGCTCACCACACCTCGGAGATCACCAGCAGCACAAAATGAGCTGCTTCCTGGAGATTTGGTCATGACAAGAACCAGATCTTGTTCCTGGGCTTCTGAGGTCACTGCAGCATGGAGGTACTTCAGAAACAGCCTCTGGCTGTCCTTTTTGCTTGCTCCTCAAACCCTGTGGCTCAGCAGTTTAGATTTGGTACAAGGTATGTCTTACCTACCTGGCCAGTGTGAGAGATGCTGCACAGGTAGGAGGACCTAGCTCCCCCCTGCTTGAAAGCTGCTGGGGGAGAGTGAACAAATCATGGCAGGATGAGTGAAAGTTAAGTGACTGCACAAGTTATCTCACCTGGGATTTCTCTTTCCGTGATACTGGCTTACTAACAGTACAATTGCAGGGCTGATTTCCCCTTTTTGATGTACAGGCAATAAGCACCAGGGCAGAAAAATAGAAACATTAAAATCATATGTTATTTGAGCAATAAGATACGACAGGGCATGAATGATGGGACATTAATTCATGATGGTGTGTGACTAGGCAAGAATTTAAATGCCATAAGTTAGGCAGTCATGTGTTTTATTGGAATTATAAAATTTTATTAGAAAACTGGGTGAGGGGGTGGAGTTTCCCACCAACCCCTTCCCCTCATTTATATTTTTGAAGGGATGAGCTGTGATTTATGTCGGATGCAAGAGACCATGGGATATTTACAAAGCTGCCAGTAAGAGCCAGAGGTTTGTCTTCCCCGGCAGCTGTGGGTAACCATGTCGGTAGACTTGCTGGTGACTGAGGAGGAGTATGTTTCATGTCTGCTGTCCTCCGGCGTGCCGTGAGCCCCTGCGTGGCCTTTCCCGGCACGGCTGCCCAGGCAGCTCTGCTGGTGGCCACGGGTGTCCCATGCGGCGAAGCCTTGCCTGGTGCCGGGAGCCCGCG
>NW_009259044.1:5367852-5400118 GCF_000687185.1 Egretta garzetta | reverse complement strand
CCTGTTCTCCAGCCTCCTGTCTTCCCTGCCTGCGCCTCCCTGCTGCCAGATCAGCTCTGACCGCTCTGCCTGCAGCCTCGAACCAGCCCCCCTGCCTGCAGCGTGGGCCCTGGCCTCCAGCCTTCTCCAGGCCTCTTGGCCCTCCCTGCTTGCAGCCTGGCCCCCGACCCAGCCTCCCTGCCCGTGCAGAAGCCTCCCAGCTTCCCTGCCTCTTCCTTGGCCTCCCTGCTTGCCCCCACTGCCTCCTTTGCCCTTCTCTTGGCGCAACCTCATCCCCCTTCCAGCCTGAGCCAAGCATTCCAGGGCAGCGAGCGGAGCAGTGGCTGTGTGTACCTGGCTGCAGGTGCAAGATGGACCAAGCTGTCTGGTGTGAGCCCACCTGAGGGATGGCCAGCCTGGTTTTGCTGCCAGCTGCACTGTTACTCTTCCATCTCTCCTCCTGTGAGGCCAGTCTGCTGAGATGCCCGTTAGACAGATGCAAGATAAACTTTCTGAACCGCAGTGGCTCCTGGCACTGGCTTTGTTCTGCAGCGTGAATGGAGGCGTCTTGTGGCACTGCTACCCTGTTGCCGTCTGTGGGTTTCTCACATGAGTAGTTCTCTAGGAGAACTGCCATCCAACCTCACTGCAACCACAACCCGTGGGCTTTGGCTAAATGTTTGTTGTATCCAGTTGTGCGTGTTGATAATTGTGGGTAATTTGCTGTCTCGGAATAATGAAGAAATGCTTGCTGCAGTCTGAAGCACTCGGCGCGTTACGGTGATTAGTCTTTTCATTTGAAAGTACACCTCACAGTGACCAATATCTGAAGATAAAGGGTAGGTGAAGGATGTTTCTCATGTTTAAGTACAACATGTATTAAGAAGAGCAGGGGATATAACTGCTGTGTCCAGACATTCCTGTGGTTTTTGACAGAGCTAATTTTCAAAGACAAGAAATGATTCTGCTTTTGGGGTGGCTATAAGTAAGGAGTGTAGCAAGCAGGTTTTGCTGGACTCTGACTGTATTAAGTCACCAACCGTTCCCTGTCTGCCTCAGCCAAGTGTGCCTGGGGCTGTCATGAGGCACATCATACCTCTGCTCAGGTCTAGCTGCAGGCAGGTCCCCATGCAGAGCATTACTCCTCTCCATGTGCTCAGCTGTTGCAAACAGGAGCATGTCTGCCCAAAAGGCTATGCCCATGTTCAGGTGTGCTCCCAGGCATCCACTGCCTCTCTGGTCCTCATCTCCTCCCCATGGGCCCCTGGAGGGAAGCAGCAGCCTGCTGTGAGGCAGCTTCCTGCTTGATGCTGTCTGTCTCCTAAGCTGAGTGTTTTTCTTGCCGTTCGAGGCGTAGCTGGAGCACGTCAGCCTCACCTCCTGCGGTGGGCAGGAGTGGGCACAGCATGGGCGGTGGCAGCTGCCATCTCTGCTGGCTGACAGCGTGGTCCCTTCGGTCCCCTGTTCCCCATGCATGTACCTCCCCATCCATCCCGCTGCCCCTGCATGCCCCCCAGCTCTGGTCCCTCATGGTGTCCAGCTGCTGCTCCCAGGCCCTCTGTGCTGCGGGTGCAGGTTGATCTGCTCCCCACCAAGGTGGGGTGAGTGCTGTAGGCTAATAGCAGGCTTTCTTTTCATTAGCTGGTGTAAACACAGCTCTTTGGCAGCAGCCTGCTTTTCTGAGCCCAGGAAGACCATTTTTCCTTATATATATAATTTAGTGAAGTGTCAAGCCACAGAAGTTTTAACGGTAATAAGCAGCAGAGGAAATTTATTTATTTGCTGCAAAGGTGGGTTTCATTCCAGGGATGCGACTTTCGACTTTTTTTTTTACGCTTCCCTCACAAGAAATGTTGGCTGCTCATGTGACCTCCCTTCCAGTGCTCAAACAACCTTCCCCATGAAGCTCACCACTGCAGTTCCTGCTTGGCTCAGTGGCTTTCCAGCCCCTCTCCCACGCAGGACCTATGGGCCAAGTCAACTGGGAAAGGAGAAGCAAGGAAAGTGTAGTGAGGTGGGAGTATCCATGTGCTTGGTGAGGCGTAATGAGGGAAAAAGTCACAAGTTCCCCATCTTTCACTTTTCCCAGCTGCTGTGCATCTCTTGCATCTGCTTCCCAGACCAGCATCGGTGATGGATTTGACTGCTGAGGAAAAGCAGGGAGGGGCTTTTTTGGGATTATGTGTAGTACTTACCTTCTGTCAGCCTATGAAGCTGCCAGTGGTGACTGGGGATAAAAAGTGGATCCATGTCAATATGGAAGGACCAGGGCTCCTTCCTGAAGTGCAGGAAGGCAGAGAGCGGAGCTTGGGGCTTATCAAAGATGAGCAGGGGATGGAATGCAGTTGTGGGAGGGACAGGGACCAGTCTGGAGAGAAAGGGTTGCAAGAAGTCATTAGGAAAGAGGTTGAAATGGAGCAGAAAGGGGATAGGAGGAGAAATAGGTTTGCTAGGAAATACTTGGGAATTGTGCCTCTGAATTAACCAGAACCTTCCTCTCCCCCTCCGAGGTGGCTTTGGAGGCAATATTAGAATCTTCCTAATTATTTTTCTTGGACGAGTTTTGCGATCCTGATGATATTAATTATTCTTAAAGGTCAACAGCACTCACTTGAATCCCCTTCTGTTCTATCATGTAATCAGTTAATTAATTGGAAACCATTTAGCAGTGTCTGCTGAGAGCTTAGCCTGCCTTATGCCCTGTTGTTTTGCTATTGCTAGGAGATATATATGTGTGTGTATGTATTCATATTTGTACCCCTTCCTTTCTTCAGAGGCTCTGCAGAGCCAGTGGTACCATCCTAGCCCATCACAGCTTCTGGCACCCTGCCCTGAGGCAGGTGAGTTGGGGCTCAGGCACAGCTGTTACTTTTCTCTTTACTACCCCCCTGCAAGAGCAGTGTTTGAGATTATTCAGGGCTCATTGATTTCTGGGCATCCAAGTAGGTGGGGATTTTTTTTTTTCCAATATAAATTTGATGCAAGAGCCCTCTAACAGCTGAGAGCACAGCCCTGGTTCATGAGGGAACAGGAGGACCAGACCCTGTCCCAGCAGCTCTGTGCTCGTTGTGTTGAAGTTGAGGCTCTTGGGTGGACCTTGCCCAGCTCTCCCAGTGCCTCCACGTGCATTTGGGGGTGGTATCCCAGCTGGGGTGGTACCTCCTGAGTGCCTGCCCATGCTGCTTCAGTGTATTCAAGGGGAGGTAGTGAGAAACATGCAGGAGCCTGGAAGGACATATGTTTGGGGTCTGGTGTCACCACAAACTTGGAGATGCTGGGAAGTGTCCCTTGGGCACGGCTTTCCCCATGCTGTCTCCTCGAGCTTTGCCTCACCGTGGCACAGAGCTCTCTTCTCTCACAAAGAGCGATCTGGTTTGCTCTGGGTCCACTGGAAACCTGTGAGTAGGAGGCATTTCCCAGTGCTTCTCTGTTCCTCGATTGAAGAAACATGCAATTTGAAGCAAACAGGCAGGATAAACCCAACCCCTCGCTGGAGCTGTCGGCTGGCAACCCTTGTTCTCAATCGGCACACACCTCCAGTGTTATTTCTGTGTGCTGAAGCAGGAGAAAAGCCCAGCATACAATTATATTCTAGGCCTAGTGGATCTAAGATTACTACAGTTTTTGAGAGAAGAGATGGGATGGGGGCAAAGCAGCCCTAAGGACGTCTCAGCTGCAAGGAGGGTAGCTGTGGGGAAGGGCTTTTGCCCATAACACGTTGATTTTTCTTTTCCTTGAGCAGAAGACTGGCATGTTCTGTGGATGCTGCTGGACTCTGCCCTGCAGGGAAGCTGGCAGGCAAAGGGAAAGCAACTGCAGGGCTGACCCAGCTTTTAACCTTTCCTCAAGTCCTCTGAGAGGCCAGATGTCTTTGGAGAAGAGCAGTGGAAACTGCACACAACAAGGGAGAGACAAGTGTAGTCCAGAGGGCCAGATCCCTGCATCTGGTCTGCCTCAAAGCATAGGGGACAACATTACCCACATCTGGTGACAGCTTCCCATCTGTACCGAGTGCTGAACCAAAACTGTGAGCAACAGCAAGCTCTGAGGGGTGATTTGTCTCCAAACAAAGCTTCATGCAGCTGGGAGATGCCTCAGAAAAGATGACTTGGAGGGTGTGGAAACGTCATGGGGCTGGAGATGGCCTTTAAAATGGCCTTTAAAGTGTTTCAGGATGGGCTGGGATGAAGGCAGCAGCAGGAGACAGCTTGTTGCGTTGGCAAAGGCGGTGGGAGGAGAGGCGTGGGGCAGATGTGCCGCTGGCGCCGATGGTGGGAGCCCTGTGACTGAGGCGTGGTGCCTTATGCCTTCCCACTTGCTCTGCAACTTCTGTTTTATAATGCTATTGTTTGAAGAACAATGCAGGAGACCAACCCCTTCTGCCTCCTTCAGCCCTCTTTCTGTGACAGCTGGGATTTTACAAATCAAGGTTGTGCAACTGGGAAATATGGAGGGGTTGGCGGTTCCTCCTCTGGCATCGCACCTCCAGGGCTAGCGGGTGTGTATGTGGAGTGGCCAGGTCTCCTCTTGTGTGTCACCAGTGATGGTCTCTTGCTCTCTTCCAATGCAGGATGCTTTGAGTTTGAGAAATTATTGCAAATTCTGGCTCCAGCCCTAGAACAAGAAGTAATTTGGGGGGAATGAGATGATAATGTGATGGATGGGGCATGCTGTGAGACAGATGCCTTACAAGGCACAGGACAGTACTTGTGGACATGATATGAAAAAGTTAGTTACTCTGTCCAAACCCACAAAGGAAGATTGAACCTTGGAAGCTTTTTTATTCTGCTGTGTTTGGGGTCAGTAAAGACTTGGGCATTGCTGAGGGGTTGCTTGAGGAGCAGAACTGGACTGTAGGTAATGCTGGACCATGGCTGGAGGACCTCTGTAAGTTGTCTTACTCCTCCATAGCCCTGATGCTTATGTCCTGGTGCTGAGCCTCACAAAAGGGAGAACTGCTGGCAGCTATGAAATCTCAGGCTGACCAATTTAACACAATGTCCTGTTCTGTGAACTCTGCTTTTGGGGTGTGCGAGGCTTGCAGGCGCTTGGCATCACCCGGTGCTTTTGCAGGCTCTATCTGGAATGTATCCTGCTTTGTGCTGAGCTATCGGAGATTTCAACTGAGTAATATTTGCAGAGCCTGATTTGCGGGGAGGCCTGTACTGCCACAGCTTCTGGGACTTGCTGGGGTAATTTTAGCACATTCATTAAGGGAGGACAGTACATTTTTTCCCTTAATGAGCAAAGCTGCTTACTAAACAGGAAAAGCAGGGAGGGGGAAGGGGAGGGCAGGGCGGGTGACGGGGAGTGTAACATTGCTTTTAGAGGTCACTGGAGTTATCTGGCAGAGATGAGCAAGCCCCAGAGTGACTTTCCAGCGTTTCTCTGGTTCAAACCCAAAGCTTTAGCAGCTTACTTGCTGCAGAAATGAAGCCTGGACAGGGCTGTCTCTACACCTACAGCAGCATGTGAAGCTGCTGACATTTTCCTCTCCTCTGGCCACCAGCACCTGGCCAAGGCTGCAGCGAGCTGTGGAATGGTGGGAAGAACCTGTTGTGTCCAGAGCACAGGGGATATCAAGGGAGTCCCATGTGATGCCACCGGTGTATGCAGTGCTGGGGATCGCAGCTGAGGATGTGCATCTCGCCTCTCATTTCTGCCAGGCAGTTGCTCGTGTTCCCTCAGCCCCAGCTGCTCTGCGCAGTTAATCTCACCCCCCCATCAGGATTTTTGGAGTGGTACCGTGTTATTAAAATGTGTGAAAAACTTCTCTCATGCAGAAGTAAATGTGTCAGGTTGGAAATAAGGGCGAGTGGAGGATGGAGATGCGTGGAGGAGGGACAGGCGAGGAGGGTCCCTCCCCAGCAGCTGCGTTTCTGCCATTGCATTGGGCTGAACTGCATAATATAACTTACAGTTTAATTACAGGGGCTTCTGCTTGTTGGTGTCATTAATGAGGCATCCGGCTTAATTTAGCTGAATAAAAATGGCTTTAATAGTGGAAACACTTTTGGCTGCTGGGTAATTGAGGGAAGAGAAAACATGCCATCGCCTCTTGCACTAAAGTCCAGTTGCTCTGGGCTGCGTGGATCCAAACCCCTCTTGTCCCATGTCCACCCACCTCTTCTCAAGCACAGGAGGAGGATGGATGGAGGGAGAAACGAGCAAGAACTGGGGCTTTACTGTCACTCAGTGATAATGTCCTACCTTTGAGGTGTGCGTGGGGTTGCTGGTGGAGAAGGCTGGTGGGGATATGGTGTGATGAGCCACCTGCAAAGCAGGAGGCTTAGGAGCATGGCCGCTGTGGCAGGCGGAGAGCGGAGGGGTGTTGAGCCTGAGTCACGAGTGGGTTGCGTGCCTGCTGCCCTGGACCTAGTCCAGGCGAGCTTCATCCAACCCCTTCTCCCTATGCAACTCCTTTGAAATCTGCTCTGGAGGCAAAAAGGAGCCTGGCAGCTATTTCTAAAGACTCTCTCCATGGAAAATAGCGTCTCGTGAATGATGGAGATACATCCCATAGCAAAGCAGCAGTTTAGATGTGCCCCAGGAGCACTGATAGCAGGTCTGTCCTGAGAGAAACAGGATCCTGTTTGCCGCTGAGAAACATGCAGGGAAGGAGTTTTGCTTCCCTTGCCCTGTGTTTCCTTGCTGCGTGATGTGCCGTGTTTTATTACAGGTGGAGCTGATGCACACACAGGCTGTTACAAAGGTTGTCTGGCACACTCTGCTACAGGGCTGCTTCCACTTTCCTAGAACTCTGCCAAAATTTAATTGCTCAGGCTGAAGTTTTCTGTGTTGGGTGTCTGGTCCTGGCTGAATTTTTTTTTGATCATTTCTTTCCAGTTTCGAATAAAAACCTGCTCAGATGTTTGGGGCAGTGGATGGGAGGGGGGGAAATGGACCATTTTGCTCAAGCTAGAAAACAGTGATATTTCTGTTGCAGAGCACTTGCACCTTCCTTTTGTGGGGGGAAGAAACTTTTAAAGGGCAGATTTTGCTTGGAAGGCTTGATTTTTTTGCTCTGGAACGTTTCCTTCCATAGGCAGAATGGCTCTTGATCCACTTGGAGGGGAGAAGTTTTGCAAAGGATGTTTGGGAGCATATAGGAGATGAGGAGTGGCAGCTCTTGTTGGGCAGTGGGGTTGGATAAGAGGATGTAAAGGCAGGGAAGATCATAGGAGGTTTGGGCATGGATAAGGAAATTGGGTCTGAGAAGTATTTGGAAGTGGCTGGAGAATGACGGGTGGTGTAATTCAGCCCGCTGGGGAGAAGCGGCTGGATGCGGGGGGGAAGGCAAATGGATCGGGAAGGAGAGACCTGGCACTGCCTGGGCATGGGTGCAGGTGGGTGGGGGTTCAGGTCGCTGCAAACAGTGGGGATCTGGAGATGGCAACAGACTTTCATCCTTGGAAACAGCAGTGGAAAGGCTGAATGGGCAGCTGGAGCTGAGAGAGGACTAGTCCTGGCTGGGAGGGCCTTGATTTTCCCATTTATGCTCTACAAAATACTGGGAAACTCAGTGCACACAGCTGAGGTTTGAGCATGTGGGGGAACCTTGTGAGTGCCAAACAGGAGTTACAAAGCACCAGAGCTCAGAACTTCACCCACAGAGCCGTAATTTAATCTCCTCGTGTGCATACCGTCTCTAATTACACAATCACTGCTACTTTCTCCAGGAAACCTGCCCCATCCGGCGTGCAGGATGGATCTTTTCTGGGGAGAAATCAGTGCTATGCAGCAAGGTTTTTCCATAGGAGCTCCGTATCTTTTGCGGCAGAAGCTGGCGGTTGTACCCTTTGCACATGGAAACCCAATCCAGGCATCTGTGACCTTTGGAGCTTTTGGCATTGTGACCGAAATGGTGTGTTCCTAATGTGCATTTATGCATGCAGCCCCTTTCTGTCTCTGGGCTGAGATCAGGGACCTTTGAGAGGGTCCATTGCAAGGACCTTTCTGACATTAAAGCGTCCAAGGTGTCCGTTTCCAATGACAAATGTGCTCCTCCCTGTGTGTGTCCTGGTTGATCTGAAATGGAGCTGTTGATGCATGTCCCCCCACCAGCCCTGCAGAAGCTGATGGTCAGGTCGGACTGGACACCGGCTTTGCCCTTTGAGAGCGGAGTCTCCTGCCAGATGTGTGCTAGTGAAGACCCATCTCCTCTTTGCCTGATACTTGCGGTGGTTTGTGGTCTGGGGGAGGGAGGAGGTGGTAGGAGCTGGTTTCCAGGGACTGCAGGAGCCGAGTAAGCGGAGCACATCTGCCTGGCGAAGCTCCTTGCATTAGTGAGGATGTTTCCTTTCCCCATCTCTCTGTGTCCTAAATTGTAATAACACGATCATGCTATTTTTGATTCCCTTATTTGCGTGGAAAGCCTGTTGTTTTTTCTCTTCTCTTTCAGAATCCAATTTTCTCCTGACATTTCTGCCTAATGTAGCAAAACATGACCTTTGAGAAAGGACATTCCAGCAAGATTCACTCCCTCCTCTGCATCTCTGCCTCTCTCCCACATCTTGCTGTCTCTCATGCATCTCCCTTTACGCTTCCTCCTTCTCCCTGGGTTGGGGGAGGGAGTTTACTGTCTCGCTTTTCAGTAGCAGCGAGTTGCTCCTTCCCCTCCTACTTTTCATCTGTCTTTGCAAAGTTTCCAGGTGCTCAGTGCTTCGGGGTGGATAAAAGAGGGAGTTTTGCAGGTTTCTTTTTCCCCCTGCTTAGCTTCACCTGCTATTTTTGCTGCCTTTCTAAACTTTATTGGAGACTGGAAGCAGTTTGTCTGCAGCCATAGGGATGGTGGGATCTTAGTCATGTGAAATGAGGTACCTGTGGCTTGCCGCGGTTTCCGCAGCAGGATAGTCTGATGTGAAGCAGAGCCAGAATTTAATGATGCAGTGCTGTGCCATTGGGGTGGTTGGGGTTATTCTTCTGCCAGGCTCACGGAGAGCCTTTGGGATGATGGTTCGCTGTGTGAGCTGCAGCAGCTTCCCCGCTCCTATTTGCAGGGGTTTGGGCTTCACAGCATTGCTTGGTGTGACAGGTAGGACAGGACCAGAGTTGCTTTTCCCTTGTTGGTCCATGGGCTGTGCCCTCTCTGCATTTGCCCAACATACGTCTGCCCTTGCCGCAGCTTAGTGCAAGGCGACAAATGCGTCTCTCATCCCAAATCCTTGTGCATCAGACCTGCACCGGCAGGAGCCTTTCCAAGATGTGCTCACTTGGTTTTAACATCTTTCTGCAAACCAAATGGGGATCGTGGGCTGGGCCCGGCACGGCCAGGCTGCCTGTTGTCCCTTCTGTGCCACCTTGTTCCCTATCTCCTCTCTGGCCAGCTGAGGGTTTAATGAACCTCTGGCACTTCACCACCCTTTCCAGTGAGCAGGGCTAAGGCAGGAGGGTGCCCTGCCTGCCCCTAGCCTGCCTGGGTGGCTCTCAATGGAGGGGGAGCTGGTGAGGACAGGACTGGATTCAGCAAAGGATGTGAGGCAGCACCTCCTGTGTTTCCTGGAGGCCAGCATAGATATGGGAGGATCTGGGTTTCTGCCAGAGCTTGTGACCACCCACCCCTCTGCTCACCCCATGGGCTGGTCCCTCAGTCGGTGGCTCTCAGGCTGGCTGGGCATCTCTGGGAAGGCTGCCCACTACAGATAGCGTGTCGTTACCATCTTCTCATGCCATTAGAAGCCTGGTGCTTTTCTCTTTCTGCTTAGTCTGCCACAGCTTCCTCTTGTTTTTAGTACTTTGGTTGCTTTTACACTCTTTTATCCTCTCTGGCTTTCAGCTGAAGAGGCAATGTCTGCTGGGTTGCAAAGCTCTCCCAGGTAGATGAGATTTATGTTTTTGAAAGTTTGGGCAGATGGAGAGAGGGATGGGGAGCTGTTGGCCGCTGTAGTGGTGATACCCCTGGGTGCAAACAACAGCAGCCATACCGGGGCACTTTGAGTGCACAGCTACTGCGGATCATATGATAACACCTTAGGTAATTATCGTGCTGTCATTTTAACCTGGCTGCTACTATTTTTAACACGATGCTTGTACTTAGCTTTTTTTTTATTTGTTCAAGGTATGAAATTAGACTTGTTCTTTCTCTTATGGTTGGTCGAGCTCCAGATTCATGGGCAAGAATCAGATGCATCTTGCTCTGTTTGGGTGTTTTTACTTAACATGGCAGCAGGATAAACTATTTTTCCCCTTGGAAAAAAAAAAGTAAAGTGAGAAACTTCCATTTGGGTTTGTCCTCATTATAATCTCTCACTATGAAATCTAAACTTGGGTCCTAAACTACTTGACAGCCTCCCTGTAGAGGAGGACGATGAGCTCCATGGAGGTGGTAGGGCCACGTGCAGGAGGAATTATTTACGGTTATGACTACCTTTTTTTTCTTGTTAATTTTCAGAGACCTCTCTGGGAACCGGCTCACCACTCTGTCATGGCAACTCTTCCAGACCCTGCGACTCTTTGAACTGTAAGTCCCACCCTGGAGGTATCTCATGGGAGAAGAGGGGAGGCTGAGTGGAGGAACGATTTCCAAATAGAGCTATTCTGAAGCATGTGAATAATTACTTAAAACTCCAGTGGGCTGCACCATTCTTGGGAGGGTTTTCTGGGTACAGGAGCACCAGAGCAGAACTCCTTCTCTTTTAACTTCACAGCACCTGGCTAATTAACATCAGGATGATGAACAAGTCATGCTTGGGGTAGTAAATGGTTGACTAACTCTGGGAACACATTAGAAATACTTACTAGGCCAGATTTTGAGTGCATCTTCTTAAATACTTGATCCTTATCCATTGCAGGGTAGGGCTGACTGTTTTTCCTTAACTCATGGGTATGCTTTACAAGACACCCCTGCATTTTAGGCGAATGACTCCCTTGCTCTCTAGCAATCAAAGCACCTCCCAGCTCCGATGTGGGAGATGAGATAGTGCCTCTCCTGGGGCACCAGTGGCCTTCAGCCTGCTGAATTATTGATAGAGCATTCAGTGCTGTGCTTGAAGAATAAGTGGACACGAAATCAATGGAGCGTTGCCCTGATGACCTGTTTTGTTGAATTTTAGAAATAGTTGTTTGGTGGGAATAAAAAAATATATATATGTAGGATTTGTCCCAAAGGATCCTGGGAAGCTCCATTCATCCTCACAGATGATCAATAGAGCTGTAAGCTAGAAGTGACTTATGAAAGAATAAAGACAGTCTTTCAAGTGGGAGTAAGTGTGTTATCACCAGTGTTACTGCAGTGTATTTTATTTCTGTCAAATTGTTAAATGAAAAATACTAATAGTGATATTAGAAAACAGAGAAACGCCCTTCGGATGGGGAATCTGGCTTGCAGACTTAAAATGCTGAATTTGGAATTTGTCTCCTCGCTGATTACAGCTCTAAATATTTTTCAAGCCTGGCTCAGGTTTCAAGTTTAATAGCATGAGTCATTTGTATTCTTAGGCCTTTACTTATTGTCATTGCACCGTCTGGCAAAACTCAGATTGATGGTTGTTACCCAAGAGGGACCCAAGAGTGGAGGAGCAAATGGGGCTGCAGTCCTGAGCTAGAGGCACCGGCAGGGCCTGGGGTAATGGTGAGCCTGCAGATTCATGGGGATACTTCCAATGGGGCTCGTTTTTATGTGGCTTTGTTTCATTTAGTCGTATTTTGCTTCTTCAGGCATGGCCCAGGTCTGCTAGCCCAAGTCAGGCTCAAAAGACCAATACCAGCCACAGAGGGAATTGAGGTGCTGCTGTTTGGGCAGCAAAGTGTACTTATCCCCACCTGATGAAGAGTATGCCCATGTTGTCCTGTTGCAGTGGTCCTGACAGGGAAACTGGTGTGCCCAAGCTTTGGTCGGTGTCAGCAAAGTCACTTGGGGCCAGCGCTCAGCAGCCTGGCAAACAGGAAGGATCTGGATTACTTGGCTCCGGTTGGAGCTGTGCTCAGAGTGGTTTTCTCAGAGATAACAAGCCTTGATTGATGAAAAAAGTAATGCAGATAGAAATGTGGGAGATCATGGGGCTTGGTTGGTGGGGAGAGGTGATGGGGTGGGAATGCAACACTGGTGTGATGAGTGGTGCCCACAGTGTCCCGTGGGGAGGCTTGGTACCATGTGGGGCTGGAGCCTTGGCCAGACCAGGCCCGCAGGATCTGGCTTGCTGTTGCCTGGGCTGGAGTAAGAGCCTGGTTAAGTCTACTTTTTCTGAAGAACTGCTTTGTCATTGGTGCTTCCTGACAAAATTTCCCTTGTCACTAAGGACCCTCCATCTATGTGAGCACAGGCCGGATGGTCAGTACCAGAATAAAATGATGATGCTGTTCCTCAAAGTGTGACAGGAGAGGGATATTTTAGCTGATATCCACTGTGATGTTGGTATTAATGGGAGAGGGGGATGTGTCCTCCCTGGGACCATGAAACTGTCCTGCTGAGTTTGGATTTCTTTGAGAGAAGACAGCATGGAGGTATAGCCTGAGCTATTGGCTTCGAATAATCATTCACATAAAGATGCTGGGAATTAACATAAAGACGTATGTTATCTGCTGTGGGGTGGTCATGGTCCTGAGTGCTAGAAGGATGGGATCTGCTGATGAGGAAAAGCAAATCCCCAAGATGGGGAGAAATTAGTAATGGATGCACAGAAGTGGGAAATAGTGTATTTTTTTTAGAAATGCAGAGGATGGGTGAGTAGAAGACAGATTTTTGGCATGTTGAGCTCTGAGGAGGCTTCCAGAATCTGGGAGGGAGACAGAATACATGGCCCACATAAAGTGAGTGTGAAGCACTGGTGAAAGCTAGAAAGGGAGCTGCAGACTGACATCAGCCAAGGACTTGAAGTTGAGCCAAAACTCTCTGGAAAGGAAGAAGGCAGTGAGCAACAGAGACCGATGCAGAGGCAGCAAGCCTGAGGAAGGCAGGCTGAGCAGCAGCACTTGTACATGGCTGTGGAGAGGCCACAAGTCCCCAGGGACAGACAGATGCTGGCAAGAGTTTCTCTTCTCGAGAGGGTTAGGTCTATGGGGAAGGCTGGTGGGACAAGTAGGCACTGGTCTGCAGCGGTTCACCAGAGGCACCCTATTGAGTACCAGTGCCCCAGTGCTACCAGACAGTCGTGGATCTGGAGGGAGGATGGTCACTGAAGGCAAAACCATGACATGCAGCAAAGCTCAGAGCAGTGGAGCATATGGGAAGGGAAATGATGGGAGGATTGTCTCCAGGAGAGTATTGGGAGGAGAGGAACTAAAACTGATGTGACATGGAGATTGTGAGGGAACATGAGACCTGACAAAGCCACTCACACTGAACATGGAGGAGGAAAGAGCAGGCGACTAACATGAAGATCGTGCCACGCTATGAGAGCAGGCAGGTGGATGGGGAACTTGGGGCTTGAAACAGCTGCCTGGCTGCATTCAAGGCATCTCAGGCTTGGGAAGATGGTATTGCTTTAAAGCAAAGTTTCTTGTTAAACAGAGCTGAGCTTTTCCCCTGCTGACTCACTGAAGAAAGGATGGCAAAAATGAGGCACACTTCCAAAGAATATTATCTCTTTCTCCTCCTGGCCAGAAGCAAGGCTTGGAATGGTTTCCAGTAACTCCAGCCCTAATTCCCAGAGCATGGGCTGACCTTGACCGGCAGGGCTCAAGCTAATGTGTGCACAGCTCTCCTAAGTCTGAAGCTGAGTGTGCACAGGGAAGCATCTGACACATGCAACAGCTCATAAACATTGGACTTGGAGCCTTTCTTATCCAGGAGTCACAGCTGGTTTCCTCTGTCATGTCCTTGGCTTCCTTTGTCATGTCCTTAGAGAGCTTAGGGCTGACATTTCAAGAAATTCCTTCCCAGAAAGACCTAAGACTCTGGATCCAATTACATCTTTGGTTGTATAAAACCTTGTAGTCCTGAACATCTTGCTGCTCTGCCCAGCCCATCACTATTTCTAATACCAGCAGTCCCTGCCAACTTGCCCTGCAGTAGATTTCTGCAATGCTACAGCAAGAGGCTTTGGTCAGGATGAGGCACAGCAGCATCTCTGTCAATGGTTGAGTCCAACTTAACATCATCTGTGCCTCTACCTTAAAAATTCATTGCTGCCAACAGCACACTAATAGAGTTGTAGCTAGACAGTGGGTACTTGCCTGATCTCTGCATTAGCTAGTCCAGCCATCGCACGCCACGCATTGCTCCCTGTCCGAGTTCTTCCCTTTCTATCCTATCCCCTTCTGACAGGGGTTCGGAAATAACAAGTCTGCCTGGACCGCCAAGAGAAGCCCTGGTTCTGGGAAATAAATAGAAATGGGGAAAAAAAGAAAGCTTTTGTTCTGTTTCTACTGGGAGCTCTTTGGTTCTCAGGCTTAAGGAAGCGGTCTGAGTCCCAAGGTAGGAGAACATTTTAATTGCAAGTGTACAAAGCCTCAGCAGCAGTTTTATGTGAATCAAACCAGACAGCATAAGCGTGGCAAGGATCTCCACTGCCCTCTGAGAGGCTTTAGCTGCAGACAGCTTTGTTTTAGCTGATGAGTGGGGAGGCATTGGACAGGGAGTATGTCTCATCTAGCTGCCTAGCCTGAAAAAAACATGCTCTGTGTGTATGTGAAGTCCTGGCTGTCCCAGTACATGCTGGGTTGCTGATAGCATCCTTCTCCTGCCCTGGTCCACCCTGGTGTAGGCTGTCCAGGCAGTTTTTGGAGGTGATGGGTACAGCTTTCTGTGGGGAGCAAAGCTGGGCTCAGCCAGGCATGTGCAGCACTGCTGTCTCTGAAGATTTGACTTGGTGCCTGGATGGCTCTGGGGTTTCTGCTCTGTCATTGTCCCCTCAAATGAGTGCAGGGCATGATTGTCCCCATTTGCCTCTGTCTCAAACATGAGTGCCCACTGTGTGAAGGAGTGGTGCCTGGAGCATGGCCTGTTGCAAGCCTGTGCTTTGCCTCAGTGCTAGTGGATGGCTCTGGCCCATGTGCGGGTTTGGCCCATTTTTGGGCCAACTGCTTGGGGCAGAAAGCAGCTCTGCTTGTGCAGAGAGACCCCAGCTTGCTTGAGGCTGTGATACTTGCTATTTCTCACAGACATTTTCAGTTTTAATGAGGCCTTCAGAAGGTGTGGGAGTGTACACAGCTCCTGAGCACCTGTAACCAAGCGATGCTTTGGCAGCCTTTCTAGGCTAAGGCTACAGGTGAAAAATGCCCTTTGGGTTTTTGTCCTCTCTGGGAGCAAGCTGTGCTGGATACTTCTCATGAGAAGGAGCCCCTTGCCTTAATTTTCACTGCAGCACTGCTGCACCCATTAAGCACACAACAGCAACGAAGACCTCTTGGCTGCTCCGCTGGGCCTTTCAGCATCGGGTTTTGCCCTTCCAGGCGTGATTGGAGATGTCTCCACAGCACATGGCAATGTCTTCTGGCCTGACAGTGGGTTTTGGCCAAAGGGCACCTCGTGTTCCCCAAGGTACTTCTCCTTGAAGAGAAGGGAAACAGAGGGTTGTAGGTAGCGGGCACATGTTACCGAAGTCATGGGAAGAAGGATTGGAAGGAGCCTCATGATCCCTGCAAGCCCTGAGGCTGGGGTGCTGATGAGGTCTGAGGAAAGAGTTGGTGGTTCAGGTTTTTGGGCAGGTGCAGGACAGTATGAGCATGGAAATCCCTGTGCACCTCTTTGGACCGCTGGCTGGCATGGCAAGGCAGGCACCAAGCAAGGAGGGAGGGCATCTCCGATGCGTCAAGTGCATTTGCAGTGCGAGTTAGGGAAAACGGGTACACACATCTGTGTCCTTTCTACCCGAGGTGCTGTGCCAGCTGCTGGTGGTGCTCGGCACATCCAGCCTGTGATGGGAGTTAATTTGTGCAAAAGCCCCTGTGGGGGTCTCGTTTAGAGCTCGTTACATCACTGATGTTGGGGCAGGTCATGGGTAAGTTCTGCCCTGAAGCACGCTGCTCCTGTATTATTCATGGGCCTTCATGAATTAGCAATGGGCCGGGAAGACTGCTTTCTATTACTTACAGAGTTGCCCTTAAGTGCTAGGACAGTGGCTCTCCCTGGCAGCCTCATTTTTTGAGGATATTTGCAACGGAGCAGAACTTCTGCCCTGTTGCCTCTGAGCTCCCCCAGTTCCCTGCCAGGTCCTAGGGTACAACGCCAGTTACCTGATCTGCTGTTAGCCAAGACCAGGTCTCTTACCCCCATGCCATCCCATGTCCTGCTGGTAGCAGTGACCTTGGGAGAATCCTGACGAGAATGTGGATTCATGGCCATGCTGAAAAGGATGCAAAGCCTGTGTGGGGCACTAGCAGTGCCTGTTGTAGCGTGCAGGGAATGCCTCGTCATTCTAATCCCACCAAATCACTGTGCTAATCTGTTCTGGTCGGTTATATTTAGTGCTTTGACCTTTGAGTAGCTTGTCTGAGCCTTGTACCTGTCTTGCAAAGGTTTAGGTACTTTTGACGGGAAAGGAATGAACTAATGAAAAGCCACGGACTGAAGTTTAACTGAGTGTTTGTTGTTAAAAAAAAAAAAGTCAGATGGCATCTTGTTCTATGAGAAGATTCAAAGTGGTATCATTAGGGTTCAGGTTTAACACCCCTGGGTGCTCCTAGAAGATCCCTTTTCTTCCACCTCCTTTTGCAGTACTGTGTGGATGAAACAGCAGCTGTGCATGTTTGGAAGGTTGTTTCCAAATCCTGTTAGTTGGTGGAATTAATTTTGTAAAAGCAAGCATGAATTTTGCAGTAACACACGAAGCAGAGCAGAAAAATAGCTTCTCCCTGTATGATGGGCATCTAGATGTTGCACGAAGCAATGGTTTGACCTTTGGTTATGCCGTCCTGCTTTGGGGTGACCGAGCTCACCTTTTGCACTGCTGGCTCCTCTGCTCCCTAATTTCCTTTGCTTCACAGCTATGTGGGGAGATATTTTTTGTTCAGGCTGTTTTGCTCAAGTTTTCATTGCAACCCATGTTGGTAACTCAGTCTGTCCTGGCTGAGCGCTGGGCTCTTCTCCCTGCTGGGACTTGCCCTCCTTGCGTCTCTACAGAGAGCTGCAGGGCTTTAAAAATGTAAATGAAACAGTTAATAGGTTGGAAAATCAATTATAATAAATGCTCCTGGTATATAAACTGTGTGTAAGTGTGTTTTAAATGAAGTACTTTAAAGGCAGTGCTTTCTTCCATTTCTCCTGGCCAGGTCAGCAGGGTCTCAGTGCAGTGCTGTTTGATTTGATTAAAATGCGTGATACCCTGCACATTAGCTCATGTCCTGGGTCACCAGGAGGCTGTGTTCGTACAAGGTACACGGCAGAAGAGCTGCCATCTTCACTGAGTGCTTGCGAGGGCTGGAGGTGTGCACTGCCCAGCAGGGTCTTGGATGTCACTGAAGTGGGGTTTGAAGATGTGAATCAGTATTTCAGGGCAGTGGGGAGCTGCCCGCTCCTTTGCGGAGGGATGAATGTTTTGGTGGCTGTGGGATGGAGCTGCAGACATGCAGATCTTGCGGTGAAAGATGTTGCATGTATTCACGCGCTGCCCTATGAGATGTGAAACCTTGTTGTGCATGCATGAAGGAGACTGTGTGAACGTAAGGATGTGAGACCTTGGTGTCTCCAGAGTCGGGAGAGATGCAAACAGCATGTGCCAGAAGACCCCAGGCAAATAACATGGAGGAGTTTCTACATTAGCTCTAAAGGGCCCCTTGTACTTGCATGCTGGCTATGTTCCTCAGGGAGCCTGCAGCCAGGTGATGGCCCTGCTCATCCTTCCCCACCCCACCATCCTTTCTCATGCTCTCTCTGCCCATAGGAGACTAGAGAGGAACCTTTTTAACTGCAGCTGTGACATCCGCTGGATCCAGCTCTGGCAGGAGAAGGGCGAAGCGAACCTACAGATCCAGGAGCTCTACTGCATGAACATGGATGCTGCCATCATCCCTTTGCAGGAGATGAACATCACCCAGTGCGGTAAGGTGCAGCCTGCGCTGGGTGCAGGGGAGGGCAGGAGGATGCTAGGAGGGAGCCCTGTCCTCTCCGGGAACTCTGGTTCCACCATTTGCTTGGGAACCTGGTGCAGCAGAATCCCACCATGTGGACAAGAAGACGACACTTGAAGCTGGTGGGGGTAGTTTGTGGATTAAAAATAGCGTATCTGTGTAAGTGTGGGGCTGGTGTTGCTGTATGAGTGCAGGTATTGGGTGATTGGGACATTTCCTTCACTGCAATGCTGTTGCTCGACAGTGTGCGTGACAAGTCTGTGTGATGCCTTGAAAAAGGGAATGCTTCATGTTGCTCTTCTGTCTAACAAATCCTAGAAACAGCATATTGTTAAAAGATGCTGCCGCCTTATCTTTTGTAATTACTCTTAGGAAATACACGTCTGTGTTCATTTTCTTTTGTTTTATTTTTGCAATTGAAAGCCCATGTCTGTAGGGAAGAGGCAGGAGTGACTTTACATCTCTTTCTGTTTCCAGCTGATGTTTAAAAGAGTCCAGTGGCCCCAGGAGCAACATGAGGCATGTTCAATAGTTATGCCTTTTCCCTTCACCTTGTTCACATATCAGCTGCCTGTTTGGTGTCAGTTTTTGCTCTGCTGTTGCCATTACTGGAAAGCATCCCTTGCAGAATAAGGGGAAGGAGGTGTAGCTTCAACAGAACAATTACACTGTCTGTATGCAAGCAGCTGTCAAATACCTGGGCTGAAAAAAAGGAGGAAAACCAGAGGTTTTCTTTTTATGCTGATCATTCTCTGTTGTAGGAAAATTCGGGTTTGTCTCTTTCCAGCAGTAGTAGACAAACAGCATGCACATTTGGATTTGCATGACTTATTTTTTTTTTTTAAGTTCATGATGTCCCTTTATTAAGCTCTGGAAATTGGGCAAAGTGTGCCTGCATGTGGATGAACTAAAAAGATTTGAGAGACTGCTGTAATTTCCTCCTCACATGGGAAGAATAATCTGCAAGGATTAGAGAAAAAGAAAAATCCTCAGGGATCAGGGATGAGAGGAGAAGGTGACTCCATCAATCATGATATTAGACTTAATGGGACAGCAGGGTGCTGATTTGGGAACATAAATGTGCTGGTGTGCAGGGTGAATATCTCCTGACCTCACAGTCTCCTGGAAGTGAAGGGAGCCACGCTGATCTGCCTTCCTTCAGAGGAGAGTCTTTCTGTTCAAGCATTAAGATGACTCAAGGGACGTTGTAACAACACCCCGTTTGTTTTTCCCCTGTTGTTGCTGTGGGTTGGTGTGGCTTGGTGTGGTCATGTTTGATATCAGCTCAACCCAGAGACACCCTAAGTGTCCCTCTCACCTGATTCCTGCCACCTCTGCAGCTTTGCTAGGCCTTGACCACTGCCTCCTTTCTTCTGGCATCCCCCCAAATTCAGTGCAAGGTTGCTTCCCTCCTGGTGTCACTCCTTGACAGCAATGAAAGGATGCATATCCCCATCCATGGCTTTGGGTTGGTGTGGTGGATGCTGCTGCCCTATGATGGGGGGACACACCACTGGTCAGTTCCCCCCTGCCCTGCCTACCTAATTTGCCTCTAGGATGAGCCCAGAAAGCCTTCCCTATGCAAGAAAGCTGTTTGCCCTTCTTTTTACAACCAGTGCTGTCTTGTTCCATGTTGCAAGGATATTTGGCGCCTGTGGCAGCGAGTAAGGAAGCGGTGTAAATCAGAGCCACCATAAATCAGTGAATCTGTCTGCCACCACCAAGGAAGAACAAGGGCACCTTTTATTAGGAGAGCTGCAGTTAATATGAGGACATATCCTTGGTCATCTTCTCTTGATTGTTATAAATTAGAGGGACACGCTCCACGCCCGGAGCACTAGGCACTCTGTGCCTTGTCCCTGGAGGTGGGAGCACTTTGGATCCTCTCCCAGCCCACACAGCTTTCCCATCCCAGGTGACTGCCCTTGATATCAGCTTCTGTGGGAGTAGAAGAAATGGGGAAGAGGGGGTCATAGGAAGGGAAGGGCAGCCAGAACTAGACACAAATTTGGATTTGAGTGTGATGGGAGGTTCTGCTCAGCTGGCACAACTCCAGTGTCCATTCTTTCCCTTGTCTCCATGCCTCATCCTTCCCTTGGTAGGGCAAGGCCATGCTGTTGCCTCTTGCTACTTATCTGAAGGTGCTAGAGGCTGATTTTGGGAAACAGCTTGGCAGGATCTGGGTCCACATGTGTGCACTCTGCAGCTGGCTGTAGCAAATGCTGCTCCAAACCTGAGTACCTTGGTGTCTGGCTCTCCTAGACCTCCCTGAGATCAGTGTGAGCCACGTGAACCTGACAGTGCGGGAAGGGGAGAATGCCGTCATCACCTGCAACGGCTCAGGCTCGCCGCTGCCCGATGTCGACTGGACGGTGGCTGATCTTCACTCCATCAACACGCACCAGGTAGGGGCCGCGGGACCTCAGTGCTGCCTGTGCCCGATGTGGCAAGGGCAAGGCAGCTGCTACAGGTTCCCCAGGTTTGTGCATGCAGGGCAGACCATCAGGTGGACGGCAGAGACTGCTATGAGAAATGTGAGAGGGCTGTATCCAAACAAAAATCGAGGCCATACCGTATTCCCATGAGAACCTGGGAACTACCTGAAGGCAACAAAACCTTCCATTCTGTACGGCTGGAAAGTAAAGATGTGATAGCTTCATATCTCAATGCTCTCTAATTGAACTAACTTGTGTCTCCTCTAATGAAACTACCTGCTTACAGAGGTGTCTGCAATAGCTGTAGCTGAAATAAGCAGCTAAGCAAGCTTTTCTAGAGGCAAGCCATGTTTTTTGGTGTTACAGTGCTGCATCTCTCCTCCCCCCAGGAGAGGATATTATAGGAAACACTTCTCCGCACCCAGATCCTAGTTGTCTGTGGATTTTGGAGACCTTTTCGCATATTATGTGGAAACTGGGATCCTCAGCTTCTGGGGCAGGAGTGGGGAGGAGAGAAGCCAGCGTACACCAATTTCTGTCTGTATTTTTCTCTGGGATTTTTAGACCAACCTCAACTGGACCAATGTTCATGCCATCAATCTGACCTTGGTGAATGTCACCAGTGAGGACAACGGGTTCCTGCTTACCTGCATTGCTGAGAACGTGGTGGGGATGAGCAATGCCAGCGTGCTGCTCACCGTCTACTGTAAGTAGCAGCAGAGAGACCTTGATCCTGATAGAGGCTGGAGGGCTGCCCTGGGAACTGTGTGCATGCATGGCCACTTGCTCCCTGTGATATACTGGTTTTGTGGATGAGGATTAGGAGCTGAGCACAATGAGGAGGAGGTGGCTGCTGCACAGTTCTCTCTTTAAGGGTCAGTATTTTTGCTTTCCTGCTGCTTCCATTAATGCAGAAATGAGCACTAAAGCAGGGGCAGAGCAGCAGTGCCACACTGGTGGTGGATATCTCTCCATCCATCTCTTGGAAGATCCATCAGAGTAAGGAAAAGCTGTAGAGGAGCTAAAACTCTGTTTACAAACACAGAGTTGCTCGCCCTGATGCCATGTGAGAGGTTAAATGTCACCCTTGCTAAAGTCAGTGTAAATCTTGCCCCTGATTTCAGGGCTGCAAGGGCTTCAACCCAGATCTATTCCCAAAAAGTTAAACTGCAAACACTGTGTACACACATACACGTCAAATTTCAACAGTTTGCTTTTAGCAGCAAGTAGCTAAACTTTCTCTGTGCTTTCTAATATAACTTAACACAAACCTGACCTTAAGAGGAAGTTTACACAGCTTTGTGCTCTCAGGCAGCTGAGATTTACTATGTGTTGCTGTGTCTGCAATATTTGTCCGTACTCTGTAGTTTGAAAATCTGTCCCCCGCCCCTAACTCTGCCAGGTAGAGCGGAGACCCATGTGGGATTCTGGCTTGTCTTGGTGAACCCATGCCTGTTGCATGTCCAGTGCAGTGCAGGAGCCACTGTAAAGACAAGGGGTCACAGGGGATTGGAAAGAGGAGACCAGATGCTTTACTGCTTTCATCTTCCTCCCAATAAGTAGTATTGATGGATTGAAGAATGGAGGTAATTAAAGTTCACATTGGCTCAGAGGTGGTTGGTCAGCAGGCGGGTGGTTTTTGTGCTGCGTTTTAGCATCTTTTCCTCCACACCTTAAACAGCACCATGCCAATGCCTATTTTCACCCGTGTAATCCTCTAAGCTGCTGACGGTTTCTGCTACCCCTGCTCTTGTTGCCCGGACCCGTCACTCAGGCTGTAATTTCACACTGAAAAGATCTGCGTTTTTGTGTGTGTAGGTGGCTGCCTGTTTTTGAATCCTCCTTGCCAGGAAGATGTGAACAAACCACATGCAGATCTAGGCTTGCGAGTGAAAGGAGGTGGCTGGGACACGGCTGTGTGGTTCAGGGTAGCTGGGTGCTGGTGGGAGAATTTTGATCAGCTCCAACCAGCTCTGCACCTTGTTTTTTTTTTCTACCACCTTCATTGCCTGAAAAATTCACCATCTTTTTTTCCAAAAGATAAGTCAAAGTTGGTGCATTGTTTTTGTTCTTTGTGGATGCCCCATGGATTTTCTTTGCAGCTGGATTGTACCAGGAAAAGAGAGTTTTAGGGAAGACCTACATCTTTTTGTGTCCTTTGTCTTTGCACAAAACTCTGTTCTTCTAGTTCAGACCTTGCCAGCCTTGGGGTTTGGGACTTTGCATGTAGGTGTTGTAAATGGGGTTTCAGAACTGATGGCAGAACAACATTTGAATTCTTGGGGTGTCCCGGGGGGGAGACCATGCATATGCAATAAACTGCAAGTGGAGTCTCTGCTTTCCTTTTCCCTCTCCTATTCTACTCCCTTTAATTAAAACACCCCTGGAGGGTGTTCGGCGGGTGAGAACTCCTTTGGGTTATTCAGGCAGTCAAAACCCCCAAGGACAGGCAGTCACTGAGGGATGTTTGCTTCCACAGCTATGCGATCCAAAATTGCTCAGTGCGACTGGAGAGCCCCCAAGGGGCACCTTACACATGTGTAATGTAACAGTGCTATGTCTGTGTCCTCCTTAACGGGGACGGGAGGCCTCCCCATGATACCTTGAGGGAAGGAGAGTAGCAGTAGGTTTGTGGACTGAGGCAACTCCAATCTTAATTGTGTCTGGACTGGTGAAAGGACCATCACTGTGGTTAATTGGTACCTCTATTCACAAGCCCAAGACAGCTAGCTATGGTTCAGATCCTCCTTCTGGGGAGTGTGTAGTGGTTCTTGTCTTAGTGCTGCTTCTTTGCAGACATCCATGGGAAGAGTAGAAGGAACAAGAGATTTCAGAGGTTGCATTTTCAATAATCTTAATTTCCATGGTGCACAGAGATGATGTGGGTGGAGGTGTACTGTGAGCCTGCCATGTTTCTCTCTGCTAGATCCCCCTCGCATCCTAACCCTGGAGGAGCCAGTGCTACATCTGGACCACTGCATTGCATTTGCGGTGCATGGGAACCCAGCTCCCACCCTTCACTGGCTGCACAATGGCCAGGTCCTCCGGGAAACAGAGATCATCCGCATGGAGTTTTACCAACAAGGGGAAGTGTCGGAAGGTTGCCTGCTCTTCAACAAACCCACTCACTACAACAATGGCAATTACACAATTGTGGCCACCAACCAGCTGGGCTCAGCCAACCAAACTATCAAAGGACACTTCCTTGAAAAGCCCTTTCCAGGTAGGATATTAGGTTTTATCTCATTAGGGTTGCTTGCAATCAAAAGGTCTTACTATGGTCCCACTGGTAATCCTTACACCTAGACAAGGCCCTGACAACCCAAGTTGGCCTTTCTCTGAGCAGCAGGTTGGAAGAGGTGACCTCTGGAGGCCTCTTCTGACCAGCATGATTCTCCTACTCAGGTGTGCTTTAGTGTCATAACAACTCTAATTCAGAGAGAGACTAACTGGTTTAGATATTTTTGTTGTGTAATATATTCTGCAGTGGTTTGGGGTTTTTTTGAGATCTTTAGGGATTTCAGTGGGAATAAAATGGAAGTTTGGCCAATTATTTTGGATCTCCTCTGGGATGCACCAAAGAGGTTTCCCAATTTTTTGAGAGATTGCTTGTTATAATCTAAAGAAAGAAAAGCCCTTTAAAGTGATGCAGTTCCTCCCTTTTTTTTCTTCTAGCCTGCATTTGTGAAATGATTATAGCTGGATGCAGCAGTGTCAGGATTGTTTTCTTTCTAAATATGACGTGCAATTCCAGGATGACAGGTCTACAAAAGACGCGACGGCTCAATTAGTCACTTTAGATCAGTTTGCTGGGATTTCTTAACTGATTGTTTGGAATTCCCCGTTGTACTCCCTAGTAATTCAGGGCTTAACTGCAAAAAAAAAAAGCATTTGAGGACATGAAAATCCATCTCTGGGGAGTGCAGTAGACACTTCTGTGTTGACCTGTTTGCTCTATAGGACTGTGAAGGGTCTTAGTTTCTTCTCTGTCATTGCAACACCATGCTGGCCATCGTGGAGTTAAGATCTGTGCATGCTGCTGCCTTTGGGAATGATGCCATGAGAAAGTGGCAGCTCTAAATTGGCCCCTGCAGCCCAAGAAAATCCAGCAAAATAGGGCGTTTCTAAATATAGAAAAATACCAATGGTACTCTCATTTATTATTTATATCACACCATATATGTACACAGAGTTTTCCTGCAGGTCAAATATTGTAAATGCAACTCCAAATCTCTGCCTTGAAGATCTGGCAATTGAACAAATGAGCTGATATGGATGGGAGTGGAAAATTTGTATTCTGGCTTCAAGGATGATGCTGTGTTTGGCTATCTGACCTGTTTGTTTCCTTCTGCCAGGGCAGAAGAGCAGCTTATCAAATGTAGGTGGGTGAGGAGAAGCACAGGTTTGCAGTCTCAGCTCTGTCAGGTCCCACCTTTGTGACTCAATTTCCCCATCTGTGAAATGGGGACAGCTCTTAAGTAGGTGTTGGACCTCCAGAAAAGGGGGCAGATCTGCTGTTCTGGAGAGCTGATTTTTGGAAATGAATCTGAGCTGTGCTGTGATGTGGGAAGGCACGTTGATGTCTGAAGAGCAGCTTGTGTCAAAGGCTCTGGGAGAATCCATTTGTGCGAAATATATGTAAAATATTGCCTTTGTGAGTGCATCTTCACCCACGCCTTGTATGTGATGCTGGTGTGGAGTACTTACAGACCCTGAACCGTCTTTCAGCGGGAACTGACCCATTTCTTTTATTTCTTCTGATCCGAAGTCCCAAGCTGTTCCTCACCCTGGCAGACCCTGTCAGCCCAATGCAGGATGTAATTTACTTTCCTTGAAGTTCATTGCTCCGTCCACTGCCACAGCCGACATTAACACTCAATGCAGCTGACGTTTATAATTTCCCATTTGAAGGTAGATTCCTCCAGAAAATGCCACAAATTGAAGGTTCCCCACTGTGGTTCATTCAAGAAGCTTATTGCCTTTAGCTATGAACACATGCGAGGGTTTTGCTGTCGCTACCCAGGATGAGGTTATTAGCTGTAATTAGTTAATGAAAGTATAATGTCTGGAAAACTTCCTATCAGCATAGAAAAGGACCTGTGACCATGTTTTTTTAGAAACCTCTGTTCTGCATCTCTTGTTGGTGCTGTGCCAGATTGTGCTTCCCAGGTTGAGAGGAGAAGGGTGCTGTTAGAAGCTGTATGGGAGCTGGGAATATGCCCCATGCCATATCCTGCTTCTCTGCAATGCTGTGGCTCTAGGAGCCAGGGCAGTGGCTCCCAGGACAGATTTATCTCCTGTCAAAAATCTCACTGCATGTTGTCATTGGTGTCTCTACCATAGGCTGCCATGTCCTAATTTAATCCACAAAGGTTAATGTACCTACCTCCGCTGCCCCTGATGAGTGTTCAGTCCTTTGGGAGCTTCTCATGGAACTCAAGTTGGTTGAAATTTCTTGGCTATGTTTATGCTTTGAAAAATAGGGTTTAGTGAGAAAAACTTTTGGTGGGTTTCTGTTGAATTTGCTTAGTCCAGCAGAGAAAAATGGAAAGGGGGGAAAAAGTAGAAGCAGCAAGAGTTTTATGACTAGACTGTCTACTTTAATAGGAAAAAGTCTCCAAATGAATATTTCTTCCCTTTATTTTTTTTCCTCTTGCTACAAAAATCCAAGGAAAGTTACTCTTCTGCTTGACTTGAAACAAAAATATTTTTTCAGCTTTTTTTCCCCTGGTTTGGAAAGCTGTGTTTGTCACCCGGGGGTTGTTTTACGCTTCCCTTCCAAACCTCACCCGTACTTCAGCATGAACATTTCAGCTTCCTTCCAGGAGCCCTCTGCCAGCAAAGCTGTGTAAACTCCAGTTAACATCGGGCTCAATTTCTTACATGGGCGAGTGAATTGAAAGCTGACATTGTTCTCATGCTATGTAAACTGAGTGTCACCGAGAGCTTTAGACCTCATCGTCTGGGGCCTCGGCTGCCTTCGAAGCTGAAGGAGCTTTACTGAATAGAGTGGAGCAGTCAAAAGGCTGACTGCTGGCATTGGCATGGCTGTCTCGTGGCACTTCTGGCCCACCCCCAGCCTCCACATCCAGTTCAGATGCTATTAGCTTTTAGGAGTAGCTTATGAGGCTTAGTTCTCTTCTACCTCCATGCCCCAAGCTGGGCTCTCCTCTCTGGGAGCTGGTCCTCGTCCTTGTGGGTCTTTGTCCTTGGGTAAACACTGCCACGCAAGGCAAAAATCTGCTTATCTCCACCTCCATCTTGCTGAGCCCTGTGTGTCTGTCAAGCTTTGCTTGCCTGCAAAAAGCAGGGGTTGTTTAACAACCATTCAAGAGTTTGGTTAGCAGGCTGCTAGTTGTCTCCATTTTGGCCTTGCAGTAGCATCCCTCTCCTCCTGTTTCAGCCCAAGGCCCTGCACAGTTACCCCTGTGCTCTCCATCTTGACCTCCGGCAGGTTCTGCTGGCACAGATGCTGCAATTTCTAGTTACGGTTGACTAACAGGACAAAATACAAAAAGTTTTGGTTTCCTGGGCTCTTTGGGGTGGTGGAGTGTGTCTGAGGGGACTGGGAATGAGACCACTCTCCCTTTGCTATGATGCTAACTGTGTTGCTTCTCTCTTTCCGCAGAGAGTACGGACAACTTTGTCTCAAGTAAGTGTCTCCTTGCCCTTTGTGAACTGTGGCTGTTTTGTATTTGTAGTTTCCAGACTTCCCCCTGTGACCTACATGCTCCTGGAGGAAAAATCAGGAAGCCAAAAGCAAGTTGGTGGGGGTTGCACAAAGCCCTGGCTTCCATGTGCACCAGCAAGACGGCTGGGGAGCTTTTGATCAACTGGGCAATCTCTAGAGCCCAGGAGATGCTAATTTCCCTCCAGTGACATCCTGAAGAAGGTCCTATGGTGAAAATGGTAGTCTTTGAGGTCTTAAATGGCAGGGCTGGAGAAAAATATCACCAAAACTCTAACTGGTTGGTTATGGTGTAGTGGAAGGGGTCTTAACTAGGTGCAGACTGGCCAGTCCCCAAAGCAGTTGTATGTCATGGCCCATTTACAACATGGTCTCTAATATGGAGTGGGATGAGAAAGAGGACTCAACTTCTGTAGTGTTTCCCCAACAGATTCTTCTGCGTGCCCCCCCCCAAGTAACTGTGTCTTTGGATCAAGTTCTGCTGGAGTGATTCTCCTGTTTTAACCCTACTTAGCCCAGCAGATTTCTGAAAACTCTAGGAAATCGGTTGGGGGTGGAAGCCACCCACTCTAGGACACCAGGCTCCAAAATGTTTGTTTGCAAGGTTGGAGTGACATCAGTGTTGTCCTGGTCTGTGTTTTCTCTGCTGATGTGCGCAGGGAACTCTGATGGTTGATTTTGGTGCCTTCTGAAATAGAAAGTTGTAGCCTCTGTTAGGGGCGAACTGAATCTTGTTAGGTCAGGCACTGAGACTGGGGATGTTCTGGTGCCTTGGGAGACACATGGGAGCCACGTTGAATCTTCTATCTTTGGTGTTTTGGTTTCAGTTGGTGATTACGAAGTGAGTCCCACCCCACCGATCACTGTGACCCACAAACCGGAGGAGGACACTTTTGGGGTGAGTCTTGTTCTCTTCTCTACAGAACTGTTTTGCATGCGTTTCTTCTATTGATGACTCAGTATTTACATTCCTGTGCTGTTCTGAGATGCTTGCAAGGAAAATCTCTTCCTTTATGACTCAAGCCAACAATCAGAAGGATTTTGTGGCCTATGTCAGGCAAGTAAAATACTGACAGGAACCATCTGATCCTCTTGGGCCTGCAGTGTGGAACCAGGGAGCTCTTTGAAAATAAGGCATCCTGTGAAGTTGCTGCTGGCAGGGTCAGAAATTCTCGCTCTGAAAAAGTAACACCCAGAGAACAAACAAACAGGCAGTTGTGTGTTTCATACTGTTACTGAGCTGTTAAGTTCAGCCCTGTGAGGGACTCAGACTTAGCTTGGTTCAATTTTGTCAATGCCAGTTTGCCCTCTCTCCTGGCTCTGCAGGGCATGCCAAAAATTGAAAAAGGAAGGAAAGCCTACAGCTTATCAGATCTTAACACTGTCTGTCTTCTGCAGAATCCAGGTAGAAAAGGAAAAAAATATCCTATATAAGTGTTGGGGAAAAAAATTAGCATGTTACACAATCGCTCTAATTCTGTGAAAGTTTTAAGATCTTGAAACCCACCAGGTGTTAACAGAATGAACAGAATTCAGTCCACCTTGGTTTCAGTTCTCATCCAGCTGAAAATTTCCTATAACTGAAGTGAAAGCTTTGAGCGGTGAGACTGGAGCAATAATGTGCACTGATTATTAAATATAAAGCCCAGAAAGCAAGCTGGGGGATGAAAATAGAGCGTGGTAAAATAAAAAATTTAAAAATATCGTAGCTAATGTATCAGGAGCAGGGAAAAGGGTTGCAAAATGAAATTACTTTTTCTTGGTTAAATGATGTATTTTCTATTATAGCAGAATATAGTTTTGTAAAAGGAAGCAGAGTCTAAATGCATTACAAGACCCAATACAGGAGAACAATTGGAAAAATGCCAAAGAAATTGTTGTTTACATCAATGCAATAAAAGTATCTCGAGCAAAGACTTGAAGGAATAAATATTCATAAATATTAAAATAAGCCTGGGATTGTAAACCCTTTAGGGCAAGGAGGTTTTCTTTCCTCTGCTTGTACGCTAACCCAGTGGAACCACAGTTCCAGTGAAGGACTTTGGACACTTCTTGTAGTATAAATATTTACTACTAAAAATTACAATAAATAAGGGAACCATTAGAGGCTTTAGGAAAACCAAATGTTTTTTTGGAAAAAAAAAAAAACAGTTCTACTTAATTTCTTCTGTGTGGTTTTTTTGTGTGTATTAGTTTTTTTGTGGTGTGTTATTTTCCCCTTGTTCTTTGCCCTGAGGGATGTTTGGAGGGAGGCAGAGCTGCTTTTACTAAATTTTCTGATGCTCCTGTGTGTTCCCAGCTCAGGTTAGTACAGCTGTAGTGTTGTGACATCATGGCACAGTGGTGATGTCATAAATGGAGGCTCATGATGTGGTGCAGTGAAGGGAGAGCCCAGGCATTGGAGCAGAAGTCTTCCTTCCATGCAGGTGTGTGGAGTGAGAGGCTGGGGAGAACTGGTGTGGTGCCAGAATGGCATCACTGGTAGGGAGATCCCAAACTTCCTAGTCCTGCAAACACCTGTGATGCTTCCATGCTGTGCCAGAAGCCTTTGCTTTTGCTTGTATTTTCCTCCACAGCTGATATCCATGGGGCTGCAGCAGATGGTTTGAGCCTACAGAAAGGATAACTGGGCAAGGAGGTGCTGTATTTCCAGTCCAGACTCCTAAATTCCTCTGTCTTGACTCTAAGGCTTTTTCCTTTCAGGTTTCCATAGCGGTTGGGCTGGCAGCTTTTGCTTGTGTCCTCTTGGTCGTCCTCTTTATTATGATCAACAAGTATGGCCGGCGGTCCAAGTTTGGGATGAAAGGTACGTGCAGTTGCTTTCCTCTAGCAGGAGGCACCTTCCAGGATTGCCCGGCTCTAATAGCACACGTGGAAAGGTGTTGTGGTTTCATTCCTACATTGTCAGTATTGGTGCAAAGCCTTCTAAAGAGAATGTTGTCCAGCCCTCTTCTGTCTGTTGAGAGAGTAATGGAGATATACAGGCTGGTGGCTCTCACCTGTATGTGCTTCTGCTGGGCAGAAGTATGCATGTGTTTTCCTTATTGGTACATAACTGCATCTACAGGTTGCCCAGAAGAGCTTTGAGCCTGCTGCCTCCAGCCACGTGTTGAGGGAGTTGTACTCGGGAGAGAATGTTCTTGGATAAAATCTTTTTGCGGACCTGATGATGCATAGGTTTCTCCTTGCGTCACACTGGGTGTAGAGCACAGGATGTGAAGGGGGAATAGAAGGATGTGAAATAAGTTTGGGTTCTGTTGGAAAGGCAGGTGCACCCATTCTGGGGCTGTTTGTGAATGGGGACCGAGACACTGCTGTAAGTTTGTAAGGTCTGTGCTGGGAAAGCAATTGCTGACCTGTCTTTCCATGATGTGGAAGGTCTCTTTCTGCTGCTCCTCTGTTGGAAGGGTTTCTCTTCTGTGTCATAAGTAACCACTTCAGGAGCTATTTCAAGTGTCCTTGGTAGTGACTGGAAAGTGAGAAGGCATCTGATGTTTGCCAGGCAGAACCTGGTTTCTCTGTCCTACCAACGCCAGTGCTGTGATGTGATAGAGCTAATTCCAGAAGAAAGCAGATGACTCTGTGCCATCTGCTTTTTGTGACTCTGCTGGTATCTCCAGTTGGGCAGCGTTGGTGGTGCCCGGTGAAGGCTGGAGGAAGAGCTTTCACATGACAAAGTAGTTCCCAGCCTAATTGGTGGCTCATGCGTACACCATTTGAAGCCAGACTTTGATAAACGTGAGCTGCTTCCAAGGCTCCTGAGTCACAGCCTGTTTCCTGGCCTTGCTGGGGTCTGCGTTGCAGGGCAGGTCGATAGGTTTGGGAACAGTTCTTGTGCTTGCCTAGGGCTTTGTTTGCTTTACGGAGATGTTTCCTGAGTGGGTCCAGATGGGATTCTGGCTGGAATTTCTCCTATGAATCCTATGGAGAAGGAAGACAGGACATTTAATTAAATAGCAAATCTTCTACACCAACTTAGCAATATTTAGTCCATCTGTCCAATGATAAGAACCATCTGGTAGGGTGTACTGACTGGTGGGTGGAGTAGAGGAATGGAAGACATGGTTCCTGGGATCAATTCCCAGCTCTTCTACTGACTCAGTGTCCGTAGGCAATTAGCTTCTTTAACCTCTGTCTCTTCTTTAATTTCCCCATCTGTAAAACTGAGATGATGTTACATGCCTTCTGGAGGGATGTGTCAGAACACTTTGGAAGTGCTTGGGCATTTGCCACTGATGGGGCTTAGAAATACAAATATAAAAAGGAAAAGTAACTTCTGACCCTAATGGAAGAATCAAAGAGGAGTGAACCTTATGTGAGCAACCAGTCTTGGTGCATAGATGTGTGTATGTGCTCGCAGGAGTTTGGGTAAGTGTGTTAGTGGACATTCTGCACTCCCAGAAACCAGAGGGGTGCTGTGATGGGTCCTTGTGTGCAGTTTTTGGAAGGCAAAAATGTTTAGCCAGAAAAGCCTGCTTTCTTCCTCATCATGTTGTATTTCTTCCAATTCTGATATGAAACTACAGCCCTGTAGAGTTTCTAAAAGTTTTATTGATGACATTGCTTGGACAGATGGAGTTGACAGAAATTAAATACATCTTTAAAACCAGGGAGATTGCTTGAGTCACAAGTGTCATAGGCACCACCATGGGCAGCCTACTCATACTGCCTGAGCTCTGCTTCCTGTTGGAGGATGCAGATCCTCCTGCCCTGTGGACAGTCTCCCTAGCACATGGCCCGACCTGCTCTGAGCCTCCTGCTTTTCCCCAGCGCCTCTTCTACCTATGTTTTTTTTTTTTTCTTTAGCCATAGTGCCATAGTCAACTGCCAAGCCACCAGGCTTTGTATCTTTAGCCTGTATCTTGCTGCTTTGCATCAGGCTTGCTACCAAACCTCGCCACTTTCATCCACAACACAAAGGCAACTCTTCCATTGACCTGCAGTGGCTGGGATGCTTTTGGTGGTACCCTGGCTATGGCCCGCTCTGCCAGCTATAGCTGATTTATTTTTCTACCCCCTCAAGATTTGTCACAGTCCCCCGCACCATTTCCAAAATGCAGTTTCTAAACTCTGCTTCCTTGCTGCTTTGCAGGTCCATGAGTTCACAGCCTTCCTCTTGCCTTTGGTTGCTGTAGGGTATCAGCTTGAGCTGTTTCAGTTGCTCCCAACCTGGCAATGATACCTTGAAGCTGGTGTTTGTGCTTGATGTCTCTTTCCC
>NW_009259044.1:5360380-5367835 GCF_000687185.1 Egretta garzetta | reverse complement strand
CTGGGCTGCTCTTCCTTTCCTCCTCCCTGGATGTTTGCTGCTCATGAGGTGATGCTCTTGTCCAAATCATCAAATTGCTTTACTGACTGGTCCTGAGCCCCTTCCAAGGGCCCACAAACAGGTCCTACCTTATTCTGACACCCTGTATGGGACAGTGCAGCTGGCACCCACCTCCAAATCTCCTTTAGCTGGCACTTTCCTCTCGGTCCCTCATTATCAGTTAATTCTTGGGCAGGAGCCATGATGTATGGCACCCAGCATGTTATCGTTTACTAAGAAAAAAACCCCAAACCCTGAGTCTTTTTGGGAAAGCGCATCATTCCCTGAATCAGGAGCTGTTTGTCGCCAGCTGATACGTTGCCACTTGTTGTTGAAATCCCAGCTTGGCAGGCCTACAGGAGCAGGTTTTTCCTGTTGTTTTTGTCACGGTCACAGAACATTGTGTGCTCATGTTGGACACGTTACCCAAAGCACCTCGTGAGTCTCTCTGAGCACATCTTTTTCCTTCTGTGTCTCCTAGAGTTAAGCAGATGGTTTATCTCCTAGAGAGAGAGAGGTGGACTTGGATGGACAAGGTTGGATGTCATGTTGGGCTGGAAAGGTCCCCTGGGCCAGCCTGCTGGGTTGTCCACCAGTCTTAAAAGCAGACTAATAGGCTGCAAAGTGTCCAACATCCCAGCTGCCTTTGCTGAAAAGAAAGTCACTGCATCTTGGGGCACATGGCTGGGGGAGGACTACGAGAGGATGGTGTGCCCACATTCATCCTCTTCTGGCTGGTAGCACACTTGTGGAGCATTGCACAAGAGTCCTGGCGGTGCCACCGCTCTGGTTACAACCTGGCTACTGATAGAGCCAACAGCCAAGTGGTGGAAAAGCCTGTGCTGCCAAGCACGCTGGGGACAGGCTGGAGTGGTGGCATCAACAGAAGCTCCTTGTGAAGGGGGCTCTGATGCACTGTGCTCCCGGCTCCTTGATGTCTGTCGGCTGAGCTCATGGAGGCTGGCTCCATGCCATCCCCCTCGCCTTTCCCTGCTCCCTCCACGGGACCTCCTCATTAACACGGGATGGCGGAGGTCAGATCCCCTTTCTGGCTGCCTGTTGACTTTGGCTGCCGTAATTGGAGGGGAGAGGGGTGGGCTGAGGCAGCTGTAGGGGGGCTGAGGGATCACCAGAGCTGCGGTGGTAGAGGCAGCAGGAAAATGGCAAACAAAACATCTATTTGTGAAACGTGGTGTTACATGGGCAATGTGGAGGTACTGGAGGGGAAACTGCCAGGAAAAGTAAATGCAAAAACTGAGAAGCATTGGAGTCGCAGACAAGGGCTGCAGCCATTTGCTAAAGGGTGATGTATCCAGAGAGGGAGCAGAGATGCGTTTTAATGTCTTGTGTTAGTGTGGGAATAAGAACCTGATCTAACAGAGCAAGGAACTGGGAATCGGGGCACTTCAGTGTATTGCCGTGTCCCAGGGGAGTGGGTTTTGCAGGTGGGAAAGACAGCATGGGAGCGGGGCGCCCAGCATCCTGCACTTGGTTGTCGTGTGCTCTGGCTCTGGGCTCTGTGTCCGGCGTTCCCTGACCGCCCGCCGGAGGTGGAGGGTTTTACACCTCACCTTCTGGGGTCAGGCTTGTCGCCGCAAGCCTTGTAAACCCAAGTCTTCCCATCAAAGTTTAATCCCAGCAGATGACAGGAAATGAAATTTCATAATATCATAAAAAGGCCACACACAAGTCCCGGGACTAACAAAAATGAAATTTCACAAAACAATAATAACAGCACAGAAAAGTCCTGGGACTAACAAAATGTTTGGATGGCACAGCGATGGAGGCCGTGTAAATGCTTAGGTTGATGGACTGAAATATATAGTCCTTTTGCTTGTTTTCT
This sequence comes from Egretta garzetta, assembly GCF_000687185.1. Lineage (NCBI taxonomy): Eukaryota > Metazoa > Chordata > Aves > Pelecaniformes > Ardeidae > Egretta > Egretta garzetta. The sequence goes on along the minus strand of NW_009259044.1, from coordinate 5,365,953 downwards.
GTTCCATTTGCAAGTGCCTAGGGATAAAGGACGTGTGCTCATGCATATTTGTGTGATGCATCCCTGCTGCTGCACAGCTTTAAAAAAAAAAGTTTAAAAAATTGAGTTTTCAGAGATACGGGGAAAAAGGGGCTAGAAAAAATCTAGAGACAAGACCACTTGTCGTTTTGCTGAGGTGAACTATTTTCCAGGCTCTGAGATTAAAAACTACTTGCGTTCTCCAAATGAGGTTTTTCTTCCTCACGTAGAGGCAGTGCCAGCTAACGGTTCAGGCTTGGTTACAGTTGGCAAAGAGTCGATTGCTTTTAAAGCTGGTTTCCTAAAGAAATAAAGCCTATGATTGCGCTGCCTCTCTGCACGCGTGCAAGCGTGTGCGTGCAGCTCTGCCTGCCTGGTTTTTCCCTTTTTCTGCTGCAGCTTTTGTATCTGCCAGCCAGTTCCACCCAGAGGAGAGGGGGGAAGGACTTAGAGATGCCTTTACAGGCATCATGGAAACAGGGGGGCTAAGTAGACGATGACAACTTGAGTGATGCCCCACTGATGGAAATGCGTCGAGCCTTTCTGGGCATTGGCGAATCCATATGGAAGCTCAGCCTTGGACAGCAAACCAAAACACAGGGAATCAGGCAGGCTTTCACTGGGTCTGCTGCGGTGGGTGGTGCATACGCCTGTACACAGGCATATACATATTTTCTTTCTGAACAGGCAGAAACAACAAGGAGGTGGGGGAGAAATGAAGGAACAGTAAATAAATACAGCCCACGCTTTCTGTAATGTTTGAGGAATCGCATTGCTATCAGTTCATTTGGTATTTGTTCTAATAGCCCTGATCAAAGTGCTGGCACTGCTGATGTGCATGTGGATGTCAGAAGTACTTGCAGAGCTGTTCCATTGTAATTTAGCATTAGTTAATAGGTACTTAAAGTAAAGTGGTTGCCTATTTGATTATGATTGGGGGTTATTAACATTTTTTCCATAAACAGATGGTAACTGTCCGCTGAGTCGATTGCAGAACAATTTCAGGGTTCTGATTCAAGAGGACCTGCTCCTGCAAAGATTTCTCGGATGCCTGGCTTTTTGCTTTTGTTGATTGGGTTTTTTGTTTCTCTTTTTTTTTTTTTTTCCTCTTTCCTCCTTCATCATGCAATTATTGCTGCAGCTTTAGAGGGGGGGGGAAATAATATACAAGAGCCATGATCTACCTTTCCGATGAGGCTTAAACCTGACCCACATTGCCTTGGCCAAGTCTGGTTATAATCATGCGCAAGTTGTTTTGCCCTGATTATTTGTTTGCAGCTGCATAGGAATGAACAAACACCTCTGCAGCTTGGAGAGCCTGCACCTTAAGGGTTAGTAGCTCAGGAGAAATCTGTGATCAGGCCCCTTTCATTTCATCCTCCCAGGAGCCTGCCGTATTGCAGGAGCAGGGGGAGAGAGCGAGCAAAGTGATATCAGCCAGCCTGGCATGGCTACGGGAGAGAAACAGCCATACATTAAAAGCCACAGCTAAGCATGGGGGCTCAGGGATGTATGATGAGCCATGCTAATGAACTGGAAAGGGGAGCCTGCTGCCGCTTCCTTTGGGCCCGGGTCTGCGACGTGCAGAGCGCAGTGGTGCCGAAGGGCTGAGCCCCCTGAAACACGGGGGCAGAGCGACCGCGCGGGGCTGTGGGAGATCAGGGCTTTTCCTTGTTGGTAGCCTTCTGTTTGTTTGAAAAGCCCCTTGATATACTTCTTGTGCTCGATATTACTTGGTTTTATTTGCCTGGGAAGTGGATTGAAAGGGCGTGTGGTTTCACTGGGGCTTCTTTCTATAAATGCCTGTTTATACTCTGAAGTGCAAGCTGTGCTATTTATTTATTTAGTGCCTTCAAGGTGATAAAGCATAAAGCTCTTTGAACTGATAAGTGCCTCATCCTCTGCTAAGCTGTGCAGTCTGTAACTGGTACAGTGGCAGCAATGGAAAGCTGCTCTGCAGCCCTGGGCTCCTTGGCAAACCTTAGAGATCCCACCTCTCCCCTGGGGTGCTGTAACAAGGTACCTCTTCTGCCTCTCCTCTCTGCGAAGGCAGATCCACTCTCACCCCAGCAGTTAATGCTCACACCCCTTGTCCTTCAGTCCCAGGTGGTGTTAGTCCATTGAAGGCTTTGAAAGGTGGGGTGGTGCTGTCACTTGTTGCTGCCTGAAGGAGCAAGGAGCCACCCTTGGCTGGAGAGATGTCTCCAGGGGGCTGGAGAGATGCATCGAATGATCCTGCAGGAGAAATGGTTAGTAGAAGATGAGGATTTATTTAGATTTAGAAATAAAACATTTTCCTGCTCCCACAAATATGAATAGATTATTTATAAAGGCAATGTAAAGTGCACTGACCAGCCATTATCTATTTCAGCTGCTTTTACAAAACCAAAGTGTCTATTTTAGGCAACTACTAAAAGCAGTTAAAAAAAAAAAGTCAGATCAGTAGTTTCCAGATGACCTGAGAAGCCTCAGGCCTCCTTCATGCCACGTTCCTGCAGGCTCTTCCTCCCCGTGCATGACCTCCCTTGCTCACGGGCGCACGCGTTCGCTCTGGTCACCAGCTGGGTGCTGGAGCCTGGGCGCACCGCTCGCCCCAAAGGAGCCCCGTGCCATGGGCAGGGTTTGCCTGGGGCGGGTCTGTGCGAGCAGCTCTCTTGCTGCTCACTTTCCCAAGCAGTTCTCACGTTGCAATGTCAAAAGCTGCTCGAGTGACCCTCGTCTTACCTGGGATTCGACATGATGTGAGCTCCCAGATGAGGTGGTGGAAAGGTGTTGGAATTTATTTTTTTTAAATAATTTTTTGAAGCTGTCCCTGTTCCAGGCTCAGAGCATCGCCTTTTCCATCAGCAAAGCATTAATAAATGGCAGCTCTGGGGACCCTGCTGCATGTGGCACCGAGCTTGCTCCTGCCTTTGTGTACGTGGTAGACACAACCTTGAGGAGGGAGAGGATGAGAATGAGCCATGGCTGCTTCCCTTGCACTGCAGGGTTGGGAAGATGCCCTTGATCTTCTTGCCATTCAGGAGCAACTGAGTCACCCCAATTCCACATCCAGCTGCTTGCATATGTCTTTTCCACAGCCGTGAAGTGACCCAGGCTCAGTCACCTCATCAGCCTCCCCCAAGGACCTTGCAGAAGGTGCCAGTCCTCAGGGAGCTTCTCTCCGTGGCAGTGATGCTCCTGCATGCCTGCTCCTTACCTCTGTGGCTCCAACTGGTCTCTGCTGCTCGGTCTGATGGTGTCTGCCAGTCTGCACGTGGCTTTGCTTTAGTGAAAGATGCTGGATTGACAGCACAGAGCCAGAATAATTCTGGTTATCCCTAGAACAGGTACCACGTACAGCAGCAAGACAGACTATTTTTTTTTTAACCGATATAACTAATCTTATGAAGTGCTATCATCTCCACAAGCCTTGCATCCTGTGAACTCTCATGTGCCTCTCTGAGGGTGGCCAACAACTAACTGTCAACTTTGATGTGGCTTTAATAAGGTGCAGGGCAGTGTGGGAAGAAGCAAAGGGCTTTAATTAATATTTTAATTGTAGTTTGTCTGTACCGCGGTTGTCCAATTATTCGTTGAAAAAGATTTTGCTACTGTTAATGCTGATAAATGGTCCTTTGGGAGGATGTCCCTGGTGAGTTCATCAGCTCTTCCTCCTTGTGAATTGCTGTAGGATTCTCGTTTGTTTATGCCATGTTTAGCCAGGGATGCCGAGATCTGGCACTCTGTCCTTAAATCCTGGAGCAGGAGAGCTTCGCTCTTGGTGAAAGGATGGGTGACTGATTTAAATTATAGGATTAACAGGAGAAGTGTTTGGGACCTGCGTTGGTAAATGTAGACAAGGAAGAGAATGGTGCTGCTTGGTTTTGAACCTGGGCTGAACGTGCTTGAAGGAGTGCCTAGAGATTTGGAGACAGCAGAATAAGGAACGGGATAGAGACTGTCACTTGGGCTGTGCAAGCTTCAACTCATGAAAGGACTGAGAAGCAAACTGTAGAGAGCACTGGAGCATCTGATGGGCTTGTTCCATCCCCAACTTCTCTTTCTTGTGGTGCAATAACAAGCCTGCCTGTGTCCTGGACAGCCCCAAGAAGCTCCATCATCAGCACCAGTGTTTAGTGCCTGTTGATGAAGGTGGGAGCGGTGCAGAACCCCATGTGATGCTCAGGCATCTCATTTCAATCTACAACTATGCTATTAAAAATCAATGGACCAGAAGCTAATGCATGTACACAAGGCAGCTGGGTAGTATTTTGTGCACAGTAGGAATGAATCAGATTTGGATTTTCTTATTTTGTGTCTGAGGGGCAGGGTTTATATAATATATACGTAATCCAGTTTCTATTTGTGACAGTGATCTTCAGTTGCTGCCAAGGCCCTGGCTGGTGAAGGAGGATAGAGGATGGAATGCTCTGTTACCTTGAACCTGGCGTGTGGTTCAGGAAAGAGACCCAGGAGATCTCATTGCCAGTGGCCATGTAAACTGGCCACGGGTCTCCCTTTGGGCTCTGTGTGTGAGATACTGCTGCCATCAAAGCGTGTTGGAGGGGCACCAAGTGGACTGGGTCCATGCTGGGAATGGACCATGTACCTGTGAAAACTCACCCCATCCCAGTCATCAGCCTTCAATGTGCTCTGCTCCAGGCTCAAGGCCATGTTGCAGGATCTCCTCTCTGCTCTCAGGCTTGTGATGTGAGAAGGGTGTGGAGCTGGTGCTTATGGCCATCTTCTGCGTCTCACAGCCTCTTTGCTCCCCGTATCTGCCAGAACCTGCTAGCTACAAAAAAGTTTTTCTTCGTTGTTTTATTTCAGCCTAACATCTGTGGGAGTTACCAGCCCCTTCTGGAAGGGGCTGTTTCACAGCAGCACCCTAAGCTGCAGGCCAGCACCCTATGCACCCTGGTGTTGAGGTGGTTTTGCAGCTCTGCTGGATAGCCTCCGATCTTGCTGAAAGACCTCGCTTTGTGACGAGTGAGAAAAGGAAAAAAACTGTTTTTGATCAAAGCCCCATTGAGAAGCATGGCCTCTGCCAAGGTGGTTTTACCACATCTGCCTTTGATGCCACCCAAGCCAAAGCAGTGCAGCAGCTTCAAAAACTGCAGAGGGTGAAAAAAACCATACAATTATGGCAGAAAAAATGGATGCATCTGCTTGGATTTTGGATTAAAAACTTTTTGGCTTGCTTCTCATTCCACCTGAACCAGCTATAGGAGGAGCTGCTGCCAGTGAACCTGCGTCTTCATCTTTTCTCTGTTCCAGGGCATGCTTCATCCTTCCCAGCAAACTGCAAGTTCTTCCCAGCCTAATGCGGTCAAGAGTCAGACAAGAGGCTGTGAATTAGTGTGAAGTGAAAAATATTGGTTTCCTTCACCCTGGTTTTCCTGTAGAGTAAGATTCATGGGCTGAGATGCTGGTGCTCTGGGAGGGGTGGTGTGTTGGTGAGGCTCCCCGGCACTGGCAGCGTTGGTGTCCTGACGCAACGCTGGCTGCTTGCGTAGAAGCCTGCGGTGCTGAGGCAGCGCCTGGGGTTGGGGGGGGGGGACAAGGCCTTTTTT
>NW_009259044.1:5345708-5359944 GCF_000687185.1 Egretta garzetta | reverse complement strand
GTGGGGGCGCCACTGGGCTCCAGGTTCAGTCCTGCTTTGGGAAGAGGAAAATGGAGCTGGAGTTTCCCACAATCAGCAGGTGCACGAGCTTTGTGAATCTCAAAGCATGTCTTCATCCAAAGTGCTCGTAGCGGTCTCCCTTTGGGCTCTGTGTGTGAGATACTGCTGCCATCAAAGCGTGTTGGAGGGGCACCAAGTGGACTGGGTCCATGCTGGGAATGGACCATGTACCTGTGAAAACTCACCCCATCCTAGTCATCAGCCTTCAATGTGCTCTGCTCCAGGCTCAAGGCCATGTTGCAGGATCTCCTCTCTGCTCTCAGGCTTGTGATGTGAGAAGGGTGTGGAGCTGGTGCTTATGGCCATCTTCTGCGTCTCACAGCCTCTTTGCTCCCCGTATCTGCCAGAACCTGCTAGCTACAAAAAAGTTTTTCTTCGTTGTTTTATTTCAGCCTAACATCTGTGGGAGTTACCAGCCCCTTCTGGAAGGGGCTGTTTCACAGCAGCACCCTAAGCTGCAGGCCAGCACCCTATGCACCCTGGTGTTGAGGTGGTTTTGCAGCTCTGCTGGATAGCCTCCGATCTTGCTGAAAGACCTCGCTTTGTGACGAGTGAGAAAAGGAAAAAAACTGTTTTTGATCAAAGCCCCATTGAGAAGCATGGCCTCTGCCAAGGTGGTTTTACCACATCTGCCTTTGATGCCACCCAAGCCAAAGCAGTGCAGCAGCTTCAAAAACTGCAGAGGGTGAAAAAAACCATACAATTATGGCAGAAAAAATGGATGCATCTGCTTGGGTTTTGGATTAAAAACTTTTTGGCTTGCTTCTCATTCCACCTGAACCAGCTATAGGAGGAGCTGCTGCCAGTGAACCTGCGTCTTCATCTTTTCTCTGTCCCAGGGCATGCTTCATCCTTCCCAGCAAACTGCAAGTTCTTCCCAGCCTAATGCGGTCAAGAGTCAGACAAGAGGCTGTGAATTAGTGTGAAGTGAAAAATATTGGTTTCCTTCACCCTGGTTTTCCTGTAGAGTAAGATTCATGGGCTGAGATGCTGGTGCTCTGGGAGGGGTGGTGTGTTGGTGAGGCTCCCCGGCACTGGCAGCGTTGGTGTCCTGACGCAACGCTGGCTGCTTGCGTAGAAGCCTGCGGTGCTGAGGCAGCTGCTGGGATTGGGGCAGGGGAACCAGCCCTTTTGTTGCTGACAAGACAATTTCATCTTCATGCTGTAAAAGCTCTTATGACATCCACAATTTTCCAGATGGATAACGAAAACCTGTGAGCAGGGGCGTCTCGGCAGCTTTTGAAGCACTCGCCTGCGGAGCTGTGTCCATTGGTTTCATATCTGCTGACAGGGCTTAATAATCATTACGCTAAGCAGAGCCGGCACTTGGGGAGGCAGGTAAAGCTGCTGCTGCCCTTGGGCTGAGATGCGCTTCTTGCCATGCGGTGCAGAGACGCGGATCATGCATGTGGAGCTGCGCCCTGATGGGCTGATTTCTGCCTCCTCTCCTCCCAAGCTGCCAGGCTCTGCCAGAGCTGCCGCCTGGGTCTGCTTGCCTCTTGCCCAGGAGCCCCTTGGCACCCTCTCATGGCATCCAGGGATGCTCTTGGATCTGGCCCAGGGGCTGTGGCGCTTCCACTGGGCTCCAGCTTCAGTCCTGCTTTGGGAAGAGGAAAATGGAGCTGGAGTTTCCCACAATCAGCAGGTGCACGAGCTTTGTGAATCTCAAAGCATGTCTTCATCCAAAGTGCTCGTAGCAATGATGTGCTCTTTTTGTGATTGATGCTAGGGGTAATAATTAGTATAGTCTTATTAAGCTATGTTATATCCTTTATGAGAGAGAGATGTCTGATATTATAAAAAGGAAAGAAAACCCCTGTAATTTTGAAGTAACAGTGGTCTAGTATCAGTATTTATTCTTATAGATTTCTCTGACTTTTTTTCATTTGGGTTTTGGGTAAATTCCCATCCTCGTCCCTGTGCACACAGCAGTGGGATGCTGCAGCAGGGCTGGGTAGCTGGTGAGGGGCTCTGGTGCAGCAGGGCAGGGCAGGCACCCCTTCCACTGGTGGGGTGTAACGCTGGGGAACCGGCTGCTAAGAGCTGTAAGGAGGATGTGTGATGTGCAGGGGCCCCGTGCTGCTCTGTGCTGGTCACTAAAGGTGCTCTGGGGCTGGACCCAGCAGCAGGGCAGTTTGCTGCCAGAGAACTGCTCCGTCTCTGTTTATTTAAGTTAATTTGTTACATGCTTTTACACCCCATCCCCCTGGCTTTGGCATCACTGGTTGTCCCCAGGGTCATTGCAGTTGGCTTGTCCCATAGCGCTAAGCAAGGGCGTGGATGCAAGCCCTCTTTCATCCCAGCGTAGTCCTTCCAGCATAATCATCCTATTTTGTTGTTGTTGCCCTTTGAGTTTTCTTGGCATGTGGAGGCTCCTGGCCCTGTGCCTGGCAAGGGTGGGGTTTACCCCAGGTTTGATCCCCCGGTGCTTGATGGGGACATCTCCTCCCTGTGCAGAGCATGGTCCTGCCATCCTGCTCCCTCGCAGGCTCATAATGCGTTTGCAGCCTGCTGTCACCACCGGCCCGTTTGGGCGTTAACTGATGTCCAGGCTTCTGCCTCCCAGTAAATTGATGATTTATCTCCAAAACTTGTTTTTCTTTAATGTTTTTGAAGTCTGCATCTTGGTTTTCTTGCTTCTGCCCCCTGCTAAGGGACATCCTGCCCGTGTGACTTTGTGCTTTGGTGTTGCTTGACTTAGGAGAAGGATGCGGAGCCGGTGGGAAGGAACCAGCTCTGCTCAGTCATTGAGCCACCATATCAGTGGTGGCTTTTGAAATTATTACAGTCCTGCCCTGTCCCCTAAACAGACACATATCAACAGCTTAGCTAATTCAGTAGGTTTGTTTCATTTCCAAATAATTAAGATGTTGGATAAACCCAGGCTTAACACCAGTCCCCATGGCGAGCCTCTCCAGTTTACAGCTTTGCCATATTTGTACCACTCAAAACCCAGCACCAGCAGGGAAGAGCCACATAAATCAAATTTACTGTTGTTATTAATACTGTTGTATGACAGTGCTCATATCCAAGCCAGTTTGAATTTATTTTTCAAGGAAGTTTTTTTTGAGACACTATCAAATCTTTTGCTAAGCCTGAATATATTGCAGCCTTCATTGACTAATTTTGTAATTCAATCAGGGGAGAATAAGGCATTGAAGGTAGTTCAGCGTGATTTGTTTTTATAGACCAACTGCTTCAGCCTCTCAATTCCACTATCATTTAGGCTCTTAAATAATTTTTTTCTTAATATTTCTTGTGATTTTTGTACTATAAATTTAAAGTTAAGCTTATTAATTTCTTCTGCACATCAGCCACAAGAACAAATGCAAGTTGTGTGCATATGCATGCATATACGTGTATATAAAGGGAAATGTCTTTACAGATTTACAGTATGTCTGCCACCTTGACAAGTTTCTCTGCTCAGAATTAAATCGGTAGCAGCATCTGGTAATGAGACTGCATGCCTTTTGGGCTGCTGAGTGCTTTTGCTGAGTATCCTGCTATAGAGTGCTGCAGGTCTGTCCCTGTGGTGTGTGGGACCAATATTGCTGAATTTTTTGGTAGGCCTTTGCTCAGCTGTTTTGACCATTATTTCATTTTCTTTTTCTCTCAATTTTTTTAAAGACTATTAGTTCTTCCCTCTCTTGTTTGCTTTCAATCTCCCTTCATCTAAAGTGTCCTGATAGAAATTGGAATTAAGATACAGCCTGATCACTTGTGGGTGTCTGCAGAAATCCCCTGCCATTCTGCTGCTGAGGGACAGACAGATTTTAGATTTTTCTCCCCTTTTTTATGTTGTTATTTAGTTCTTAATAACAAAACATATGGTCTTCACTATGTTTCTTTTCTATCTAAGTTTATTATGCTACAGGTGTATTTAGGAATGATTTGGGGTTATTCTCTCTGCTTAAAGATTTCAGGTAGTGCTTCTTGGCTGCTACTGTCTATTAACGTGATATCGGAGTTAATGGGATGTCAGCATGTGCCAAAACCCTTCATCAGCAAAGCACATGTATTCCACCCTGGCATATTAAAACTGAAGTTGTAAGGGTAAAGCAGGGCACCTTCCTACCTTTTGATATGTATAGGTAAAGGCATTGATTTAAGTTCTGCTGAACTCGCTGTGATCAGGTCACACCAAATAAAGTTGCTTCCTCTTAAGTGCATCCCAGCAGAGAAGCTAAAATCTGTAATGGATTTAGGGATGCTTCAGCAAAGGATGTCTCGCTTGGGTGTGCTCCTGCCAGAGCTTTGCCAAGGTTTCATCTGGTGGTTTTGGGACCAGTCATATAAGCAGGCTTTTTGTTAATCTGCCAAAAAGGAATGAGGTTCTGCTTTTTTGTTAAGAGGAGAGCTGCTATTAAATTTTGTTGAGTCTTTTACTAACATGTGCTACTGGGCCTTTGAATGCCTGCCAGATGCCTTTTTTTAATTATTTGGATGAGACCAAAACTGGCATTTATTTACCTGCTACAAGACACTTTGCAGAAAACTGTGTAAGCTCTCTTTTGCAGAAGGTGCCTTAGTTCAAATTCCTGTTTGCTCTGCTGACCCATGGTGCAGCAACCCGCTTTGATACCGGCCTTTGGAGACCCTCCTGGATGCAGGCAGGGAGCCACTGTGCTGCCTGAAACTGTGCCTTGAGGATAAATCCTGATTTCCAACCAGTGGCAAAAATCTATATGCTTTCCCTGGATCAGGCTCTACTCTTAGATTTATTCTTTTTAACCCATTTGTGATTCTCAAAGCCATTACGTTTTTGTGCAAATCTGTGATAACTTGCAGGTCCTTTAACACCCTCTGTTCTTAGTGGAAAACCCTTCCCAGCATTTGAGAGCTTTTCCTAAGAGCCATTTCCAAGTATTTTACTTTCAGATATCAGTGCTAAGCTGGCATGTACATACAAAGCCCTGCATGCTTCAGGATCTCCAAGCTCTCTTCTATGGCACACATGCCTTCTGAAAAATTTATCACAGAATCATAGAATGGTTTGGGTTGGAAGGGTTCTTCAGAAGCCATCTAGTCCAACCCCCCTGCAGTGAGCAGAGACAAGTTCAACCAGATCAGGTTGCTCAGAGCCCTGACCAACCTGACCCGGAAAAATTCCAGGGATGGGGCACCTACCACCTCTCTGGGTGTTTTAACACCCTCATTGTAAAAAATTTCTTCATTATATCTAGCCTGAATCTACCCTCCTTGAGTTTAAAAGTTACCCTGCACTATCACTAATAACACAAATACAAATTTATGGCCCCTGTGCCCATCGCTGTTTACAGCACGTTTTGGATCGCATGGCACTTTGCAATGTGCAAAGGCGTTGTGAAGTTTGCAGTTGGAAGATGAGAAGAAATGAGGGTGTGGAAAGATGAGGAAGAGGTGGTGCAGCAGCCGAGGCATGCACTTGGCAGGCTAATGCTTCATGCCTCCCTTACCAAAGCAGCTATGGAAAAAGGAAACTCCTCTCTCTGAGCGCTTTGTGCGTGTGGAGACCAGTCGTGTGTGTGCACGTACGTGCGTGCAGGCGTCGCGGGGGAATAAAGGTGGGCAGATGCTTTATGAAGTTGTTAGTAGCTGGTGGTAAGTGCCTATTTATCCACACTGAGCTGCAGAGCCTGGGAGCGGCTGGAGGGATCAGGTAGTGCTTCTTGGCTGCTACTGTCTATTAACGTGATATCGGAGTTAATGGGATGTCAGCATGTGCCAAAACCCTTCATCAGCAAAGCACATGTATTCCACCCTGGCATATTAAAACTGAAGTTGTAAGGGTAAAGCAGGGCACCTTCCTACCTTTTGATATGTATAGGTAAAGGCATTGATTTAAGTTCTGCTGAACTCGCTGTGATCAGGTCACACCAAATAAAGTTGCTTCCTCTTAAGTGCATCCCAGCAGAGAAGCTAAAATCTGTAATGGATTTAGGGATGCTTCAGCAAAGGATGTCTCGCTTGGGTGTGCTCCTGCCAGAGCTTTGCCAAGGTTTCATCTGGTGGTTTTGGGACCAGTCATATAAGCAGGCTTTTTGTTAATCTGCCAAAAAGGAATGAGGTTCTGCTTTTTTGTTAAGAGGAGAGCTGCTATTAAATTTTGTTGAGTCTTTTACTAACATGTGCTACTGGGCCTTTGAATGCCTGCCAGATGCCTTTTTTTAATTATTTGGATGAGACCAAAACTGGCATTTATTTACCTGCTACAAGACACTTTGCAGAAAACTGTGTAAGCTCTCTTTTGCAGAAGGTGCCTTAGTTCAAATTCCTGTTTGCTCTGCTGACCCATGGTGCAGCAACCCGCTTTGATACCGGCCTTTGGAGACCCTCCTGGATGCAGGCAGGGAGCCACTGTGCTGCCTGAAACTGTGCCTTGAGGATAAATCCTGATTTCCAACCAGTGGCAAAAATCTATATGCTTTCCCTGGATCAGGCTCTACTCTTAGATTTATTCTTTTTAACCCATTTGTGATTCTCAAAGCCATTACGTTTTTGTGCAAATCTGTGATAACTTGCAGGTCCTTTAACACCCTCTGTTCTTAGTGGAAAACCCTTCCCAGCATTTGAGAGCTTTTCCTAAGAGCCATTTCCAAGTATTTTACTTTCAGATATCAGTGCTAAGCTGGCATGTACATACAAAGCCCTGCATGCTTCAGGATCTCCAAGCTCTCTTCTATGGCACACATGCCTTCTGAAAAATTTATCACAGAATCATAGAATGGTTTGGGTTGGAAGGGTTCTTCAGAAGCCATCTAGTCCAACCCCCCTGCAGTGAGCAGAGACAAGTTCAACCAGATCAGGTTGCTCAGAGCCCTGACCAACCTGACCCGGAAAAATTCCAGGGATGGGGCACCTACCACCTCTCTGGGTGTTTTAACACCCTCATTGTAAAAAATTTCTTCATTATATCTAGCCTGAATCTACCCTCCTTGAGTTTAAAAGTTACCCTGCACTATCACTAATAACACAAATACAAATTTATGGCCCCTGTGCCCATCGCTGTTTACAGCACGTTTTGGATCGCATGGCACTTTGCAATGTGCAAAGGCGTTGTGAAGTTTGCAGTTGGAAGATGAGAAGAAATGAGGGTGTGGAAAGATGAGGAAGAGGTGGTGCAGCAGCCGAGGCATGCACTTGGCAGGCTAATGCTTCATGCCTCCCTTACCAAAGCAGCTATGGAAAAAGGAAACTCCTCTCTCTGAGCGCTTTGTGCGTGTGGAGCGCAGGCGTGTGTGTGCACGTACGTGCGTGCAGGCGTCGCGGGGGAATAAAGGTAGGCAGATGCTTTATGAAGTTGTTAGTAGCTGGTGGTAAGTGCCTATTTATCCACACTGAGCTGCAGAGCCTGGGAGCGGCTGGAGGGAGATTTGCTGTCGGGCAGGCTCTTTAAGGATAAATAATCTTGGCTGGAATTTGTGCTAATGATTTCCTAAGTGTGCTGGCGTGTCTTAAGCCGTGGAAAGGGAGGGAAGGCAGTGCTTGCGTCTTTTTTTGGGGTGTGAATGGGGAAGGCAGGAGGGAGTCTGGAAGGAGGAGGGAGCGGCAAGTGTTTCCCATTTTGGTTAGTGGTGTGGGAGATGGAAAGTTGGTGGTTGAATCTTGATTTCTTTTATTTGTCTGGTAAGGACAGTAGCTATAGGAGATGTGTGACCCAGGGATGTGGCTCCACTGAACATACTGCAGTCCTTCCAACTTTCCCTTGAAGGATGTTGCCTTGACAAAGAGGTTTGGTTGATACAGAGTCCAGCACAGCTCTGTTGGTTTCAATTATTGAGAAGGTACATACAACTGTCTCCATCAGGTAGCAGTAAAACCGAAGCAAAATACACAAACCCATCTCTCTGGAGCCAGAGGCTGTCCCGTGCTAGTGCAGAGCAGGGGGAATCACGTGGCAGCCTGCAGTTATTAACCTCACGTCTCCATTGTGCTCAGATCAGGCTCAACAAAATTATCTCGGTGCCTTCCTGAATTACTACAGGAATGAAGACTGGGATTTTCACTCCTCATTCCCGAGCCTGGGAATAGGTGTTCGTGCGTTCTGAGCGAGCAGGCGCACTGCAGGCTGTGTTGCCTGTGTTCATGCCGTGCGCTGCAGCTCGTGAACTGCAGGGGGTCAAACGCATCGTGGTAATAAAGAAAGTCTTTGGGATATCAAGATGTAATCTCCTAGAAGTTGTAGGCTGAGGAAAATGTTTCTAGTAAATATTGGCTCCTAGAGGATAAAGAAATGAGCAGTTGTCATCTGTCTGAGGTAGTTTATCCCTGTTTCTGGGGCATATCACAAATGCTCAGATTAGGCTTTTGCTGTGGTTGTGGCTTGCTTTGCGCCTCAGACATGGGAAATGTGGGCTGGGAGGCGGGGGGATGCTGTGTGTGCATTTCTGGAGGAGTCTGGACCTGGTGATGCACCTCTGCTCCAGCCTTTGCCAGCTGCGGCAGCAGCTCCAAGCTCTTGGCAGTGCTTTTTTGGGGGTGCTTCTCCCACCAGATCAGCTGAGCTTTTCTGAATAAGCAGCTGGTGGATAAATTCATTAGTGGCTATCTGTTGAGAAGGACATGTGTGCCAGCATTTTTGTAGGCATAGGAGTTTAAAAAAGAGTGGAGGGAAATAATAGACAAATCCTACTGAAATCCCTCTTTCCATCCTTTGCCAATCCTGGGTTTAATGTCTGAGTGCTGAGGTATGTATGGTGGGAGCAGGGGATGGTACTTAATAAAACTAGTTTCATTAACTAGAGAAAAAGGGCTTTACTCACAGTAACTTAGAGTGGGTAAATTTGTATGGTCTTCATGAGAAGACTGGGGCACACGGGCTCCCTGCAGTGACCGGCAGCTGAATGAGCCATCCAGAATGTGCAAGGGTTAAAGGCCATCCAAGCAGATCTGTCACCTTTTAGACTGTTAAAATACTGCAGCTGGATTTTCACTTACCCTCTGCTAACAAGTCTGCCTTGGATAGTTCATCAATTTGATGCTGGAGCAGCTTTTGCAGAGGCTTAATGAGTCTGCTCACCGCAGACACCCTCCATGGCCTTCCAGGAGGGGTGCATTCCCCATCAGGCGGATGCCAAAGCATTTGGAGCTGTGTGTGTCTCACCACTAACTGCAGGGTGAGCCTCAGGGACACCCATCAGACTTGGTTAAAGGCTGGGACACCCAAAGATGAAAGCATGCTTAGGGTAAAAGCATCCTGAAATGCTGTCCTGAGCATTTTCCTCGGAGAGCGGGTGTACTCATTGACCACTCTCGTGGCCTTCATTCAGCATGGGCTTGCCACAAAGAGGCAAGTGTAGGTTTTAAGAGAAGTCTAAGTGTATGCTCAGTGTCTTTTGAGATGCGTGTTCCTGGCAGATCTCTCTGGCATCTGCCGATGAGAAGTGCTTCCAGCGCTCTTTCACTGTGCTCTTTGGAGATTGTTATTATTAAACTTTTTTGTTATCATGTCAGCTAGAAGAGAGGATGGAAGGAAGATCCATTATCACAGCCTTCTGCAGGCAGCAAAAGGAAAAAAGGGAGATGAGAGATGTTTTCTGAAGGTGAATAGACAAAGAGCAACAGCCTGAACTTCAGGAAGATTTGGAGAGTGGTTAGGAAAGTTTTGGGAGAATGGGGGAAGATGGTGTCCGCTACGGCAAGGATTCAGGGCTTGGATTGCAGAAGCAGAGCTGGATTTGCAAAAGGTGACCCTGAGGCCCCAACTCTCTGAAGATTTCTCTGCTTTGAAGGACAAAGGCCCTGGAGAAAAACCCCTGGAGAAAGCTGGCAGAGGGCTTGCGTGGACCAGTATTGCTGGCCATGGGGCAGAGGGGCCGTGGTGGTCTCCATCCTCTCTCTCTGGGGAGTTCACTTTGCCGGCTGCTTCCCCCTCCCTCCCTGCCTCCTCCCTGGTGTTAAGCTCTCAGTGTAGCTTTCCTCTCAATGACCCTGCTCTTGCCTGGGGAATTAGCAAATACCCTTAGCACGAGCACTGAGCTGCATCCCCGGCACCAGGCGGGCTTGCATGGTGGGTTGTTCGCAGCTGAGTTACGTGCCGCTTGGATATTTTTCTCCTGACAAGAGCAGTATGTACGGATTTTCCGCTTACTGCCCTGCGTGCTCCTGTTTTTCCCCGAGCCCGAGTTAGTTACGGCAGCTTTCAGCACACCCTGTGTCGATCATCGTGCTGGCAGACACGTGTATTTCATGCAGGAAAAGATTTTTTTTTACTGGAGAATGAGTGAATTAAACCATGTGTTCACTGCCACTTGAGCAAAGCAGTCCCAGGCTGGGCCACAAGATACACGGCTGGTGTTTAAAATTAAGAGAGCAAACAACATAGAAACTAAGAGAGGGAGAAGGAGTCTGGGTAATGGGATTACATTACTTCCACACTAATATGACCTTGGAGATTGTCTGCTGCTCTGCAGCATTTGGGGAGTAATGCATTTGATAGCATCATCCGAGAGGATGTGCGTGTATCTGCGCGTATTTGTATCCAAGCTTACATGTTTGTGTGTGTGCACGGTGTTTATTCTTTCCATTTTATCCTGGTGTGTTTTTTTTCTATTCATCTCCAGCTCTGTGTGACCCAGGGATGTGTTGCAGGTGATGCTGTGGGATCCTCCTGCAGTGAGTTCAGATGTTCTGCAAGGGGTTAATGCCTTCTCTTTTGAACTGCCACCTGAAAAGCAAAAATGAAAAGCATTGCACCCCTAAAAGTCAGTACACAGTGGCAATCCCCCCAGGGACTCGATCTTCACTCTTTAGTCTCTGTTGGAGCCAGGAGGGGAGGGGGATATGAAAGGAAGGAGCTGCTGTCTGCTAATATGCTCTCTTTGTGGCATTATTAGTGTGGAGAAGAGCAGCAGCATCTCTTTTATCTTGGCTCTTGGGGTACCACACTGAGACACATTGATTGCTGAGGTATCCGAGGCGCTGGCTCTGAATGGAGAGATTGCAGATCAGAACCAGCGTTTTGGATACCTGTCGCTGGTCAGAGTCCTGTGATGCTGGGCAGGCTATAAATCATTAAAATCAATTTTTTATAACAGGCAGTCACAGTAGAAGTGAGTTAAAATGAAATGGGTCCAGCAGCTTACAGACAGGCGGTGTAGGGGGGCAGTGGGTAGAAGAGCAGGGTTTTCCTGGTACAAAAACATCCATGGGGAGCTGCTTCCCTGGGTCAGGATATCCAGAAATGTGTGTGTGTGTATCATGGGGGGAGCTCACCATTCCCTCTGGACTCTGCAGAGCTTAGCTTTGGTTTAGGCAATAGCAGTCAGTTTTTTGCCATTTTCCCTTTTATTTCGAGGTCACTTTTCTTTCTAGAGGATGCGTGCGAATAGCCTTTATGTACCAAAGGGAAAAAGAGGGATGTTCATGGGTTAGGGGGAGGGACAGCCTTGGGCGATGTGGGAGCTTTCTGGGGGAGGGGTGTGGCATTTGCTCAAGGAGAGAAGGCAGCCCTTCCCAGCCTTCCTCCGAAATAAAACTGATGGGAAGGGAATGGGATGACAATGACAGTGAATGCTTTAAGGGCTTACATGGCTGTTGAAGCTGTGGAGTGGATGTGGTTTCCTCTGAGGCTGCTGTAGCTACTTTATGGCACTTTCTGCTGATGGAGAACATCATTTGAGAGAGGCCAGCCTAGTCTCCACCCAGTATCCTCACTGTAGCTGGTTTCTCTCCAGTCATTCATCACCTCTGCATACCACAACCCCCCTGGCCAGCTCTCAGCTCCACAGGTCCTTTCGTATGAAATGCAGCTTTTTTCCTTTTATTTTGACACAGTTTGGATAGGAGAAGGTTGTGTATCTAATATGATGTTTAATGCTGATGTTCTATTGCAATGCATGCTTCCTTTATGTCCCAAATCCTCTGGCAATGGTACCACCTGCACCAGGCAGGTCACTTCACCTGCACTGCCAAGACATGGTAGATGGAGATGTTTTCCTCCCCTTTAACCGCAGAGGTGGCCCTGGTTCAGGGAGATGAACCTTGGTCTGTCTGCTGTTTCCCTAATCATGATGGCACGTACCTGGGCTGCTGGTACTGGGGGAAGATGAGGCTATTTTGTGGGATAACACAACCTGCCCAAGCGGAGCTGGCTTGGGTTTGAGCTATCATCTCAAAGGTGGCAGCAGCCCCAATAAGCACCTCTTGGTGATCACAGGGTGCCCACGTGGAGGGGATGGGCCTTGCTGCCCTCTGAGGAAGGGGCTTCGAAGGAGCTGTTTTGGGGTTGCTGGATAACCCCTCGCACCCTGAGCTCGGCTCCAGACTGGCTGCACCACCCTGGAGGCAGATTGAAGGCAGCAGGTAGAAATGAATCTTTGCTTGCAGTCTATAAAACACACAATAGAAGCTGCTCTCCACATCCAGGCAATTAAAATGTCTTCTCTGTGCTTAAAAAGAGTCTAATAATAATAGTTATGGTGAAGTTAATGAGATTTCAGATGTCTTTGCAAACTGGCCTAGGTTTTGTAAGTTCAAGGATGCGTCATGTTGAAGCCCCTGTGAATTGGGGAGTTTTCTTCCCCCAAGTGCTCCAGGCTGTAATGAAGGTTGAGCATCCCTGATCAGGCGGCCTGCGTGGGGTATGTCTCATCCCGAGGGAAATAGGCATTAGTCAAAATGCAGTCCGGAAGGGATGAGAGCAAATTTGCAAAGCATTCTGCCTGGTGCCTTTTGGAAGGAATTCAGAGAAGAGCAACTAAAAAGATTAAGGTTCTGCAGGGAATGTATAGTTAAGAGAAGATTAAGAAAAAGAAAAGCTAAATATATAAAATGCAGCTAGACCAGAGTGAAGGGGAAGCGATCCCCAGCGGTGCATATTTAGAGGAGTTGAACAATGGAGAAGGAAAAAGACTATCTAGGATGCTGTAAGGAGAAGATGGGGTGTATAGAATCAAATAAGCAATCAAAAACTCTGTGGGCTGCATATCTAGATCCCTTTTCTGAAGGGAAGAGGTAAGAGGGGTATGGAAGAGTGTCTGAAATGGATGCCTTGCTCTTTGGAAACTTTTGAGCTGGGCTGAGGGGGGCAGCTGATGGTGCTTGCCCTGTGGTGGCTGGGTAGAGATGTCCTCACTGAGGTCCCTGTGTGGTGGGTTGGAAGCCTCCTGGCCTTGTTGGGTTTCTGCTATCTCCTTAGTGTGAAGGGGTGGCTTGGCATCCCCCCCCCATCCCGGACCGCCTTCTCCTTTCCCTGCTGCTGTGCTGGTGCATGAAATAACAACCTGGAAGGCATGATAGGGACGACTGGCTGCAGTCTCCCTGCCTTGGCTGATTAATTAACTCTTCAGATTAATTTCCTTTCTGATTACCGCTTGATTAATTCCTCCTAACTCTACGAGACCTCCTCACCACTTAATCCTCTTTATAAGCCCTCAGAGTGTGATGCTTGAAGTAAACATCAGGCAAAAAAAACCCTGCAAACACTCTGAAATGCAAGCACAACAATGCTGCTGGTGGGACCCCTCCTGTGCTGGGACCCAGCACCTGTGGGGCTGCCCCATGGCACCCTGCCCTAAGGGCTTCTCCCTCCCTTCCTTGTGCCAAGCCCCACTTTTCACGTTGGTTCTCCAGCATGTCTGTAGCAAATTGCACAATTTCACTTGTTGAACCTGATAATTAGTGATGATATCCCAGTAATTTGCAAAGGGGGCAGGAGGAGGGAGCTGTGTTCAGCAGCATGAGGAGGGTTTTCTCCTATTGCTTTGTCAAAGGGAATGTCTGAACTCATAAAGCAGCTTTTGATGCATGCGTGAGCGCAAGATGCTGCTGGCACAGTGAGTTGAGCCAGGTGTGAGGGCTCGCACTGTCTCACACCGGTGCTGTGGGGCAGGTCTGAGAGGTGTGGGGACAGCAGGAGCCACCCTGTCTGGAGGAGAGGGGCAGTGGGTGAGTGGGGACACCAGTTTGCAAATGGCCAGCAGCAGAGGGTGAAGGTGATGGGGTCAGAGTGAGCGGGGTGATCAGGCTGAGACTTGCCTTGAGTCTGGACAAAATCTGCATGCGGAAGGCAGCAATCCTCATCCCGCTGGGGTTTTTTAATTTTGCTTTAATTTTTTTTTTATTCCTGGGCATCCATTCCCAAAGGCCTCTAAGTGCTTTAATAAAATATAAGTAAAAACATAACTTATGATGAGAAAAGAAATGCAGCCAAATGAATCCCCAAACAGGAACAAAAGCTTTCCCCCTATCTTCCCTA
>NW_009259044.1:5342160-5345687 GCF_000687185.1 Egretta garzetta | reverse complement strand
TGGGAAACATAATTTTTAAAGAGCAAGAGCACTTTCTTGGCCATTGTTTTTGAGGAATGTTTTGTGGTTGGAAACAAAGCTGTAGTATGCACCAGCTAAGTCCTAGTGAATTTGTTTTTCTCGTGACCTCAGTTGCAATGGACACAGCAAGAATATTTTGCGCCCAAGAGCCAAGCTTGCTTTTTGTTCTGTGGCTGTACAGCATGTGTCATCCATAAACGTGACCTAAACTAATGAATTTGGCTGGGTTTGAACTGCCAAGTGGAAGAAAATAAGAAAGATGGTGTGTGGATAGAGGCACAGGCAATGATTTATTTCTGTGTTGACGGACAACACAAGCAGCTCTCGGAGTTTTTTGGAACCAATAGCGTTCCCAGCCTGCAGCCTTTGCTGTGATAGCCTTGTCCAGCCCTGCCCTGCACTCCCCTGGTGTAACGCTACGGTCGTGATACTTGGATTGGTCTTTAGATCTGCTGGAACCAAATTACTCTGATAAAGGAGATTGAACTGTACACGGAGAATACGCTGTTCTCGTACAGACGGCATTAAGTACAGACCTCCAAGATTACCAAGGTACGGCACGCAGATGGGGGCAGGCTGCAGCTGGTAATCTCTGGCCGTGAAGTCACTTGGGCCTGGGCTTGTTTCCTTTATGTCACTGCCTATTAAAAAAAAAACCACATTCATTTTGGTTGCGCGAGCTGTGATCTAGGTCATGTATGACAAATTACAGCTGTGCTCTGCCACGTTAGCTTGGACAAACCAGCCTGGAGTTCCCTTTGGTCCAATATCCCAGCTCCTGAATTGCAGGAACAGATTAATTGTCCATTTTGGCTACTTCTGAACTTGTGTGGTGATATTCCTGCCCTGCCAGGGTGGAGTGAGGAAGGGTTGAAGACCTCCTGGTAGCCCATATCCATGGGAACTGGCAGCAGCAGAGCTGTGTGTGGCTGAGGTTTCTGGCCAGGGAAGTCCTGTGTCCGAGCACTTGCGGATGGTGGGGGATTAGGGGACCTGAGCTGTGCCCCTGGCTCTGCAGGTGACCCAGGCTTCAAGCCTTCCTGTCCCTTCTGTCACCCATTTGTAGTGGAAGCAAAGGGCACCTAGAACCCCTGCAAAGCTCCCTGTTTTCTGAGCACTGGAGGTGCTACCATGGCACGGGCAGTGATTTGTTCTTGTGTCTGAGATCTGCAGAAATTTCCTTTTGGGTGTCAACAAGGCAGGGTCCTGCATGTGTGACTTTTTTTTTAAGTTAATCACATCTTTCATTATGAAAAAAATTCCCTTTATTTGCCTTTTAATCTTATTATTAATGCTTTACTGCTGACTGATCTCCAATTCCTACAAGGAATGGGGGAGAGTAAATTGGAATCTTTGATCTTCTTTGTTCCACGTCCCTTGTCCTTGCATTATCTTTATGGCTGTATTTCCTCGGCCACAAAAAAAGTCAATATGAAAGTGTCATGGTTTAACCCCAGCTGGCAACTAAGCCCCCCCCAGCCACTTGTTCACCCTCTCTGCTCCTGGTGGGATGGGGAGAGAATCGGGAGGGCAAAAAAAAGTAAAACCCATGGGTTGAGATAAAGACAGTTGAATAGGACAGCAGAGGAAGAGAAAATAATAATAGTAATAATAAAAGAATACACAAACCAAGTGACGCACAATGCAGTTGCTCACCACTCGCTGACCAATGCCCAGCATGTCCCCAAGCAGTGGTCACACCCCCCCCCCCCCCCCCCGTTTCTATACTGAGTATGATGTCATATGGTCTGGAATAGCCCTGTGGCCAGTTGGGGTCAGCTGTCCTGGCTGTACCCCCTCCCAGCTCCTTGTGCCTCTGGCAGAGCATGAGGAGCTGAAAAGTCCTTGACTTAGTGTAAGCACTGCTCAACAACAACTAAACCATCAGGTTGTTATCAACGTTCCTCTCATACTAAATTCAAAACACAGCACTATGCCAGCTACTAGGAAGAAAATTAACTCTGTCCCAGCTGAAACCAGGACAGAAAGTAAGAGGACAGGGAGAAAAAAACCCTGGGATTTATTTTTTGTAGTGGTGAAGGAAGTATGCATACCAGCAGCAGTAACAGCATTGCACCAAAGAGTTGCACACCATGTCTGTCAGTAAGAGATGTTCCCAATTGCAAGAGGAGTGGGGACTGTTTTCTCCCAATGCCTGTGGCATCCACTGCATGTTGGACTCGGAGGGGGAGATATTTGTGGGGCAGCTGTACAGGTACAGGTCAATATAGGATTGCAGGTTGTGCCTGTGGACATGCTACTGTTGAAGACGCGGGGAATCCTCTTCTGAACCTGTTTGGCACCTTGGCATCACCCCAGCAGATGTGATGGGTCACATCCTGGGTCCAGAGAGGGTTGCTGAGCCCTTTGGAGGTGCAGCACCTCTGTCACTGTCAGAGCCCCCCAGGACAGGGCTGGTTCCTCTAGGCTGGCAGGGAACTGATGCTCTGTCTGTCTGTCATTCCTGTAGGGTGATGGAGTAGTTCTGGGGTCACACCTTTGCACCTTGTACTGTGGCTCATTCCAGGCTTGGCACATGGGTGCAGGCATTACCGTGTGAGGAGCTTAGCTGGGTTTCAGCTGCTTAAGAGGGAGCCTGTCCTAAACCATGGCAAGCTTGAAGCCTGGGGGAGGGCAGCTGATGCTGGAAAGTGCCCCTGGAGTTTGTCTGGGCTGAGAGTGTCGCCTGGATCAGGGGAAATTAACTTCTGAAAAAGGGAAAACTTAGATATTCTGACTATATCCTGAAAATCTAGCCAGAAGCAGCCAGAACACGGCTTGGTGGAGCAGCGTTGGCACGCTTTTTTTGGTTTCCTACGCAGCTTGGAAACGAGAGCAAGAGAGATGAAAGGCAGATTTGCAAGGAAGGTGGTAAGTCTGTGGGAGAGAGGGGAAATAGCAAACCGAAAAGGATGGATGGATTTCCAGCTCATGCAGAAGATCCAAATATGCACATAAATTATTTCAGAGGGATGGAACTGTAGTTTTAAAAAGATATTGCTGCCAAAACCCCCAGAAAAGGTGCTTCAGTGCCCAAGGAAATTTCTCATTTTGTAAGGTGACCAGAGGGCGAACGCTGAATGCTTTGGTACCGGAGCCTCCCGCGCCCCCCTCCCTCCATCCCTCGCTCTCAGGCGATTGCAACTCCGTAAAGATGACTTAGCGCATGAAGGATGTGGTAGGATTGGATCCTAATCAGATCGTTACTGCAGCAGTGAAGGAATATAATTTCCCATTCACGAGCCACCACTTCTTTCAGCAGCATCTTCATTTATTTCTAAATAATATACATTATTTTCTTTTTTTTCTTTTTTTTTTTTTTTTTTGCTGTGTGATCAAAAATGAAACCACTCTGTGTAAAAGGCAGGAGAAGTAAGCCAGGTTTAGACAGCATGGAAAATGCTCTTTTCTTCAGATTTAAACCCAGTAAAGACCTCAGACGGTTTGAAATCCAATGCTGAGATAGATGTACGCACAAATGTCTTTGCTGCCAACCAAATCGTATT
>NW_009259044.1:5332022-5342135 GCF_000687185.1 Egretta garzetta | reverse complement strand
TGTATGTCTGTTTAGTGCAGTGGGCTCTTGTGGCCAAAGGCTACAGAACAGAAGGGATGGGAAGAAGTGAATGTATCTAAAAAAACCCTCCAAAACGTATGAAAACCCAATGCTGTTGCTGCTGTTGACAGCATGTGGCAGCTGGCTGCTTAAGAAGCAGGTAATAGCTTTGCTTTCTCTATGGCACATTTGGCATCTGGGGGAGCGCTGGGTTTAGCCAGTGGTCTGCAGTGCTCTGGGTGTCTCAGTCCCCAGAGATCAGCTCTCTGAGGGATGTGGGGTGGGTGGTTTTGCTCTCGCCTGCCTCAGACTTTGCCTGGGTGATTTTATCGGCTACCTTGGAAAGCATTTTAGCCACAATATGATACTAATTCCATAAACAGAAGCTAAAAGCTGCATGTATGGCTAAGTAACATTGTATAGTGTCATCTGTAGTCTTGATTGAAATGCTTGAACCATGACATGTGCAGGCTTTTACAGACAGCAGGGTGCTGTTATCGCTAATTTTTGGGGAAAAACTGTCATTTCCCACATAGACTCAGAAAAGAAAGTTTGCATGTGACGCTGGAGAAACTCTAGAGCTGTGAACGCTTGGCAGAACTTTTTTTTTAGGAGTCCACAGATGGAAAAGAGCTTCAAATTGTCTGCTAGTACGCAACTACGTGTGAATGGGGAAACCGGAGTTGGTTGAACCATCCGCAGCGGCAAGTCATTGATGCAGACTGATTTAACAGATCTGCTCTTAATAGTCTCGCCTAGCTCGCGATGCAGCTTTTGGGGGGAAATTCTAGTCTTTCATGTAGAAGTCTTGTTCTGCTGTAGGTGAGCTCCCAGGCTGGGGGTCAGTCCTGGACCATCATGCCACATGATCTTCTCGGTGGAAGCCTGTGTGCATGGAGCTGGGTTCGTGTGTGTACCATCAGGTAACTGGGTTCGAAGGGGCCTCTCCTGCTAATAGAAATACAGGGCTCTGTGTTTTAAGACAGCTGCTAGAAAAGGTTATGGTTTTGCCTGTCTGTTTTCAAAGGGCAGGAGGAAGAGGCTGGCATGGGGCGATCCTGCTGGACAGCTCAGGAGTGCTCTGCCTACACAGAGCTGTCTCAGCAGCATCACTGTTCCCCACTTGAAATGCTAAATTATTCTCCTCTGTTTGCTTTTCTCAGCAAAATCAATCAAGAATTGATAATTTATAAGCTCTTGTTTGCCTCCTTCGCTCTTCAAGGGGAAAAAAGATAAGGGTAAAGCAGAAAGCAATGCCACAAGTAAAGGAGTGTGGGGGATGCAGAGCTGAGCACCACCTCCCCTCTCTGTGGGGGCTGAGGGTGCTCACTGCTCATGCTGGCGAGGGGTACCAGGCTCTGCTGCTGACTCTGTTAGGGTCTGCCCTTGCTGCAGGATATGAGCTGTGAGCACATCTGTAGGAAAAACAGGGGCTCAACCTTGAAAGGTACCAGGCATGGTCATCCCCTGCAAAGTTATCTGAGTGTGAGCGAGAGCAGAGCGCTGCCAGGCTTGTGTGTTTTCGGCATGTAGAGCGCCGTGGAAAGAGGGAAATTTGACTAGGCAGGTAGAAGGAGAAAGCTGGGTCAGCTGCCATCCCAGCTTACACCGAAAAAGAAACACCCTGTGGCAGCATATTCCACACTTCTAAGCTTGAACCCTGCCTGCATGCCTGCTGTCACGCGCACCCCACGCGCGCTGGGAAGCGTCCGCCCGCCTGCCTGCCCACCTTCCCCCAGCCGCTGCTGCCCTGTGGGCACACGTACTATCTCCATCCCACCCCACCACCTCCACACGATCCTCCCTGAATTGTAGTGAGGACATGGGAGGAAGGAGCCATGTCCCTTGGGAGCTGCCCTACTTCGGGAATTTTGGGGAAAAAAGCGCTATTGTCTTAAAATAGAGACAAATCTTATAGCTTTATAGAAAGATAAACAGAATAAGGAGACACTGCTTAGATAAATGAGTGCCACGGATAAATACTTAGATACTGTAAATAATTACCTAGACAAATGGGTGCACAATGAGTCCATAGACACGGGTGGTATTGGGATGCTCTTGTGGAACAGGAGAGATGCATGCAGGTTATGTTGCCCTGATCCTGTTCTGAACTGTTTGCATCTTCACTGATGCTCCTGTCAAGGCAGTCAAATTGCATGGTGAGCTGCTGCTTTTTCTTGGGAAGGCTTGATTTCTAGTCTCCATGCTCTGTAGCTTTCCAAGCATTGCATCTCCAATTTGGAGAGCAGCCTTGGAAGAGAGAGCTTAATAAAGCCAGGAACATCCATTTATAAAAACAGCCTGACTTGGACCTGCCTCCAGTTCTGCTCCTGTGGGTTCCTGATCCAGCAGGACGAGGGAAGCTGATCTTTGGGAAACCAGCCTCAGTGGTTGCCTGTGTCCCTCCAGTGCTCGGGCACCCGCTGGAAGCAATGGCATCTGTTACGCTGCCTCCTGCCTAGCAGGGTTTCATCCTTTAGCAGATGGTCTAGAAATGCAAAACAAAGTCTCAGAGTGGACTGTTGATATCCATCCTTTGTAGGCTGTTCAGAATTTGGTTCAAATAGTCTATATTTGTCCAGGGTGTTTCAAACCATGCTTTGGAGAATTTGGCTGGGAAGGTCTGGAGAGCTGGCTGGCTCCCAAAGCTTTCCTGTTACAGATACTCCTGCCTCAGTTTTCAGCTCTTATGCTTCTACTTGTGACCTGCAGCAGAAGTGCAGTAGTTGCTTAAATGGAGGGATGTGGGATTTTTTGTGCTTTCCTAGAAAGACTCAGGCATTCAACTTGGTTCTAGAAATGGTAAAAGTTGGTACAGGTGATGCTTCTTCAAAGCAGATTTTTTTCTCCTTTCTGGCAGATAACTTTTTACTTTATCTGCCCTGGCTTCATGGTGTAACTGATCCTGGTCTATCCCACTTGACTCCATCTCCTGAAAATTAATTGTTATTGGAGGGGTCAATAGTCAATATGGATCAAAGTGTAGCTTGTGGCGGGTTGAGTGATTCTGAAAGCTTCTCTTCACCTCTTCTGGTTGTAATTTAGCCAAGGATGTGGCTTAGCAAATGATTTTATCATGTACCAGTGTTGTCTTGTGCAAGAAACTTTCCATTCTCACCCACTGATGCCCACTATAAAAGAAAGCCAGCAAAATTTCATTACCGCTTTACCAATCAGCTGCTTGTTAGCAGAGAAGGTCCAAGACTTGACCATGCTACCGAGAATAGCCTCTACTCCCACCTTCAAAGTTGTGACTGGTTGTGGGTAAAGAGTGAAAAATATCCCAGATTCCCCCTTTCCAAGCCTTGCTATGACAGGCTACTGGCGAAGACGTCTTGTTTCGTAGCACTACCAGAGACTACTGAGCTCTGTTAAATATAGCAGAGCTGTGCAACGCCCCCACGTGCTGGACGTTCAGTCTGTTCCTCACTGTGTGCTGAACGACGAGCATGGTGAAACAGCTTGTTCTTGCCGGTGTTAGACAGAAGATATTTGCTATCTTTGTGCATCGTCCTTGTGAGAAGTACATTTGGGCTGGACAGCATGCGTGCGTCCCTTGGTGAAGATTCATTTCAGCCACAGAAGAAAATACTGGGCTGATTCATTGAGGAGTTATCAGAGATGGGTTTTCTCTACAGTGCTCTCAGATGGGCACTGGCCAGCAGAAGTCTCTCTGGATCCATGTCTTTGCTTATGCCTGTTCTTTGGCCATTCTCATTAGAAAATACACTTTGGAAGAACTTGGTGGTTCCAGCAATATATCTTGAGGGTCTTCTGGTCCCATCTTGCCATGACTTACCTCCCCCTGCATCCCACCTTTCTCCCACCTCCCATTGTGCCACGGCTGCAAACAAACCAAGCAGCTCCCTGTGCTGTGTCACTAATGGGGCTGCAGATTGATAGCTCCTGCTTGCAGAAACACTTGTCATGGACTTGACAGCCTGCTCAAGGTCGCGTGATGTTGCAGGGTGGAGGTGGAGGGAGGGACCCGGTGAGCTGTGTGCTCACGCTTTATGGGCCCTCCTGGTGGGACTGGTAGGCAGCCTGGCATAGCAACTGCTCAGGGCATTTACTAAGAGATTTATGAGTTTGTAATTTTCAGGGGCCCTGAAGCAAAAGTGTCTTTAATTAAATTTTGATTCTTTCTCCTCTTCCCCTCCCCCTTCTACCCACTCCCCACTCTTGTCCCTGCCTGTGGTTTGTTTATTGAGAGCCAGCAAAGATTTTGGAGAACAGGTAGGAGTCTTTGAGCGTAGCCAGGAGGAGCAGAGGATTGCAAAGCAAACAAGCAGATGGCAGATATGATAAAGCAGCCCCTAGCCAGCTCTGCCAAGCTTGGAGACGGCTCTGCGATGCAGTTCAAGGGTCCCACAGTAAGAGCTTCCTCCATCCCCTGCTCCGGACACGGATTTGGCAAGGTATCCGAGAGACTGATGGCCAAGCCATGTTCCTGTGTTCTCATTTTCCTGGTGCTTGGATCCTGGCATTGCTTAGGGCTACCTGGAGAGTGGGGGTGTTGGGGATGAGACGGCCGTGTGTTGCTCTGTGTTGCCCTGCTGTGGCTGACGTGTGCAGCCATCCATCTCCGAGTGGTGGTCCCCGCTAGAGGGGGAGCACAAAACCAAAGGAAAACAGGCAGCCTGTATATATTATTATTTTGTTTTTCTTTAGAAGGAAGTTCTGGAGAATAAGATAGAGAAATTGGCCTGGCCTTTGTAGTATATTGTCAAGAGAGTAAGGATGGGTCCCCCAGGAGCCCGTCTCCCTCCGGGAGATGCTGCCTTGGCATTGCCTAGGACTTCCTCCATTGCCAATCTTATTTTGTGATCCCTCACCAGCCACTGAGTCGGTGGCAGTGTCCCTACCCAGCCAAGTGATGTCAGCCCTGGGAATAGATTTCTATCAACCCACTCAGCCCTAAAGAGCTGCAGTTAAAAGGCTCTGGAGACATAATGGTGTCTGCGTACCAGCAGTGATGATTTCCTTAAGAGATAGGAGGAAAGGTGGCTCCATTCCACTACTTCGGCAGAGGCTTGATAGCCGCTTCTAGAAAGTGGCTTGGTGGTGGCCTGGGTGCCTCTGCCACCGCAGCTCTCCCTGCCTCATGCTGCTTTCCAGTCGTGTGCTTGTGCTGCCTGCACACTTGAGCCATGGTCGTGGTCCGTAGGGTGCTACCAGCCCAATGGGTGCCTCCAGGCAGGTGAATTTGGGAGCAGGTTTGGCAGGGTCTGCTGCAGGATGCTCTGGCAGCCTGAAGTGGTCTTTGTACAAGGGGCACTTGTCCTGATGCTCAGCAGACAGGTGCTGCTCCCAACTAGAAAGCCACCAGTCTTGTGCAAGCTCCCTTTTTCTTTTTTTTTCCCCTTTTTTTACCCCTTCATCCCCATGCTGTGGGTGAGGATGCTGGTTATCCCACTCACCTCTTCCTGCTCCCTCGATGGTGCAATGGTGCAGATGAAGTCGCACAACCTCTGCACGTCTTCAGGTCTGGCTTCCCAACGTGGATGTGTTGTCGTGTCTCTTGTCGTGGGCTACAAAGCCATCAAGCAAGAGGTGTGTTTCGGGGGCATGGGGTGTGGGGCAGGGAGACAGCGCTTAGTCATGGAGGTAAATGCCGAACGCCCTGTCTTCCTCTGCCCCTGTGGCTCGCAGGCTATCATGATGAGGCAGCTTCCCTCCCACCTGCCTTCAGGATGGTGATGAAGTAGTTTGGGGGTAGGATGTGGAATATGTGTAGGGAGACAGGGATTTGGCTGGCAATGGCTCTTACGCTCTTATGCTTTAGAAGCTGGTGACTGAGGTTGCAAGAACTGGCAGAATGAAAAAGAAACTCCAAAGATCCTGCCTTAATGTCCCTTCATATTGTCAGGCCATTGCTTGTGCCAGCCATGCCTGGGGCAACTGTTTTGATACCCAGTCTCTTGCACCCTGTTAAGAGTCCTTTTTAATAGGGTTTCCCCCTTCTTCATGCCTCTCTCCTGGCTATAGGAAGATGTTTGTTTTGATTCTGCAGCTTCCAGGGCTGGCACCATGTTCAGGTGCCTCTGGTCTCACGTGGAGCTTCATGTGTCTTGTCCTTGTTCCCCAGCCACCCGTTGCGGTGTGTTCATCTGGTTAACTCCCACCCTTTGGTTCTTTTCTGAAGCTGCTCTGTTTGTATGGCTGCTTCACTGGTGTTTTCCAGCCAGAGGCCAGCCCCTCAGTTAGCTTTCGATGTTGAAAAGGACAGAAGTGGATCTGGGGGTGATTCCCACGGGGAAGCTGGGGGATGAGATGTGCTCTGCCCCAACCTCCATGCTCATGTTGGGCACCAGCTGCTTGTTTCTTGACTGGAATCAGTAGGTGCTGCATTTCTGCAGACTAGCCTGCTTTAACTGAAAATTTACACTTGCTGCATAAAAGCTCTTGTCTTGAAAAGCTTTGGGGTCGGGCTGACAGGTTGGCAAGTGTCTGAGCATTTCTAGCTGGGCACCCGAGGACTTGCAGAGTGGGAAGGTAATGGGAGGTGTGAGGCAAGCTTCTTGCAAGGGCTATGGCAGAGCC
Source organism: Egretta garzetta (assembly GCF_000687185.1). Taxonomy (NCBI): domain Eukaryota; kingdom Metazoa; phylum Chordata; class Aves; order Pelecaniformes; family Ardeidae; genus Egretta; species Egretta garzetta. The sequence goes on along the minus strand of NW_009259044.1, from coordinate 5,335,592 downwards.
CCCACCCTGGGCCTGCCGACCCAGCGATGCAGTGACAGGCGATGGATTTGCTAGTGCTGGTATTTAAATGCAAGCGGCGTTCCTTGCTGACCTCCAATGGGAGCTGCATCCATGCCTGTAGCTCACTGTTGAGGAGGGGAGCATGCTGCAATGTTTAGAAAGGGAAATTTCCTCAGGTCTTGGAGGAATTAATCATTTTATATGCTGGACTCTTGCCTTCTGACTGATCTATCTGAATTACAGATTATTTGGCAGCGTGGGGACAGAGGAAGCCATTTCAGTGAATAGCTCTCTAATTTATTAAAGGGGTTGTTTGGGCTGGTGGATCGGCAATGCAGCAAGTTCTCCAAATGGGCAGTTGTTTTCTGCCCCCCTCTCCATCTCCCAGCCTTTTATCCCCTGCTTATTTTATGTCCCTCTTCACAGGACCCCTCTCAAACTTGATGAGGGTCCCAGCAAGGCAGGTGGAAAGCCCGAAACAGTGATACTCATTGCAAAAGAGCTGTCAGCTCCCAGAAAGCTGTAATTTCAGAGCCTTTCTCTAGGGGCGTCTTCTGTGACTTTTAAGCAAAACCACTACCTTTATGACCAAGGACTATAAATTTTGGAGTAAGGCGTGACACCAGTGTATTGATGCTGCAGCTGGTATTAGTTGACCCAAAAAGCATCGGTCCCTTTCCAATCAGTTCTGCCTTGAGAATGTAAAAAGCTTCCCCCCTACCTGTAAGTCTATACCAGGCTCTTGAAAGCCTGAAAAACCTCATTTCTTTAATGATTTTCCCTTTAGCAAGTGTTGATCCCTGGACTTGCAGCAAAGCTTGACATCTCCAGTGCTGTTATTGATGTGCATCATGGGCTGGGGAGCATCAGGGCTGCCCAAATCCTGGCCCTGCTTCCTCTCCCAATTGCTCAGCATAAAGGAAAAAGGATTTGTTTGTTTGTTTGTGGATATTTCTGACATGGACTTCATATTCTAGGAGAGTCTCATAATATTGCAGGAGCAGATTCAGGATTTAAACCATTATAGAAGTTAAATAGGTTTTGATTCTGTAAGCAACACACTATTTATCTTGGGATAGAATAAATCTGAGAGACTGATCTCACTGGCGCAGATGATCTCAAGGAGGGGTGTGGAGAGGAAAAAAAAAAAAACCTGACTTTCTGAGAGGCAGAAGTTTTGAATTTTCATTGCCCTCATGCATGAACTAAGCTGAACTACGGTTGCAAGGATTTTTTATTATTTTTTGACCATGTAAGGAATTATCTTTTGACCTGAAAGTAAACATCACGGGTCTGATTTTAAGTTTGGGTCTAAAAATTCACACCCTGAGCAAATGCAGTCGCTTGCTTGCTGGCAGGGACTGGGCGCGTGTGGCGTCTGCTGGAAGTGAACCCAGTCCATTGGCATCTGCAGCTTTGATGGCTGCTTGGTGTTTTCATAAAAATTCCGTTTAAAAACAAAAAGGTCAAAAGTTGACCAAAAAAGCAACAACCAAAACCTATTTTTGTTTGAAAAATTACAAGCGCTATTAATTACTGCATGAGAACCAGATGGTCGTACTGACCAGTTTAGTTTCATGGTCCAAGCAGGATCTTGGAAAAAAACCCAAGAAAAACAGAGCAAAGACAAACCATGTCCTGTGCCAGGTACTTTACATTTCAAGCGCTCCTTCCCTCTGAAACCTCTGAGCAATACAGAGCAGGGCATTTATTTATTTTTTTTTAAAATGTGTGATTATTTTTTTTATCTTGACAGAATATTAAACCAAAATAAGGAGGCCTGAAAATTAATGTCCTGTAACAACAGCAAAATCCTTTGGTGTCTTGGGAATCTCATAAATTAGATATTTGGAGAGGGGGCGCACAGCTCCCTGGGCTCGGAGAGGCTCCGGTTACCACTGGAGAAAATAAACCTCGGCGCAGGAGCGGTCGGGCTCCAGGGAGAAGGCACTAGTGTCAGCACAAAGTGATGTGGCTGGAAGATAGCCTTGTCAGGCTAATTGATCTGGAGCCTTTGCCTTTCCTGCCAGGGCTGCCTGTCTCCTTACCCATAATCCCCACCCCTTTGATGGCCCGTCAGGAATATGGGACTTGGCCCAGTTTTACGTCCATCCAATAACATTATGAAATTGATAGTGACACTTCCATTGGCACTAATTTCAGTAAGAGATTGGAGCCAGAGGACAAGCGGTTTGCTTTCATGGTGGCTAAGCTTTCCAAGTAGATCAAGACGACCCAAGACTGATCTTGCAGCAGCCAAGGCATGGGAAGAGGAGTGGTGGGAGGGAGACAGAGGTGGCTGGTGGATCTGGGCAAGGAGCTAACGAGAAACATGCCCAACACTTGTGCTTGCCCTCAGTGTCCAATGGTCCTGGCTGATGGGAAGTGTGCTGCCGCCCTGGCTTGTGCTGCTGAGCTGCTGCTGGCAGAGCTTTCTCTCCATGGATGGTGTTTATTAAGCAGCATTGGACACCAGTCTTCGCAAAGGTCAGGAAAACCCTTGGGCAAGAGGGCGGTTGAGTTGTTGCCTCTGAGACCTTCAGTGGTTCTCGCTGTTTCAGGTATTTCATGGCACAGACCTAGGTTCCTGCAGCATTGTACTCTTGGCTCAGGTCAGCAATCCACCAGCGGGCTGGACACGCTGGTGGTGGAGCCGTGGATGGAGCCCCTCACCGAGACATCACTGGTGGCCCCCTTGTCCTAAGGGAGCTCCACACTGAGCAGGTTAGGTACCACATCCCAAAGCTTTCACCCAACGCTGGCCACAGTGTTGAAGGTGATGCAGTTGCTGCAGCCTTAATGCACACTGTGTGCATGTTCTTTGCTGGCTGAGTTGCAGGATAAGACGGAGGCATGGCTTAAACCACCTCTGATTTCATCTTTGTCTTACAGCTGTTCAGCCAAGGTCTGGTTTGAGGTGGGGGAGAGCATCACCTTGGTGCTGAGCTGGAGCTTGCAGAGGATAGACCCTTGACACCTTGCCAGGCAGCCCTTTCTCCATCCTCACACTGCATTCACACATTCACCCGAGCAAGGACTCGGGGCAAATGTTTATCAGTTTGTCATAGTCTCACTGTGCAGTGGCTGGGGGCCAGGAGAGAGGATAAAAGCCTTGGGCTGATGATAAATTGGAAATGGAGAAAGGAAATGTGTCTGCTTGGTGCTGAGCAGGCAGCCCTGCTCCGGGCTTGGGTGTTTGTGTGGGGTCACTCGGCCCCTGGGTGCTGGATGCTTGCGAGGAAGTGAAATGCCATCAGGGCCACGTGCAAGCCCCTAGGTGAATGCAGCCACACGGTCCTGCGGGTGTGAGGAAAGCACGTACAGCTGCTGCCTTGCCTGTGTCCCTGTGTCGGTGGGACTGTCTCCCTCGGTGTGCTTGGCAGCACATCTGAGCATGCCTGGATGCCCATCCACCCTGAGCAAGCCGCCATCCACTCGGGAAGGGGTGTGAGCAAGCAAGCATCTCCCTTTTAGCAAGTGCGAACATGACCCAGGGCTCAGCAAGTGCGTGTTAGTGCTGCTCTTACGCAGTCGAGGCGCGTTGCTTTGGGAGACCTCTCAGCACCTCCT
>NW_009259044.1:5326678-5331998 GCF_000687185.1 Egretta garzetta | reverse complement strand
TGGAGATGCTGACCCTGAAACTTTTGACCGGAGGGGCTGGGAGTGAGGAAGCGGCTGCACGCAGGCGGTTTGGGGTGTGAGGAGGTGCCGGGGCCTCCTGTAGACAAGCTGTAGGAAACGCCGCAGTATATAAAGCGCATCTTGCGAACAGAAGAGATTAGAAAGCTGATATGATGTTATCCCGATTGATTTTGCTGTTGTATTTATACCTGGAGGTAAAGAGCAGACATACTGGAAATCAATCGGCCCCGTGCTCTTCCCCACTCCCTCTGCAGCACTGTTTGAATGAAATGCTTATATCATTTTTACAGTGTGTCTGTGATAGGGATGAGTGAGCCAAGAGATTAATAGGCGCTGCTGAGGCCTTTACCCAGCCGCTGCCCAGCTCTCGCCTTGTAAAGCCTGCACTGCTCCAGAGTTCAAGGTGCCCCTGAGGTGACAGCTTGGTGACTTTGTTTGGGAAAAAAACAAGAGGTAACTCTCTAGTCAAGAGGAAGAAAACGGGAGAAAAGGTAAACGGCAGTAAGTGAAGGTTTTGGGGCAGGCAGGATGGTGCCCAGCTCTGGAGCTGGGGGCTGGGTGCAGTGGGATGATGGAGACCTGGGGGAAGAAAATGAGATGTTGGCTTTGAATAGAGCTAATCCCATAAAAAGGGATAGAAATGATGGCCTTGTGCATGGGAGATAAGGCAAGGGGGACCTCACTTTGAGGTCCCCAGCCCTTTTGGAGCCTTGACCTCAGGGCTGGGGCAGGAGGGCTGCAGCGGGGCCGTGCAGGGATTTTGGCTGTGCCCAGATGCCGCATCCTTGCCGTGCCCCTGTTCATTCCTTCGGCCTCATCCAGGTGCGTGTTTCTCTGGGAGCTGCTGGCGCTGGCTCTGTCACGCCAAGATACCACCTCAGGAGGTTTCTCTGCAAGGATGGATGTGTTGGACCCTGGCATGCATGGCCAGCAGTAGGAAGAATTGGCTTGTGCCCAGCAAACAGGGGAAGCCAGGTGGGGGGAACGCTGGAATTGGCTGGGGATGGTCTGAATGCCAGCGCTGGCATTGCCAGATGAAATGTTGTCTTCCTCCCTGCAGCGACAATCAAATAAAACACACTTTTCTTCCTCTCCTGTTGTCTGTACTACTAGCTAGCTGTTTCACCTGACCTCAGTGATGAAAACCTTTTCCTGTTGGCAAACAAAGTGGCTTCCCAGTATCCATCCCCTGTTATGTGGGGAAAGCTTTTGGGCTTGTCAGTACTTAAGAGTCAGCAAATCCTTGCGTTGCAGGATCTAAAGTATTTCTCCTGGTTACCCCCGTGCCCTGTTTGCAGTCCCTTCCCTGGCTATGTGCTTTCTGAGCTGACGAGGCTTGATACCGCTGGGCTGGGAGCTTTAAGCCTAGATGTAAAAATTCCTGCTTTCCCTTCCTGCGGGTGCTGTCTAGCTTTGCTGTCACGCATGACCCTGGCTTGTCAAATCCCTCCCTTTTTAATTATCAGATTGTCTCGTCATTTTTACTGTAAGCATTTTCTGTTGCTTGTTCTGCTAGATTTATGTATTTGTGCCATCATATGCATTGACTTTATATTTTATACGATTTGATCTTAATGTTGCCATTTCTGAGTGTGAGTGCTTATAGGATTCGTGTCTAAGCTCAATAAATAAACCTGAGAAAGGCACGGGAGGAAAGGACACGGGAGGATTGGGAAAGTTTTGGAGGTCCTCTACCCCCTGATGGGGCTGGAGTGATGCTCCATGCTGGGACTGCCTGGGCGGCTGGAGGCTGGCATGGGCAAGGGGAGGAATGTGCAGGGCTGCTGTGTCCTCCTTTGCAGCAAGAGCTGCCTTCTCTCCCTGCAAACACCTGAAAAAAAAATCAGAGAAGGGAATGTCAATATGTAAAGAGGGAAAGGGGCTTTTGTAAACGGCAGCATTTTGGCAGACTGTTTCATCAGGAAAGATCCTGAAGTGCTTTAAAGATCACCCACTGACAATGGATCTGACAGCCCTTTTTTATACGATAATGCATCTGCAATTTGTAAGAGGGTGGAAGGTGGCAGCAGGGTGGGGGAAGAGCCATGTGTCGAACCCAAGCAGTGGTGGGTGCAGGGCACCCGGGCCTGCCCCTTGCTCCCCTTCACCCTGATGTGCAGCGGGATTTTCAGCTTTTTGAGATGGTCAGGGCCCTGAACCCATCATCTCATTCAGGAGCAGGGAAAATGGATTGCTGCTTGCCCATTTTCTCCTGCCTTTGCTGCTGGAGGGGCTGGAAGCCAAGGATTTGGAGTAGACCCCTCCGAGAGCTCAAATTTATGTTCTTGGAGTCTTCGTTTGTCTGCAAAGCTCAAGAATATTACCTCTTTTATTATACATGCTCATTCCCCGGAAAGCTGATGGGAGAGTCTGTGCCCTGCGGGCCGTGGCAGAGGAGCGGTTGGCACCTTTGCAGGGTCTGCAGCTGGCCATGGCACAGCTGAAGCCAGAGCTGTGCTCTGTGGGCCAGCCTCTCCAGCAATGCCCTCCAGCTCCCATGGTGTATTGCAGGGGTTGTGCAAGGTTATCCCAGGGTGAATTTGGGGCAGAGAGACAGAACTGGGCTGTGCGGGTATGGGAAAAGCTGCTTGGACCTGGTTGAGGTGGTGGCAACAAAGCAAGCGCACAGGGATCTGGAATTATAGGGAGTGTCTCTGTTTAAAGTCCAGTGTTTTGTACAAGTTGGGGGATCTGCTGTGGCTCAGGGAAGAGGCACCACATGATGGACCATCTTGTGGTTGGGATTAGTGACCCTGGGGATGAGGAGAGAAGGGCAGGGGATGGGCTGGAGCCCACGGCAGCCTGGCTCCAAGCAGGTTCTACACAGGCACCAAGCGCTGACTTGGCCCCGTGCCCATATCTGCCAATAAAAATTAAGAAATTGATTTCTTTTTGTTTGCCTGACAGGACAAGGCGCTCTTTATGAGATAGTAAATGCAATCTTGCTCTGAGCACAGCTAGATTTTTAATTGTATTTGTTGTGCTTGCACTTATTGTTTTATGAGTTTCAGTTCCCTTCCTTGCTGGTGCAGAGATCAGCCCTGGGGGATGGTTCGATTTCAGCTCCAGCAAAAGGTTGGAATTTTTTTAAAACTTTTTTGTTTGCTTTCCTGATGAACTGAAGTTTGGGGTTAGTTTTCTATCTCCGTTAAAAATAAACATGTATTGCGTAGGTATGGCTCTGGGTTGTAAAGCTAGGCTGAGAGATCCTGCCTTGGAGTTATCTACTTGCCAGTCAGTGGTATGGCCCTTTGAAGAACAGCACTTAAGATTAAGATCAGGGAAATATGGAAGTGCCAACAGAGGTTCGAAGTCTGAGGAGGAGGGGATTTTATATATAATATAGATATTGGAGTTTAATGAGGTCTGCTTCAGCGCTTGCTATACAATGCGTGGTGACCCACTTTACTAGCAGAGCATTTTTTTTTTTCTAGTTATGGGTCATATACAGTTTCTAATTAAGTAGGTTAATTATATGGCTCCTTTATATTACACAGGCAAATGTGGATGGCACAATTAGCTCCTGCAGTGATCATTTTTGATCAAAAAGTGATGTTCCGGAGGCACGGGTGGTGAGAAGGGGATTGCCCTGCAGCCCTGAGCATTCGCCTCATTGCTCTCTGCTTCAGCAAACTCAGTTTCTGTCCTGGGCACGTGGTCTGGGATGTGGATGGAGCTGTCTTTTCTGAAACCACGTTGGAGAAACTGTGGCCCCATCCCAGTCCCGTGCTGCACCTGTGGTGCCTCAGATGCTGCCCAAACCTGGTCTGCAGCGCTGGCGAGGTCCCTGCTTGGAATTTCTTTGGAAGAGTGAAAAAGCGAAGAGCACTCCTTGTTGAGGGCTCTTTGGTCGCAGGTGAAAAGTGCTGCAGCCTGGGAGGGCTCTGAGCTAAACCATCCTTGAAAGACGTTCCATGAACCTTTCCCTTCCCAGCCCGGCAGTGGCTGACCCCCTGGAGCATCCCTGGGTTATCTGTTCCGGTGCTCAACCATCCATACTGCTAGGCATTAGGGAAAACATTCAAACCCTAACCTACCTCAGTGCAATTTAAACCTATTATTTCTTGGTTTATCCCCAGTGGACATGGAGAACAGCTATTATGTTTCTCTTTGCTGCAACCTTTTACATATTTGAAGGCTGTTATCACTTGTGCCTTCAGTCTTCTCTCAACACAAAGCGTAATTCTTTCAGTTGTCCCTTGGAGGTCATGTTTTCTACACCTTTGGTCATTTTTGTTGCTTTGGAGAGGTTACTGTGATAGCAAGCTGGAGTTTCTGTTGTTTCTTCACCTGTCTGCCTTGGAGCATTCATAATGTTACGGATGTGTATGAAGTGACCATTATCTTATCTTCTCTGATCTCTGGTTATTTATGTAGTACCCTATATTCTTGAGTCTATGTTTTATCAGAAAATACAGCTCTTAGCCTTGATAAATAATTTACTGTTATGATATGATCATGCAAACAGGAGGTCCCTAAGCTATTTATTATTATTTGCTTTATTTTTCTTAAGTAACAAGTTGTCTATATAACACTGCGAAGGAACCAGGCGATTCACAGGCATGGACCAAAACTTATATCCTATTTCCTAAAGCTTCCAGATAAACAAGGAGATGAAGGAAAACACCAAGCCCAACTCCAGTTTAGCCACAGGGAAGAGTGCTGAATAGAGAATGATAGAAGATTGTCTGAAAAGCAGAGATTCTGGGGCAATCCAGAAGAGTATTTTCATATATATATATTTTCATATATATATTTGCAGAGATGATAATATCAGGATGGATGAAAAGCAAGAAGAGATAGAACATTGCTGGGATGGAGGGAGCATAGCCTGACCACGAAGCTGGGGGAGAAAAGAGGCCGGGAACGGTGGTGTTTGAATGAGGCGTCTTTCTTGGGAAAGAGGAGTTGGCTGTAGAGGAGATGTGGGAGGGAAGGGAGGACAGCATTGGTCCTTGAGGCATTTCCAAAAGCAACGTCTTCAAGCTGCCTCACTGCTCTTTGGTTAACATCAGATTCATTTCAATCCTAATTTTCTGTTTATCGTTGTTGACTGAGCAGAGTCCAGTTGGACTCTGTTGTTGGGCAGAGTCCAGTTGGAGGCCGGTAGCTAGCGGAGTTCCCCAGGGCTCGGTACTCGGCCCGGTCTTGTTCAACTTGTTCATCAATGACCTGGACGAGGGGATAGAGTGTACCCTCAGCAAGTTCGCTGATGACACAAAACTGGGAGGAGTGGCTGATACGCCGGAAGGCTGTGCTGCCATTCAGCGGGACCTGGACAGGCTGGAGAGCTGGGCAA
>NW_009259044.1:5315498-5326560 GCF_000687185.1 Egretta garzetta | reverse complement strand
CTCTAGGTGAGCCTGCTTTAGCAGGGGGGTTGGACTAGATGATCTCCTGAGGTCCCTTCCAACCCTTACGATTCTGTGATTCTGTGACTGTCCCGCTGAGGTTGCAAAGGGACAGGTTGGCAGTGGCTGTACTGCTGGGCTGGAGCACGGGCTGACCGCCTCTTCACCCAGGAGTCCTTAATATCCTTAAAAAATATGAGGCATCCTTAATACCTCCTCAGCCTTTCCCTGCAGCTCGGTGGCTCCATCACTGCTGCTGACATTGCTTCCCTGGCAGGAAAACTGCATGAGGTTAGCATGGAGAACAGCTGAACTCTGTCCTTGCTGGCAGTGTGGATGCTGCTGGCTGGTGAGATCCCTGCTTGGATGGAAGGGGAGCCAAAGCCTTTCAGCGTGTAGACATGACACGATCGATGCTCAGAACATATAAAGGCTTCTTAAAGTATTAACAAACAGACTCTTTTTATAGTTAATACCCACAGCATGTTTGTCCATAGCACAGGCTGAGTTATTCACAAAACCAGCTACTGCATCACTGTTTAGATTTTAAGTTTCAGAGGAGCTCCAAAATATTTTGTGTTGTGTTTTAACATCATAGGATGGTATATCGGGAGTTATCCCAGGCTACCCTTGACTACTATTCTGCATTTTTACAGTACAAAACTGGCTTCTTTTCTATGTCTCTCTGCCCATTTCTCTGTCAAGTGGAAGGTAAACCTACATGTTAGAATCTATGCTTTCTTTATGTTTTTACTCCATTTTTTCCCTTAACCTTACCTGGAAAATGCACTGCTGAAGCTGGTGAGCATTATACACCAGAAGCTCACCCTCTTTACTTGCTTAACAGAAAAAACATATGCTATTGCCAAGATAGATTAAAAAAGTTGAAGCCTAGGTAGCTGCTTTATTTCCTGGAGTTCCTAATGGCTGTATGTATTTTGAGTGTCAGCAATAGTCAAACCTATAAGAGGGATCAGTGACTGCTTGATATCAATGAAGTTTTAAAAGTTTGTCTCAGTTAGTCTCACTTGTGCAGCGAGCCCTATAAGAGGGATCAGTGACTGCTTGATATCAACGAAGTTTTAAAAGTTTGTCTCAGTCTCACTTGTGCAGCGAGTCCAGCACTTGTCTGAGCCTGAGGGGCGACAGAGTGGTCCCGTGTGCTTAGAGGGGCTTGGATCTCAGCTGTGACCAGCCAGGGGAGATGGGAATGAAAGAATGAAAATGACAAAGAGCCACAACTTCTGCTGTAGGAGTTAACATTGTCCAGATTTCTACACATCCCCCCAACCCCAAAAGTTAATAAGAGAAACTTGGAGAAGTCCTCAGCTGTAAATTATGTCTTTAATCCAATTATGTCCCGTGAAAGGTATTGGAGTGAATCGGCTGGATGATATGTTATAGTCCATGCCAGTGCGGTGCCTACCGTCATCAGAAATGTTTCTGAAAGCTTGAACGCTGGTGCGTTGTGTTCATCAGGTGTGTGCCTTAGGACTCCTGAGAATGTGGTTTATTTGGGGGTTTTTTCGAGACCTGGAAATACAGTCAGAGGCAGTAAACTGGCCATGGATTATTGCAAGGGTAGAACATACTTTATGTGGTGTACTAACCCTGGGCTCTTTGGGCTGCAACTGCCTTGGCAGTTCTTGGGGTTTCCCACATTTGGAGCAATAGGAAGGGGTTGAGAATGTCATGGAGCATCAGAGTTTGGCTCTGAGGCTTTTGAGGCTTGGTAGATCTTGTAAATATCTAAGCTTGGCAGCATCAACTTGAGCTGGATGACGAAGAGGCTGAGTCCATTCACAGGACCCAGTGTTTGCTGGGGAATGGGAGTGCAACTGTGGATCAGCTGAGGTATGGTTACCTCTTACCCCATAGATCTTGGACAGGTCTGGGGCAAGAAACTAGAGGTAATACATGTAGGAAGTCCTCCTAAGAAGTGAGCTGTAGAAAAAAAAAACCTGTGGAGTGTAAAGCAGGTCAGACTCTGGATCTGTTTATTGGCAAGGAAATTGCCATCAGAACATTGGGTAATAGATGCTGGCTGTGCTTAGTTTCACAATTACCTGACCTCCTTGATCATGCTCTACTCTTAGCTGTAGCCATGTCCTTCTAACCTGCTTGTGCCAGAGGGACGCTGCCATGATCTGTGTTCCTTAAAAATGAGGAGGTGCTGTGCAAGCAAGGGTAGCAAGGGTTAAGTGCTGGCAGGACTCTGTGAACCCCCTGAGAACTACATCCCGAACAGGGTCTGTGCCAGCCTGGTGTACGTCCCATGGTTGGTTATGAAACAACCATTTCCCTCCAGCACTAATGCTGTTGGAGATAGCCTCTGCTCCTTGTCACAGAGGGGTGATTTCTGCTCTCAAAGCAGAGGACGATGAAGACTTCGTTCCTATCATTCACTCGAGAAGCCTTTCACACCCCACTGCCTTGTTAGGTACCTTTCTTTGAAGCAATACCTTGGCTGCTTAGGGAAAGCAATAAGCCTTCAATAGCCTCTCCAACTGCTCCATGGCAAGGGAGATCTTTATGGTCTCTCCTCAAATCATTTACACCAGTCTATACCAGCTGATATTTTATGGCTTGTTTTGAGAACTGCACTTTGAAATGCAGATGTCTCCTCTTCCCACCAGAGCCGGGCCAGCCAGCGGTGCAGGGCATGGCCAAAGCAACATGTGCACCATGCAAAACCCAGTCCTCCTGGTTTGCATGCAAAGAATTTGCGTTGCGTAAGAACAAAAGTCATTCAGGTTGGAATTGCCTGTTTGCTTTTTGTGTTTGGAGAAATACAGCGTGCGTAGTCCCAACAGAGGCATCTTGTAGCAAGAGCTGAATTTTGCCTTTGCGTCTCAAAGGCTGGAAGTCACGTGGGCCCGGGGAGTAACATAAACCCAGTCCTCCTGGTTTGCATGCAAAGAATTTGCGTTGCGTAAGAACAAAAGTCATTCAGGTTGGAATTGCCTGTTTGCTTTTTGTGTTTGGAGAAATACAGCGTGCGTAGTCCCAACAGAGGCATCTTGTAGCAAGAGCTGAATTTTGCCTTTGCGCCTCAAAGGCTGGAAGTCACGCGGGCCCGGGGAGTAACATTAAAAAAAAAAAAAGCCAGAACCTGCCAGAAGGAATTCACAATAAAGGGATAGACTTTTTTTCCTTGTGACTAAAACACCTGTCACGGCTGCCAGGACTCTGCTAATTATACAATAACTTTATTATATCCCACTTGGAAGAACAAACAATACTTGAAGGTCCAAAAATGAGCAGCCTTTAGACTATATTAATGCAAGCAGAATGACTGCATGGAGCCAGTGTTCATCGTGTCTTCCCAGAAGCCCCAGAAAGTAAAATGGCTTGAAGGCTCCCCTCTTTGTTGCTAGTGCTACATAATAAAGTAATTGTGCAATTAGAAGTAGATTACTGATGGGAGAGAGGCATTTTCTCTGCCATGTAGGTAAAAGACTGGCCTCTCTGAATAGGTTTGAAGCCTCAATGCAGCATCTCTGCTTGTTTTTGCTTGAGCTTCTGGTAGCCCCTGGTAGTGTCCGGACAGGAGAAAAGGAGCATCTCTAGCTGAGTGTGGTTTTTCTTCCCATGTGAATGTGTAAGGGAGGTCCTCATGGAAGGTTGCGGTGCACTCCTCACATTGCCCAGCTGCTCAGGATCCTGTGTTTATGTAGCATGAACGTCTGTAGCATGGATAAGAGGGTTTCACCTCATGGTGGAGGTGTTCGTGATGTTGGTTTACAGGTCAGACCCCAGGATGGGTGAGAACAGATAGAAGTGGGGAATAATGTATTAAGGCCTGATGTACCCCAAGGTTTCCAGCCTTGGCAGCTGGTAGCAAAGGCTGAAGTTAGAAGGTCTAAAAATGAAATAAAGTATAAGCCAAAAATTGGGGTACAGCTGAATATTGTGAAATAGCTCTGTGTGGGAAGCAGGCCTTGGCTCTCAGGTAAGGATGCTCTTTCCTTCATCACTTTTTTTTTACCTATGGGAGCAAGCCTGCCATTGGTTAGGGCAAGATTAGAGCAGTGATGTTCTTGGGTGCAGGCACCTGAGTGTAAGGAGTTTTGGCTGCAGCAGGAGGCTGAAGGAGCTGGAGCCTGGCTACTGGCTGGGCATCTGCAGGAGGGAGATGGGTGTGGGTGCATTTGGGCACGCTGGTGTTTTGGGGACCTCCTCCGTGGAGGTAAACAAGGATGTATAAGTGGGTGCTGGGGGACTTGGGGAAGGCACATAGACTGTTCTGAGGGCTTCTTGCTCATGGAGTGGCAACTCCAGGACCTTGCATGGGGGTCAGCGGAGACGGACCACCCTGAGCTCCCTGCCAGGTTCCACTCAGCCTGGCAGGGATCAAAAACAGGTCCTATGAGCAGGCAGCAGATGGGGAACTGGGAGTTAAGAAGTACTTGAGATGGTGGCAGATGAATTAGAGGAGACAAGGAGGAGGGAATCTTCTGAGTTTGTTGCAGCTCAGTCTGAAGGTTGTGGCACTGCCTTCTCCATATCTTGTTGGGGGCTCTCCTCTCTGCCATCCTTGGGTGCCTGGGGCATCCAAGGGGTGCCAGCATGGCAGAGAGTTCCTCCCATGGGAAACTGCCTCTCTGCTCTTGCTCCAGTGAGAGCAATTAATGAACAGCAGAGAGACTGTGGAGGGATAGGAGACTTCCATTGCTCCCATCTTGGGCATCTGAGTACTTTGCCTTATTTCCTTGCCTGTCTAATGGTGCTGCGAGCTTTTTGGGGTAAGGGGGAGATGTTGCCATTCATGGTGGTGGTGGTGGGAGGCATCATGAGCTGAGCAGGATCTGCTCCAGTACATTGTGGGTCCCTGTAGGCGTCAGCCTCACTGAAGGGCTCTGTGTGTGTGCTCAGGTGAAACTGGAGGAGTGGAAACAAGATGGGCAACATGCTGGGCAAGAGAAATGGTGTGACTGTGGGTTTGGGGTGAAATAGATCATCTTTGCGGGCGATGTTTCTCCAGTCTAAGCTTGGCTATGTGTTCTGCCAAGCTCGTGATGCCAGGATATACAGACACCACAGCAACTGATCTATCTTGTGACAGCCCTACTAGAGGACTTTGTGCAGGACTCACCTCTGATGTGGCATCACCTGCAGCTACTTTAATCCCTGCAGGATTGTTAGCCTGGCACCCCAAAACTAGGAGAGAAAACTTGAGGTGTCTTCCCAGCCCTGTGAGCTGCCTGGAGAAAACTAGCCCTGGGTATGGGACAACTGCCGGGAGGGCTAGGACAGTGATCCACTGCAGACCCTCAGTGATCTGCACCCATGTGGTCAGCAGGTCTCGCGCGTTCCCTTTCCCCTGTTGTGCCTGACAGATGTGCATGGTGTTTGCAGGTCCCGTGGCAGTGATCAGCGGAGAGGAGGATTCAGCCAGTCCCCTTCACCACATCAACCATGGCATCACGACGCCCTCATCCCTGGACGCTGGCCCGGACACGGTGGTGATCGGCATGACCCGCATTCCCGTCATCGAGAATCCCCAGTACTTCCGACAAGGTCACAACTGCCACAAGCCAGACACGTGTGAGTGCCCGATCCGGCCAGAGCCCCCTGCGAGGACCAGGGGACGGGCTGGGGGGAGGGGAAAGGAGGGCAAGGAGGAAGAGGTTAAGAGGATGAGGAAGAAGAAAAGGAGGTTTTTGAGGAGAGTGGGTCTTGGTATGGTCCAGAAACCAAAGTGAATCTCAGGTCTCAGAAATCACAACATACATGTAGGTGCTTCCAGAGAAGACTTTCCACTCTCACCTTCACCTCCCTTCACCTTCCCTCCACCACCCACCAGTCACCTTCCTCCCTTGCCTGAAAGTGACATTTGAAGCCGGGCTCTGCCTTGTTGGCTCTGAGCACGAGGTCCCAGGCGTGAGCAAGAGCCGCCTGGGAGCATGGGGATGGAAATGACCCCTGCCTGGCTGGGGAAAGGACCTGCCTCCCCTTCTTCCTCCAGCAGTTTCCCAGCCATGGGGCTGCCTCCTTGGCTCCCCACGGGGCCAGGGAGAAGCTCAGGACACGTGGCCATAGATGGGGCAGATGCATGGAGATAAAGAACAGGAGGCTTAGATGCTGGTTGTCTTGTTTTTATGGACTTCTGTAAAGCTTTTGCAGCTTCCCCTTATAAATCTGGGTTGTGAACTGGCCTCATTAGACTAGCAGGTGGTGATCAAATGGTCCTCTCCGTTTCGCGCTCCTAAATTCCGGGTGTAAAAAAAGCGCTGTGTAAAAGGACGCAGGGAGTGCCGCACTGAAGTCGCCTCTGCTCTCCCCTTCGCTGTGCTGACTCATGAGCACAGGAGACATAACTCAGCCCCTGGACACAGGGAGGAGGCCGATCGCCCAACCTGCAGAAACTCATTCAGCATTAAGTGCTCCTGTCAGGAAGGGGAGCTGCAGCCGCTGCTCCCGTGGAGGTGTCCCTGGGGCAGCCCCTCCTGGGCGCTGCGAGCTGGTGCCAGAGCTGTTATCGCCGTGTTCTGCTTGCTGGAGTGATGGGGTGTACCCAATGAACGGGCCTGGCTTTCCCTTTGATTTTCATTTTAATGTGCTAAATTTGGACTGTTTGTAGAGAGGGGGAGGAGGAAGGCGGTGATTAAGCAGGAGCGGAGAAGCCGAGTGTAGTGTGGTTTTTCTGTGCCGTTAATTATATATTTTACATTTCTTATAGCACCTCATCTCAAAATGATTTACAAACTCTGATGGCTTGGGGGGGGAGGCTCCCCCACTTTATTTTTTTCCTTCCCCTCCTGTGCTCTATTGAATCTCTTTAATCTACCTGCCGACCATTTCAAGACGTGGGTGCTGTTGCAGCTGTGCAGTAGCAGAGCTTAAATCCCAAAGGATTAAGTTGTGCTCTGAGCGTTTGCCCTGTGGGGCTTGTCAGAGCTGGGCGGGTTGCAGGGGAAGATGCTCACAGCAGGATTTGTCCTCAGAGTTTCCCAGGGCTATTTGATAAGCATCTGAAGAGTTCGCAGAGGTGCTCAGGGGTGGCATTTGGAGCTGTTTCTCCTGTGGAAGGTACTGCGGGGGTGAAATGCAGCACTAGTGACAACTGTGCACATGTGGAAATCCTCAGCAAATCGCCACCTCCAAGTTCCAGGTTTCCCAGGGTTGCAAGGCAGTGGGGCTGAATCCAACCCCCCCTGCCGGTTGCTCCCTTTGGGTGCTAACAGGAGGCAAACCACAGCTGGGTGCTAGCAGGCTGAAAGCCCTTATATTTTTTTAGATTTGCTTGTCATTCATGAGGCAAAGCCCCCCAGGCTTTGAGACCTCAGGCAGGGCTAGATCTGGGGGGTGTGTATTGTATTTTAGTCCCCAGGACTTTACTTGGGCAAAACTTCTGACTTCACTGGTGGCTTTGCTTGAGGCTGGAAAGTTTCATAGTTCACCTTTTAAATTAACCATGCTTTGGGGAGCTTTCGCTGTAAGGGTTTTGTTTGAGCTGATGTGCTCTGCTCAACCTAAACCTGAGCTGGAGAATATTTGTTGCTCCCATTCTCCCTGTGGTTTTCATGCCGGAGAGTTTTTCTTTGCCCCTGTCTAGAGCTTGGACATAAGCATTTCTTCATTTGCTGTCACTTGTAGAGAGGAGAACTGCTCTGGGCTCAAGAGTGCCTCGATACCCAGCTGAGCTGGTACTGATTCAAGCTGTCACCTCCCTCCTGCCACCCACCTCCTGCAGAGCCCCCACCCAGCTGTGAGCAAAGGTGCTTTCTGGCACCTGGTGTCTCTCCTTTGCATGGAGGTGTTGCTAAAGCAACATCTTCAGCAAGCAATTTCTCTCTCCGTTGCGAAGCCTTTCTCCTTCCTTCCTCCTGCAAGCATCCCTGTGCTCTTGGATGTTGTCTGGGTTGAGGACATGCCGATACCCATTACCCCGCTGCAATGAGGAGAGCAAACTCTATATGCTTAATGCAGTATTAATAGTACATTGATGTGATATAGATCTCTGTCACCCTCTATACTAGCAAGCATCGCTTATCACGCAGGGATGACAGATGTTTATTCCCAGCCACTTAGCTCTGCATAATGGAATTGCAGCTGAAATATGGAGAGCAGCTCCCTGCCCACAGAGCCGCAGCCCCTCGCTCCCACTGCGCAACACTGTCCTGTGGGCTCTTCTTGTTAACCTGTCCTCAAGGAGATGGAGATGTGTTCCTCACCGTGGATGTGCTGTCCTTGCATCCATGGGATGAAGGGCACAGGAGCCAGCTCTCACATCTGACTTTCTGGGATTTTTGCAGTCATCTCTTACCCACTTTCTGCTACTGCCTGATTTAGGGAAGCAGGAGGGACAAGCTTGGCTCAGAGCCCTTTTTCTCTTCCTGGCTGAGGGCTTCTCAAAGAGCCATGGAAGAAACTGCACCACCCTGTTTTCTTGTGATGAAGCACCAAGACTTTGAGAAGATGCTCCCCCCATCTTTCTGCTATAACTCCATGGCATGCTGGGGCAGCACTAGGGTTTGCAACAAAACCTTGTTTCAGCCGTCCTCAGCTCTCCCTGAAGGGTTAAGCAAAGAACTTGGCAATGGGGACAGTGCAACACAAATTGATTTCAGAAGAATAAGCTGAAATGGTCTTTTTCTCCTGATCTTTTGCACATGGAGAAGAAATCAAGTGACATATATGCTTGGCAGATGTCAACAGGAGGAGTGACAGGTTGTGATGAGTTTGCACCTCCCTGTATTTGGAAATAAACAGATGTGAAGAACAGGACTTGTTGTGGAGCAAGCACCGTGGGCAGAATATGCAATGAGGAGATGGGGTGTAGGACCACATAGCTTCAACCAGTGGTCAGGGGTTTTGGTAATGCAAAACATGATCCAGTCCATCCATGTTTGTGTCCAGAAAATGGCTATCAGTCCTTGGGCAGGAAAAGTCAGCTCATTACAGTGGGTAGCTCCTGATCAGTGGAAAAAAAGGGAGCATCAGCTTGAAATAAGTTCATGAGGCTGTTGGTAGGACATCATTCTCATACATATGCTTCTTGGCAGTAACAGCAACTTTTAACCTCAGCTCCATCTTTTGATGTTCAGGATTCGAATGTGCAAAACGGGTAATTATAAGTAGCTGGAGATTTTTGTATTGAAAGACTGGTAATGTTTCAGAAGAAACATTTTGGAAAATTGTTTTATTTTAACGGTAGCAATTTATTATCAGCACAATGCATCAGATGGAGATTAGTTCCTGGATCTGATCTCTCAGGCTTTACTCAAATGCCACAGCACAGTTTTGCAGTTGCTCTGTTCCCTCGTGTTTCTTGTCTGACCAAAGAGGTCTTCTCAAGAATGATACAAATCAGAGAAAAATACCCAAACCTTGATGGAGGAAATTAATCTGGGGGGCAGATCCCCGTCTGCCTCCCATCAGCGGATGCTCGGTTCCCACCAGCGTTGTGAAGCTAGATTTTTGGGGCAAGTGGTTTGATTTTGGTGGAGGTTGTTGCCAGACACAACTGGAGCTGTCTGTGTTTTCCCCTTCTAGGACTGGCACAGTCTGGGGCCTGGGACGTGTTCTCCATGCGGGTGGAACAGCCGTCCTTCCGTAGAGTCCTAATGAGGGTTTTTTTTTTCAACCTCATCTATTACAGGCTGCCCTGACATAATTACATATTCGAAGTTAGTAATTACACGTATTCATGCTAATTATGATTTTGGTGGAGGTTGTTGCCAGACACAACTGGAGCTGTCTGTGTTTTCCCCTTCTAGGACTGGCACAGTCTGGGGACTGGGACGTGTTCTCCATGCGGGTGGAACAGCCGTCCTTCCGTAGAGTCCTAATGAGGGTTTTTTTTTCAACCTCATCTATTACAGGCTGCCCTGACATAATTACATATTTGAAGTTAGTAATTACATGTATTCATGCTAATTAAGTAATTAGATATAATTACACTAACTGTAAATACATGGTAATCGGCTAAAAAGAAGTACTTCAGAAAAAAACAAGGCAAATCACACAATAAAAGCGCCATCAGCAGTCTTTCACTCAGTACCCTGTCTTTATCTTATATTTCAGTGCAGTTTAAAAGGAACATTGTGGTCATTTAAAAAATCATATTTTTAAAACAAATAGCTTTCCTTACCTCTGTTTCTAATAGGTCTTGGAAAAAAAAAAACCAATGGGAAGGATATTTACCCTTACCACTGTAAATTCGTTTTGTTTGCTTGGTGTGTTTTGTTCATCCTGGGTATGGGAAGCTAAAAAGTATGCAGCATTTCTATTTTTGGTCAGTTCATGTTCCCATTTTTGCCAAAAACAACAACAACAAAATAAAGTCATAAATGCTTGCTGTTTCATTTGGTTAAAAAATAAAACTGGACCTGTTGGTAGTGGAAAAGAGAAACTTTTCCTCCCCCCACCCCCAGGGATAGGAGAATTTGTTAAATATTATTTTCATGCAATATAAATGTGGAGCCCAGTGTGAGGTGACAGCAGTGCTCTGCTGACCAGTGCCCAGCTTGGGGCTGGGCTGTACAGGTCTTGGATCCTCCCACAGGTCTCTGCTATCTCTCCAGTTTCTCTGAAGTTCTCTTTTTCTCTACTGTCCTCTAACGTGAAAGCCCCAGGCTCTTTTCCAGCAGGACCCAGTGCTGATTGCTCCTCTGAAGTAGGCACTTTGGGTCGAGACTCTTCTTCACTGGGGCTCCTCACTGTTTATGGTGTTGTCCTTCTCAGTCAACCTGCATGAGATACTTTTGGAGGCTTTAACAAGGACCTATGAGTAGCTGTATTCTCATTTATGTGTGTTTTGCTACTCTACTCTGTGTGTCCTCATTTGTCCTAGCAAAGCCTGGGTTTCTGGCTTGGATCCGTCAAAGTCCTGACCTCAGCCCTCAGCTGCCAGTAGGTAGAAGGCATTGGAGGTCACTGCAGGGACCTTCTGCCTCCAAATTTCCCTTCCTTCTGATTTGTGGTTGCCTCTCACAGAAACTGTTAGGAGCTCCAAGTGCTGAACGTAAATGTCCTGCAAAAGATTTGGATGTTGAAGAAACCCCTCAGGGTCTGGCTGGCTGCTTCCAAAGCAGATGTTGCAGGTACCTGAAGAAAA
>NW_009259044.1:5288948-5315435 GCF_000687185.1 Egretta garzetta | reverse complement strand
CTCTTGTCCCTTTCTCCAGACTGCGACATCTGACTAACAGGAGAGATCCCATGGCCAGCGGGACTTGATTCAACCTGCTTAGCTCTTCCCAGCCCTCTCAGCTGGTTTTCCTTACCTGTGGCTCTGTGTTGTTCCATCCAGCTCTAAAAGAGCAAGTGAAAGAAATATCCACATTTCCCAGAAGTCAGAGAAGTCCACTCTGTGTTTGCAGAGGCAGAGTGCCCATCCCACCCATTGCACCTGTACTTCGAGCTGCAACATCATGCTCAGTGAGTCAACCTGCAGACCTTCCTGCCGTGATGGTGCTACAGAAATGAAGAGCTTTTCAGGCTGTTTTGGAAAGGCTGGCAAAATCTGTTGTGTGTACCTTGCCCTTCAGCCAGCTCTGCAGGTGTTGGCTGGGTGGTTGTATCAAGAGAGAGAAAAGCAATGCGGGAGGGTGAGAATTGTGGCTCTGCCTGGCCCCTGCCTGCTTCAGAAGGAGGCGCTGCAGCCAGCAGTGCAGCCCTGCCTCGCTCCAGATGTGATGTGGCTTGGTTTGCACATAAGCTGATCACCTCCTGCAGCTGCCCAGGTTTTTGTTGCTATCTCTGTTGCCGTAGTGTGTGCTTACTGAAGATATTTGTAGCAACACCGAAGATCAAAGGGGGCCAAGCGGGCTCCAGTCCCGGTGCAGGGAAGTGATGCTGGCAGCACAGTTGCGGTGGGTGATGGTGAATTGGGCAGGGACCTTCCTGGTGATGGGCATCCATTAGGAAGAGAAACCTTTCAAGGAGAACACGGCTTTGGGCTGCTAACCTTGACCTGCCTCCAGAGAGGCTGTCCTGGTGATGGAAATACTCCTGAATACAGACATCAAGGAGTGGGCAAGGAAGTGTTTTCTCATGCAAAGCTGCCTGTTCTTCTGGCCTCAAAGCATCTCCTCTGGACTGTTTAATCCTGGTGTCTGTAGGGGCAGGAAGCAGGGTTGGCTCGTGCATCAACTGTCAAGCACTTAACAAGCCAGGTGAGGGGAGGCCCTGAGCTGGTTTCCTCCTGGATTTGGAGTGGCTCTAGCACAACAGACTGCTTGTGCTGCCTGGCAGCCTCATCTCTGCATCAAATGGGTTTGACCGGACTGCCCAAGCAATGCGCCATCTCATGGAGGACGTGTATGTGCACACCTGATACTCTGTCTTGCATCCAGCCCCCTGCTCATCTCATACAGGGGCTCACGCACCCTCCCACTGCTCTTGCAGCATCCCCTGGCCCCCACGCACGCACCACCGTGCTTGTGTACGTGGGCAGGCGTTCCCCACCCGCTCACCAATGAGCATAGTATAAAACCCTTGCTGAATCAGCTCTTCTTCATTCCCTGTGGCTCAGCTTCCTGCACGGTGACACCTACGCACCGATCACCTCCGCTTCACGACTGATGCTGCCAAAGCACATGTGGATTTATGCTGAACGCCCTCGCAGCTCTGCCTTTCCTCGGCAAAGCTGGGGATGCCACAATCCTCCTGACCAGGCGGTTCCTTTGCCAGGGATTGCCTGAAGCCATCAAAGATGTTTACATCTCCAATTTCTAGTGGGCATTCAGAGCTTGGCAGCGCAGGCGTGCTTTTCACCCATGGCCTGGCATGAGTCAAGACTCATTGTAACAGGGTGAGAGGAGTGGGATGAAATGGGGATAAATCAGGTTTTCATTCTCTACGTTATTGGCTGCGTGCCCAGGTACTGGTGCTTCGCCTTATCCAGTTGTGCTTGTAGTGCTCTTGACCCCACGGTGCTCTTAGACCTGAAGGAGGTGTCCATGCCAAAGGAAGGAGGGCTCTGGTCATCAGCCAACACTCCTCATGCCTGGGGCTTCTTCCCTGTAAGACAAGAGATGGTGACACGGTGTGTGACCTGAAGCTGTTGCAAACCCAGGCAGCCCTGGTGTCAGGGGTAACGAAGGGAGTTCAAGGGTATTCTCCTAATGGCTCATTGGTTGTGTGAATTTTGCTGTGGGTCCCTTTAAAAATAGCTCCTGTGTGTATGTGCATGTGGGTAGAGTTGTGATACTGCTTTCTTTTGGCCATCAGTTAAATATTTGTCTTGCTTTTTAATGAGTTTACTGTGGCTTATAACGCTTGGCTGTTGGGAAAGTATCTGGAGGCTGGGGCACCTCCGTGTTCCAGGGACAAGGGGGATGTGCCCATGAAGGCACCGGGAGCTCCCAGAGTTTGCAAGGACATTGCGTTGTGGCTTTTTAGTTTAATGAGGCTGGTTTTCAGGCTTAAAATCTAGCTTTCAGAAGTGCATGGGGACTCATCACGGTGTGACAGGAGCTGTTGCTCTGGTTAGAAGATTGCAGGCTCTCATTGTGTGCTCACTGTTTGGTTAAATTATGATTCCTAATTAAAAATAGTTGCTATTGTTTAGGAGTTGGAGCAGTTTTGCATGACCACACACACAGCAGGAACATTATTAGTAGCACTGCCCTGTGGGACAAGAAGTACAGCCCAAGATCTAGCAATGAAGTCGTTATGTCAGGTTAAAAAAATAAAAACCTACCTTGAGTGCTGCTTTTGGGCTAGACAGCCCCAAATACCCTGTTCAGTCCTGAAAGCTGGGGAAGACCCATGTAAAAAGATATTCTGGCTAAAGAGCTTCGCATGTCAAAGGCAGCATGGGGTGGGCGGAACAGTGCTGCTTTCTGTAGAGCGGAGCTCACCAAATACCCTGTTCAGTCCTGAAAGCTGGGGAAAGACCCATGTAAGAAGATATTCTGCCTAAAGAGCTTCACATGTCAAAGGCAGCATGGGGTGGGCGGAACAGCGCTGCTTTCTGTAGAGCGGAGCTCGATTGCTTCATGTATAATATAACAAAAATGCAGAAATTGCCATTCTTGGTTGCTGAACATTTCCAGTCCACCTCAGCATCCTTCTGGCTGTTCTTGCTTTTGTTGGTCGTGGGTGCGGACATGGAGTAGGTTCACTGCCGGTGGGGTCGATGGGATGGAGGGTGATGCTGCTGCCGATGGAAGCACCGCTTCTGCTGGTGTGCTCCGAAGCCCTGACCTGGAGCAGCTGTCTTACATCATGGTTAAGTGTAAAGCACCAGCCTTGTTGAGCCCGGTGTGATTTACTGAAGCGAACAGACCCGCCTGAGAACTCAGCAAACCCATTTCCACGTGTAGCTGGTGTCAGATTTGTATGCAAGTGTCTTGAGGTGAAAAGTACATTGAATTCACAGCATGTAAGGATTGCTGTCGATGCCCGGGCTTGTCTCCCATTAAGGCAGGGTTTATTGCATAATCCATTTTTAGATTCCTGCACGCTCATTCCTAAACAGACTGCAAGTTGTGAATGCTGAACCCTGCTTGAATCTGTTTTTCAGGCCCCCTCTCCCTGCCCCTACTTGGGTAGATCTGTTTAAGAGCCAGGAACAAACTGAGACTTAGTGAAAGCCTGAAAATTTCTGTACGTATCTCAATGATCTGTCTGTCTGCAGTTAAGCGTTGTCAGTACAGGATGCAGTACTCAAACTGGGAGATGACTTACAGCTTCATGTAGACTCAGCTTTTCCTGATGTTAATTCCAAGTTCCTATTTGTTGCTGCTGTCACAGCAGTACCTGCGGTTCTCTGTCACGCTTGTGGGTCTGCAAAAAGGTGGCACCTTTCTTTCAGCCCTACTAACCGACTTTTCCTTAATGAGTTGGAGCACTGAGTCTGAAAGTTACTATACCTATTTTTTTATATACATATGTATCTCATATATATTTGATCTATTTGAAATGTACTGTTTTATAATGTCTGGGCACCTGTTCTTACCTTGTAAAACCTGTTAAAATGTGTTAGCATCATCCTTCCCTGTCCCACCACCATAACCTCCTTTTTTTTTTTTTTTTTGCCTTTGAGAGGGAAAAGGGATCCATTTTCTTTTTTTTCTTCCCTACAAGCATCTCTTACATTCAGGACGAGCAGTTTCTCCGGTTCCCTTACGTGTGACTAGGAGACAAGGCAGCTAAGTCTCCTAAGTATATATGGCAAATTTGCAATTAGAAGAAAACACTGGAACAAAATGACTTCAGCCCTTGCCTCCCTTCCCCCAGCCCTTCCCATCCCTCCACCTCCCTCTTGCAGGATTAAGCTAAACTAATCCTCAGATGAGCAGGATCTTTGGGAAAGCAAAGCAGCACAGTAAAACCAAAGGAGGAGAAAGAAAAATCCTTCACACTCAACACTAATAAGGAAATTACAGGCATCCTACATTATGAATTGGATGAATTTTTAATGGTTAGAAATGCAGTTGATTTATAATGCATCCACCGTGGACTGCAGGGCCCGTTGCCAGCTAATAAATAAATGACAGGCCCTTTGTATTAAAAGTATCAGTCATTTTACATCTCTGCGCTGCAATTGATGTGGAGCATTGAGCAAGGGGAGATGATAGCCATCAGGTGTGTACCAAAGCAAAGGGCCTCAATGCTTCAAGCCAGACCTGAGGTCTTGATATGCCAGAGAGTTGCAGCCCAATCATCAAGTCTTCTCCCACATGGGCCACAGCTTCTGCTCTATCCCATTGCTCACAATTCCAACCCAAAAAGAAATAAAGAACTTGGCAAAGGGCTTCATGATTTTGAAAGGTCATTTTAAGCCCAGCTTAGGGCCCTGTTTGATGTGTCTTATGCTCTAGGACAAGTTAATTGCCCCTGGACAGCAGGAGAAGCTGCATCTGAGGTGGCTGCCCAAAGCTTCCTTCCTACACGTGGAAGGAGATAGGGTGCTTTGCCTCTGCCCTGTGTTAGACACCTTGTTTCAGGATGGGGGAGACTGTGCCATCTGTTCTCTAGGTAGTCCTGGCTGTTGGCGCGGCCAGGGTGAGGCTAGCTCAGAGTCAGAGATCAGCACGATTTCCTATGAATCCCACCACAAATATTCACAGGGGGGCTGTGTTAAAAATAAATTCTGGGCAAATTCCGGAGATGGGGTGGGGTGGGACTGTCCTGTTCTCATGCCAGGTCTCAGCAGAGCTCAGATGTCAGGGGAACCTTATTGAGAGCACAGCAGGCAGCTGAGTATTTGAGGGATGGGGTATATTTTAATCCTTCTCTTAATGAGAAGAAGTAACCTGGCATCTTGCACCTCTGCTATTTCCTGGAAAGAGACATTTTTCGGTCCAGCCCATCAAGGGGCTGCCAAACATCTTCATCTCCATTTTATGGATGAGGAAAGGCAGCTGGAAAGACATCAATTTGCTCAAGGTCACACCAGGTTGCTGACAGCCAGCAGCCTGGCCCATGTTCAGCCCGCTGGACCATGTTGCGTGTTTATGAGTCGCCACCTGAAAGTCCTTCCACAGTCAGTCTTTTGGAGTCAGGAGTTTAGATGGAAAAACAAGTTCTTGGAGCTGTCAGCTATATATTATGATCCCACAAAACAGCAATTTGGAGCTTTTCCTGCTCAGATTCTCCCTTTCCACCTTCATGGGGGGCATGCTACAGTTTAACATATTTCTGTTTTGCTCCCTCGACTAATTCTGAAGAGACCTTTCCTTGCCGACCTCCCAGGAGCTCTGCCGGCCACATTCCACCTAAGCATTGCCTCCTGGCCCGCTTGGTTGGAGCTGGAGTTGGTTGGAGCTGGAGTGCTGGGCTCGAAGGAAGAGCAGTTATTTTTTTACCTTGGCTTTAGTTCCTGGCTGAAGGAATTGAGCGGGGAGCCTGGGACACGAACCTTGCTGCCCAAGGAAAGCGCCGCTCACCAACATGCAGACTTTCATCTTGACCTGGAGGAAGGAAGCGCTTATTGCCTTATTTATTACATTTCCCCATAGCAGTGTAAATACTATATCTATGATAGATATGGATTTATGAATAATACAGAGATTTGAACTAAGTAATTGCAGTGCTTTTTTAATACAGAAGATCCTTGGCGTCAAGTAGTATTAATGATCTGTCTTGCCGCGGTCTCTGTAGAGGGCAATTGCAAACCCCAGTTCCGTGAGAATTTGAGAAATTGGGGGAGAAATCCTAATGTCCTGTTCATCCCCTCTGTTCCCTTTGGGACACTCCAGAAAGAGTATCCTGTCTGCTGATTTTTTTCTCAGCTTTCCTTAGACCCTCCAAGGACGGGAAGGCTAAGTGAGTTTTGGGAAAAGAAATCCCTTTTGTGGGCAGGCTGGGCTGGGCTGTCGGAGGAGGCAACTTTGGGAGGAAATGTAATACAAAGATCCTAGTAGCTCCCTGTGGTCACTAACAGTTCTCTGGACATTTCTGGAAGAGCAAAATGATTAGTTACAGTGAAACAGCTAAATTCAGGCAGAGGTAATGATGTTCTATGTCTCTGCTGATGTGAGTCTTGTCTCTTCTCTGTAGCTTTAATTTGAAGCTCTCCTTTCCACTTGTTCCCTGAAACCCTTGTGCAGCCTTGCTATTAAGCAGGTGGCTACGTTATTATGAGAAATTCTCTATAAAGTCCACTCTTTAATGCCTTAGAATCTTCGGGGATGAATTTAAGACATTAATAAGTATTAAGATTTAACACCTAATACTTCTTTGCAGTGACATCACTGTGGGGGAAGGGGTAACAGGATAGCGATTGCAGGGTGTGCTGTGGGACATTTTGTGCCTTGCATCACTGGTTGCAGAGAGCTGGTAGCCCAGGTGGCTCCCCTGGTTGCAGCGAGCTGGTAGCCTGGCTGGCTGGTCCTTGTTGTTCCCTGTTGTAGGTGTGCTAGGTGCTGGTGTTACAGCTGCAGAGCTCAAAGGCCTCTCTAAATTAATGGAGCTGTCTGAGAAGGTTATGAATGCCTTTTCAGCTTGTTTTTTCCCCCCAAACATAGCATCTCAAGCCTTGAATAATCAGGCTGTTAACCTTTTTCATTCCTCTCTTTCTAGCCACGTTCCTCTTTAAGGTTCTTTCTTTTCCTTCTTCCACCATCGCCCTTTTAACAGGAACGAGGGCAGGGGAGACCCATGGACTTGGTGGCCTATGTTCTCTTGTTGTTGGTCCTGGAGGAGCAGGTCTTGCTGACCTCGGTGGGCTGTGCTGAGCGGGGAGCGTGGGCTCAGGTGTTTCTTTGCTACAGGAATGGTAGCTCATTAACACTCTGTGCCCTGCAGATAACTTTTATTGATCATCAGCTGCTTAATCAAAAACTCTATCACAGTTTGCTTCGATTACTCTTTTCCATCTCTTCATCTCTGGAGAATCAGCTTAGCTAAAGTTAATGTAGTCATTATGCAGTTGGGAAACCACTGCCACAGACTGCTATGTAAATCATCGCTTTCAGGAAGGTTTGTGTCCTCCTTCCTGAGTGTCACAGGATGAATATATTGGGTGTGTATTCCTCCACTTAATGGGGTGAAATGGGCACTGGGGGAGTTGTGCTGAGCTGGGTTGTGACCTGCCTGGGATATTGGTACTCATGTCCTAGCTCATGCAGAACCCAGGCTCCACATCTAGAACCTCACAGTCCTGGTATAGTGAGAACAGCACTGTTGCTACACCTAGTGCTAACCCACCTCACCTTTCCAGAGACATGTGCTGGCCTCCACATCACCATGAATACCTACCAACATGTGCACCTGGACTGCTGGAGAACTCCCTCCCCTCTCGTGGAGGGATGTTTGGGTTGAAGCAGATTTATGGATTTGTCTCTGCTGGTGATTGCTCAGCAGTTGAGTGATGAGGGCTTTCCTATGGGAGACCAAGCACTCGGGAGAGAGTACGAGAGAGCTGGGATGGGGGGTGACCTTCGTAGGGGTACGCTGAGGAAGAGGGCATGGACAGGGGATGTTTGAGAGAGGTGAGCTGGGGGAGGGAGATGGGAGGAGAGCTGAGTGCCAAACCATGATGGTGAAAGGCTGCACAGCTGGACCACACATTTTGGTTTTATTTTCTGATGATCTGTGTGCAATGTATATATAGACACAGAAGTGGTGACTTACAGCAAAAGTAGGACGTTAAGTCCCCTACCTAACCAGGTCTCAGCACTCCCAAAATCGGCACCTTGAGTGTGTTGCTGTTGGGTATTTTGCTGACGCAGTGAGGGCCAGGGCTGGAAACCTGCCCTGTGAATAGCGGCTTTACTCTTTTGGAAACCAGAGCTCTGGCGTTGAAGAAGCAAGGAAGCTGTGCAGAAAGCGGCAAAGGTATTTCTCAGCACTTGCCATGTTTTTAATGCCCAGCTCAGAGAAGTGGCAGGCCTGTTTGAATGGGAACCCAAGGAAGGGCTTGGGAGGGAAAACCTGCGATGGGAGTGCTGGTCATTCCTGCCACTCCAAACTTATGTCACCCTCTGGTTTTGCTTGATGTCCTGATATGATTCATTTTCCTTTTGTCTTTTAATGTTTGCTGCATAAAATCATTCTCCTTGATCCTATATGCTATCAGGGCTACATATTCCGTGCTGGTTATGATGTTGCAATGACCTAATTCGATTGTGGAGGGTCGTGTCCTGTATAATGTTATCTCGTTTTCTCAGTAGTCGATACAAACTTGATTTTATTTTCTTTGAAAAGAAAGGAAGTGGGGCCAGGAGCCCAGCATCCATGGCCAAGCTTATACCTGCAGCTCTCACCTTGTTGCCTGGCTGTAAGGCTGTGATGGCACACATAGTTTAGCCTCAGTGGGACCTGCAGGCTCTTTTTATTTATTTTTTTCCCTGCTGGTACTGCAGGGGAGAAAGGATGGAAGCTACAGCAGAGAAAGGCCCTCATTTGTAGCTGCTGGCACCTCTGATTTGCCTCAAGGAGTCAATATTCCAGCAGGCTGGATGCCCTCTTGATGGAGCTTATCTCCGGAGGGGAGGGTTAGCTGTCTCCCCGTGGGACCTGGGTGAGCGTTTAGCTTTCTCCTCTTGTCTCCAGTTAGATGCTCGGTCCTTTGTACCTCTGTGTTTCACCCGCCTCGAAGACCCTTCACCTGCCTTATGCCTCTGTTATTTATGAGTAGCTCAGAGGGGAAAAGGAGGGTCTGGTCTCAATTTGTGCAGCTCATTTGCATGTGAAATACGCATGTCGTTGCAGAAGTGGTGGCAGCAGCCTGGCTCTCCTGTCCCCGCTGGTCTCATTCAGGGCGGCTTCCACAGCTCCGAGGCTGCGGCTTGCTGAGCGGTGGCAGGGCTTGCTCGTAAACTGGAAGCATCACTGGGCTTTTTGTGGAGCTTGTTCAGAAGATGGTGGTTTTTCAGCAGCTCATAAAGGAGGTGTCAGCACAGTGTCTGGTCTGTGGGAAAAAGAACCCGCTTTTGCAAACTGAAGATTGCAGCAAGTGCTTAGCTCTGGCTCGTGGGCTGTCTCTGCCAGCTGGGATTGCTGGTGTGGCAAATTATTCAGCTGATGGTTTCATTGCTATTTTCCTCATGGGTCCTGGACTTTTCTTCCTTTGTTCTCAGGGTATTCCTTATTCTCAGTCCTGCCTCCCCTTGTCCTGTTGGGTGTTCAGTGGGCTTTTGATTAAAAATAGACTCGCCATGGTGACAGAGCAGAAGTCCGAGAGGCACTGGCAGGCAAAACAGGTCATGATTTTGCAGCTTTAGCTGCAGGTAGGAGTTGAAAAATGAGTCAACAGACCTGTGTTCCTGGTGTGCCACCAAGCAGGCTCCCTTGGCTTGGGTCAAGGATTTAGCAGTGGCAGGAAGAGGCCAGGCAATGGAGTGGCAGTGATCTGTGTGGCTGGGCAAGGACTGAGGGAATGGGATCATCAGCCCTGAGGGCAGGAAAAGAGGCAGCAGGTTGGACATCAGCCGCTCATGTGGTCCTCCTTGGCTGGGTATCAAGTTTCCATGGGCCAAGCGCCTGGCACAGATGAGCCAATGTCCCTGATTTGTTCATGGCTTCAAAATATTTAATCAGAGAATCAAATATGAAGTCTCTTTAAGAAGAGACTAACACAGCAGCTGGCTGAGTGTCGCAATCAATGTATCCGCTGTGGAATGTTTCCTGCAGAAATATTACATCCTCTCTCATTTACTTGATGATCTTTAGGGTGAATCAATCAAAAGATGCCGCACACAAATAGTTCAGCCTGTGATCCTGTGGGTGTCCATTAGAGAGGCATTTGCTCCGTGTTAATGGACCTGTTGATTAACAAACAAACCATTGCTTTTTAAATAGAAAGCTGTTACTTGATGGCAATTGTTAGCATTTGCTTTTCTGCTGCCCCACCTCCCCTACGTGCAGCTCTTGCTCTGTGCCAACGTAGGCGTCTGCTGCAATGAAACCCAGGTCTGCACTGCTGGAGAGGAAAGCACTCGCATCTCACCCAAGCAGTTCTTGGAGGTGGACCTTCTCCTGGAGGTTGGAAAGGATAGAGATAGAGGACAGTACTCCATGTGTGATTTCACCACTGTGCATCTTATTCTGTTAATAATGTTTTCTGCACCCATCTGCCTTGGCATGTAATGCCCTGCTGGACTCCAGCAATGTCCGAGGAAGATCTCCCCCTGACATCCCCAACAGGTCATGGCTCAGCAGCTCCTCAAGGAGTCTGTCTTGGGTTTTACACCAGGCTGAGCGCATGGGAGTTTTTACCTGGGTCTGTAAAGCCTCCAGCCTGTTAGAGAAATATTGTGTTCATTCCCTTTCCCTATAACATGGACATTTTCCTAGTCTCCGTGTTTTCTGTGCAAAAGCTTGCCCATGCTGCAGCATTAGTTCTTGCTTTTCTGATGCTAGCATGGCAGGAACCCCAGCTGGCATTTTAAGCCGTAGAAGATCAGGACGATGCCCGCTACACAGATGATGTCCATCCTTACCTTTGCAAGCCCCTGCACCAACCTGAGTGATGACCAAAGCTGTGTAGACAAGGGAGCAGCAAGTCCAGCACTGCTGGAGCTCCGGTGTGGTGCTAGTAAATGTGCTCCCCAGACACAGCTCGGGGCAGACCACCATGCTGAGCCACCCAACACAGCTAATTGCAGAGGCAGTTACACAGCAGGGCCAACCAGCCTGAAAGGACCAGGGTTGCGGCTGTGGGTTGTGTTTAGCCTCACGCTGGGAGCTGCCAGCGGCTGTTCTGCTTTTTGGGAAGTATGTTTGGATCCTTGCTGCTCAGCTGGAGGCTGTGGGGGCATTGGTCCCACCCCCCCGCAAGGCTGCTGGTGCACAGCAGCCACTGTTCAGTCTGGCAGGCCAAGCGTGGCTTCAGCCCACTGCAGAGGGGACCAACCCCCCCATGTCACTTGTTTAGCTCCATCCTTTCTTGCTACAAACCCACTCACCCAGAGCCGTCCTTCCCACAGCTGGTGGGAGTCAAAGTGACGAGGCAGTTAGTGGATTAGGGCAGCAGAGTGAAAACCATTTGGCGTTTCTATCCTGATTCTTCTGGGTGCCTTTAATTAGCATGATTGCTCAGCACGTGATTTTGCCATGTTCTTTAGCTCCCCTGGTTAGAATAATTATTCCCCCAGCTCCTTTTGTTCCAATTCCTGATCGCTTACAAAGTCTGCTGTTAAAAGCCATTAAATCCGTAATGTAAAGTGAGAGTAAACGTTCAGCAACGTTATGCTCCCAGCCCCACACGTGTGCGCTCGCGGGCTCTCCGGCCCCTCTCTGGCGCTCCTCAGCTCCTGCCCTGTGCTCTGCGCTACAGCATCACGCGCTGCTTTTCTCTCGCACGCTTCCCCGCTGGCCATCCCACGTGTCCCACGTGCAGTGGGTTGGGTACGGGCTCTCCCTGCTTTCTGCTGGCAGTTTTGGTATGGCTCGGCTCGGTTTCCTCTCTGCACGGGCTGGTTTTGACACTGCGGTTGAATTCATGGCTGTGGGCTGTGATCTCTTACATTTAGTTGCATGTACAAAGACGAAAGTGCCACTAGAAGTGTATGGTTTCGCATGCTTTTGCCCCGGTGTGGGCAGCTCTTGCTTTGAGGAGCAGTGCACATAGAGGAGGATGTGTCCTGGCTACGGTGGCAGGCAGGACTTCTGATGATAGATAATGGAGAAGAGGCAAGAACTTATTTTTTAAGTAAAGCTGTTTCCCTTTTTCTCAAGCGTGAAATTCTCTGGTGGAGGGAAAATGGGTTTTGGATAGTCACATCCCCGGGAGTTTCCATGTTGCAGTGCCTCCCCACCCGGAGGCCTGAGGGCTCAGCTCCTTCCCTGTCCCTCATCTCTGCTGATATTTGATGAGCACATGCCAAGGACACAAGCAGGGCAGGCAGGCACAAAGGCTTGCACGGAATTATATGGTGTGAAATAAGATTGGGCTGAAGTGCTTTAAATGCCTTGTGCATTTAGGTGGCTTGATGTGAGCAGGAGAAGGGAGAGAGGGAGACTTATTTTCAGACCCCAAATGAAACTGGGTCAGAGAAGGGTCTGGCAGTCATGCAGTTCATTAAGCTTGGAGCTGACTGCCAGAGCAAAAATTCACAGCTAGACCACTTGCTGGAAAAAGCTTGTAGGGAAGAAACCCTGGTTCTTCTTCCTTGCTTTGAATGAAGACTCCTAATTGACAGCAGCCACGCGTTTTGGGCTTAGGTCTTCATTTGCCACCCTGCTGTGATGTGCCAGACCTGCCCCGCTCTGCAAAGGTTGCCCTCCGCTGTGGGGTGGTGTGAGGGTCCTCTTGCACAGCAGCAGCCCCCCAATCAGTGCACTCGCCTCATCTCTGCTTTGCTGGCTGCAAGGATCTTTCCAGGCATTTCATAGCTTCTCTTGCAAAACCATATTACGTTTCGTGTGTGTTTTGTGGGAGCCAAGCGCCTTCTTCCCTCCTGCAGAAAGAAGGCCACCGCAAATACCTGCCGCTCGCTTGGTTGGCACTACCCAAATTGTCCCCTAGGAGCAGCACGATCCCAGCGCAAACCTATGTTCCTCTGCTTGCTGTCCCCTCTTCCCCTGGGGAAAGCACAGCCCTCCCTGTGCCCTGGGGTGTGTGTTTTAGGGCTTGACACATACTGGCAGGTACCAAAACACGGCCTTGAAATGAAATCTGGAGCCGGGAGCTCTCCCCGGGAAGATTAATGACACTTCTGACATATTTTGGTGCAGAAGGAAACTTCCTTTGAGAACCATCCAGCAGGGCGGTTATCAAGAGAAGAGCTGTGGTGGCAGCCTTCATTTTCAAAGCAATCAGCAGAACAGGAATGCTGGAGAGACACAGACGAAGGACAACAATTCCAGACAACGCAGCATCCGAACAGCCTAAAAAAACCAACAAAACCTTGTTCCTCGAGGCTCCCTGCTGCTCTCACTGTGGTTTTGCCCTCAGCTCTTCCTGTTCCCATTTACAACTCCTCTGTAGTGCTTGGTGCCTCCTTGCCTGCCGAGACCTCCTGTGCTCCTCAGTTTCCATCCTCAGCTTGTAACTCCACGAAATCTCATTTCCCCACAGGATGCTCCTCCTGACACTTCAGGCCCTTAGGCTTGTACTGCTCCTGGGCTTCCTGGAGGGCAGCTCTGGCCTTTCCAGACGGCATCTGGAACAGATGGCAGAGTAAAGAGACTTGAGCAAGCAAGGATTTATCCTGGGCCTTGATCAGCTCCTCCACCAGCCTCCTCCTGTGCTCAGAAGAGCGGGAGAGCATCGCTGGCCCTTGCCTGGGCAGGGAAGATCCCAGCTGCAAACTGCAGCAGATGCGTGCTTTCCTATCCGCTGTGTGTGTCTCCTTTTGGTGTCGGCTCTCGTACAGCAGCCATCTGGCTTTACCAAGCATTTCTGTCCCCTTCTAGACCCCGTTGCTCCTGGAGAGGACAGGAGTCTGGGAGCTGGGACTGTTCCCTGCTGAGTGCCCACAACTGGCATCGGTTCCTTCGGGGACCTTGGAGAAACTGTGGTCCTGCTCTGTGCCACTGGTTTGCCATCTGCGTAATGAATATAACAGCTCCTGCCTCCCAAGGGGATGAGCAAGGCGTAACAAATTAATGTTTATGAAGCGTTCTCCGGCTGAAAAGAATTTTGCAAGAGGGCTTTTGCTGTTCTAACTTAGGGGCTTCCTTTGCTGGTTGGCTCTTTGATGTGGTGATCTGTGGTACTGGTGGATCCGCTGTACCATAATTGGAATTAATCAGCAATTAAGGAACACGAGCCCAACCAGATTCTTTCCCAGTGGATATTCATTTCTGGGCAGATTAGTCAGTGGTTTCAATAACTCTGTAAAACGCTGTCTGAAGCAGCTGGGGAACAGAGGCGGTGTCAGAGGGACGCGGATACCTGTCAGGCAAAGTGGAAATGAGAAGCTCTTGTAACACCGTGCACAGCGCTTAAATTGGCAGCACTCTGAGGGCTGACTTGGAGGGGGGAAAAAAAAAAAGTTAAAAATTGACAAAAGAATATATTTGAAAACCAAAGCGATGAAAACGATGTATTACTTGTTGGGATGGGATCTTTCATGCCGGGTCCTGTGGGGTTTGTGGAGCGCAGAGAGTGCGCGGCGGTGAGAGGTGGGGACTCGCGGAGGCAGGGAGGCGCGGTTGTTCTTCCAGGAGGTGAGAATTGCGGAGGAGAAGGCTCCTGGGTGTAGTGGTGCAAGCACGCAGAGGGACAGAGCTTGATAGTGCCCAGGATGGCAGCTACCACCAAACTCTCAGGCATTTTGCAAGCACTTTCCTGCAGCTTGTTCTCGTGGCTGACCTATAAACCCCAAGAGTTTCGCCACGCACCTTTGCGCAGCCGTGGGTGTCACGAGGGATGAAGCAGTCATCCTCTTCGCTCAGGTACCTTCTCTCTGACCCAGTACAATTTAAATGAGGCAGAGACTAAGCTCTGCATGTTGTGGGTGAAACTGCTGGGTGCCCAGTCTTTCCCCCTTCCCCGGTCCTCTTACAAGTCATTTCACATGCTCTGGCTTCAATCTAACGAAAACAAAACCGATGAGGCCCAACTGATCTGGCTGCTTTCCATCTTGCAGTGGGCCTCCAAGTGGCTTTAAATAGCTGCACCTCTGTGCAGTCTGGGGAAAAGCACTGGCCGCGCCTCTGGACAGGGAGCTTTGGCTCCAATCACAGGGCATCTCAGACCTGAAAATAATTTTTTTATTGTGTCCTTTGTCTTAAACATATTCTTTTATTATCTTTTTTTCCTTCTTATTTTTTACTTTATACCCTGGTAAGTGCTTTCCTACTCTGGGGCTTTTCCTAAGGGGGATCGGTGGGGAATCTTGGAGCTCTGCCTCCTGAGCTATCGGGCTACATCATTTAGTATCTTGGAACTACTCCATCCATGAAAGAGTTCCAGAGAAAACAAACTTGTGATCCCAGCTAATATGGACATGGCCCACATTAACGGCGGCAACAGTAGAAATGCAACGGATACTGGAATTCCTCTGACCAAAGGTTTAATGAATCTTACATAGTCTTAAAGAGCTCACTGCGTGGAAAGCTGCAAATGCTGCCCTTTTCTCAAGGAACGTTGTTCAGCCGTTGAGTGCCTGCAGTCTTCTCCTACCCCTTCCTCTGCTCTAGTTAAGCATGAGAGAAATTTGTGTGGAAATTGGATCTTCTGGACCCATTCGCTTCTGCTGTTTCTCTTGCTCTCAGCCCGTCTCTTCCCTTTCCTGTCCACAAAAACACATGCAGTGCTGCAATCCCCTGCTCATGATTTTGGGTTATGGAGAAGATGAAGATGCCACAAACTGTAGCTATACCTCCATCTAGCACATTCCCAAGAGGTTTCCAGTGATGTCAAGTCTCGTTGACTAAAGTGGGAGACTCTTATGCCTGAGGTTAAACCATGGAAAATGAACAAAGATACAAGGTGAGCTGCTGTGGAGGGGAATAAGGACCCTGTTTCCATGAAAGTGAACAATCATAAACATTTCTGTAGCTCTCAGAGTATTTCTGTGAGTCTTAAAAGAGCTGTTATCCCCTTGAAGATCTGCTTGAGGTCTGTGTATCGGTGTGAAATTCATCTGTGGGCTGAATTTTCTTGAGGTTCTCCATTGTGACCAACAGTGTTGGGCTGGTGTAAATGAGAGGAGGTCTAGGCTCTTTGACTACCTTGGATGGTAGAGGAGATGATGTGCTTATCTGCAGCTGAGAGCATCAGGGAGAACCTCATGGTGTGCTTCTGCTAAGCTTCTGTGACCTGCTTTGTTGCGGCAAGTGAGGCCTCAGGTTGGGTTGCATCTCACCTTGCTATATGTTGGGTGGGGGTTAAGGAAAAAAAAAAAAGAGGCTTTTGTATTATAGCCCTGCAGATGAACCCTTCCATGACAGGAAACCTGGATTGCTGTGCTGCTTTCCCCTCAGATATAGATATATCAGTCCTGGCTTTGACTAGATGGATGGCTGTTTCCTTTGCTCTGGATGCGGGCCAGGCTTGATGGTTTTCATGCCTTCTTTGATGCTATTCATACTTCGTATCTGTGCATAGAGAAAGATAAAATGTACACTGTTGTTGGAGTCTGCTATTGCTTTTCCTTTATAGCCTAAGTTCTGCTGTAACACAGAAGAAAAACCAAAGCTCTGTTGCTTAAAGTGGGCTGTGTGGATGGCAGTGCTATGTTTGGCCAGCTCGTTGCCCCTAATTTGCTATTTTTGTTTAACCCATTTTTGCCAGGTGTTACATGGCATCCCGTTGCTTTT
Organism: Egretta garzetta; assembly: GCF_000687185.1. Lineage (NCBI taxonomy): Eukaryota > Metazoa > Chordata > Aves > Pelecaniformes > Ardeidae > Egretta > Egretta garzetta. The sequence continues at coordinate 5,298,939 of NW_009259044.1, read as the reverse complement.
CTCATTGTTCCCACAGCAATTTATGCTGCTGTTTTAGAAACAATTTCTGTCCCTGGGTTTCAAAATGGGGCTGCACCGCTCCTGCTGTGGTGGATGGGGCTGCCGTGAGGATTTGTGCATCATTTTCTGCGTCGTTCCCTCGCCTCCTTGTGTCACGTTCCCTGCTGCTCTTCTCAGGTGACCTGGAGCAGTCTCAGATCCCCAAAGCCCTAGAAGCGTGATATATTTGAATGGTTGTGTTTCTACCAGAAGGTAAACAGTAAAGGCGAGGTGAAATGATCTGGTTTGTCTCCTTAGTCTTGCTCTGAATTGGAGGAAGGGTGTTCCTTGCAGGGCACTGTCTCTAGGCTGGAATGCATATGTGCATGGGGCAGACTGGCTGAGACCTGCTAGCCAGGGTGCTGGGAAACGCAAGACAGCTCTGGAGGACTAAGTGGATGGCCAGGGTTGAGGACAAAACCTGATTGCATGGTTTGGTTGCCTTCAATTTTCTTGTCCTTTCATTGCCACATCCTTCCAGCCTGCTTAGAGAAATGCCCCATCTGCCCCCTCCATCTCAAGCTGTTAGAGCTGCACAGCAAATCTGAGCTCATTCCTCCTTCCCTGTTCTCCAACACTCTCCATACATTTATTCCACTACCATATCATGGCTATTAGCAGAGACAGTATCATGGTTTAATTTAAAAAGTGGTCTCACTAGAACAGGGAGAAACACAAATCTGTCAGACCCTGCCCAGTTTTGTAGGTCTTCGGAGATGGTTTTGATTTGAACCTACAGGGTGGGGTTTTTTACCTCTTTACTATTTTCAGGCTTGTATATTGGAGTTTGCCTCCAAATCTATAACCAGTGTCAAAGATAGTATTTTTCCTCCCATTTTCCAGCTAGTACTGACAAATGTGGAACTCCACAAAAGGGATTGTTTTTAAAATTTCCCCAACCCCTCCCAAGGAGGTGAATACTTTTCTTTCTCTTTTTTTTTTTCTTTTGAAAAAAAAAAAAGTAAAAAAACACCCCATGTTCTTTAAGACATATCCAAGCTAGTTTTTCAGGAGTTAATAGCTTTGATGGTAGAAAGATGACATGGGTTACAGCAGCATCCAAACTCTGAACCTGTTGAGATTCACCCATTTTAACCCTGGACATCTCAGTGAACATCATGCATCTCACACCTGACAGCGAAGACATAAACCTAGCAAGAGCCTTGTTGGTTTCTGCTCCATACAAGAGAATGGGGTTGAAGGTAGCAGTACAATTTGGGAGACAGCAGTGAGGAATGAGAGAAAACCAGTCAGGAGAGAAGCATGGGATTTTTCAGATTCTTTGGGGACTTTAATAAATCAGGAGGAGAGGATGCCAAAATGACCGATGCTGCATTGCTTTCCCAAGTCAGTGGTATGTGGGTTCAGCTCCTAAGTTTCAGAAACACAGGCTGTCCTGCAATATTCCTCATCATCCCTTGGTAGGGACTGCATGTCAGTTATGGGGGAACCACTACTGCAGTCCCATCCTGCAAGGACCCCGCTGTCACTGGAGAACCCTGCAGCTGGGATAGCACTGATGACAAAGAGCGAAGCCCTCAGCATCCCCAGCCTTAAGTCTTGCTGATCTTTCACATGTCCCTTTGCTGAGGCTGTGGGTCCCCAGTGGGTTTTTAGGTCTGTTGGATGTGGTCCGGCAGAAGTGGAATTGCCTTAATTTAGCAGAGCTGAGAAATGCAAAGAAAATAAAGCAGACAGGAGTGTTCCTTAGAGATACTTGGTATTGTTGAATGTAGACTTTCCCAGCTATCCTTTGGTGGCCATAAAATTTATTTATATTATGAAAAGCAAAAAACGATAAATAGTGACGTTCAGGGATGCCATGTTTATTTGTCTCCCAGTGACTTTGATAAGAAATGGACTTAGTTTACATACACATTTCCAAGTATCAGCACTTTAAACTCTGCTTTGGCTCTGAGAGTTGAGTGAGGCTCTTTCTCACTACTAATGATATTTCAACACTTGGAATTTGCCTGTGAATTTTGTTTGCGACACATGAACCGAAGCTGAGCCTGGCTTACTCTCCCATGTGGATCAGCCCTTCAGGGCCACAGAGAGTAACAGACAGTTTCCCCCAAACAAGTTTAAATAGTTCCAAACCAAACAAACAGCTTTTGTCTGCATCCTCAGGTTCATCAGAAGAGGCACGTGTTTGATGAGCAGTTAGTACAAAGAAATATAAATAGATATAAAAGAAAAAACCAGAAGAAATAGGGGGGGAAAAAGCCCCTTTTGGTTGGCGTGAGAGACTTTCTGTTCCTAGCCTAGCAGAAAGCACTTTTCCTATTGAGATCATTTCACAAAGGCATCCAAGCTGCTCCATGCTGCTCTAGTGATGCCAGACTTGGGCTAACTACCTGATTTGTTGAGGATCCTGTGACTGTATGAGGAGCTGAAGCATTTTCCAGACCTTAGAGCAATTGTGTAACCATGACATCCCAGTAATTTTCTTGGAAAAAACCTTTGGGCCTATGAGAAGTTGGGACAGATTAGAGCAATCCCCAGGATCCTGCCATACACGTCTTGGTCCTGGCAACTTGGTGGATCTGTACTGGGGATTTTGTTAAGCTGGAGTAGAAGCCTCTTATGTCCACACACTTGATCTAAGAGCAACTTCACTGCAGTCTTAGCAACAATTTTCAATGACCCATGCCTATTCCTGCCATATCTCTTTCCAGTCCATTGGGATGGCTTCAGTTGTAGAAATACTGTTACAAATGGGTGTCTGAGAAAGTAATGTAAAAAATGATGAGCTGACACCTGAAGACAAATGCATGGGTCTTTTCTGCAAGAACTTGCAGGACTTAGCACAAAAGATGATAGAAAACAGGGGTTCAAGTCAGGAAGGAGGGAAATGTAGGCTAAACACCAGGATGTGTCCTAACAGCAAACCAACATGTGCCCTCCTCCAGTCAGGCCTTGAGAGGGCTGTGGGACTGGATGTCTCAGCAGAAGGATTCCCTCCTGGAGCTCCCATTCAGCCCTCCACAACAGGTTTGCTCCCTCTAGTCCAGAGAACTCTTCTCTGACAAGTCCTGAATATTTGCATTTATTTAGCTTCAGAGAATAATGTTCATCTTTAATAGTAATTAATATCTAATAATTTCTATATTAGAAACATGTTAGTAGTGGGTTTCCCTGGCTGGGGCAACCCAAGGCAGGGGCATTAAGAAGAGATGGTTAATACAGCCCTTGAAAACGTTGTATTTGCCCAATAAGTTTGTTGGGACTGAAGAAAGGAGCATGCCTATGTTCTCCACTCCCCTTATTTTTCCTTTCCATCTGGCCAATATTTCTGGCAAATCCTAAACCTTTGAATTACTTATAAAGAGGTGGGGTGGTGCAAGATGAAGATTCCTCCAGTATGCAGGTTTCAGCGTAGAAGGGACAACTGGGGCTATGGAAGTCTATGTGGTTATGGGGGTCAGGTCTCCCCAGCCTTGTAATGGTACTCTTCAGCTTCAGAAACGTTAAGCGAGACTAAATCAATCATGAGAGAAAAGTAGACGTAGGAAGGATTCTCCGTTTTTCTCACTTCCTGCCTAGGGGAAAGATGGACTAGGTAGGAATTAGGACTTTTCCACCCCTGGTTAGTGGGAACCTCTGGAAGAGAGTTGTTCCCAGTTCTCCATCCAGACTGCTTGCATGCCCCTTGTCCTTGGAGCACTTGTGCCTGCACGCACCACATGACAAGATTGCCTGTTCCTTATGGAAAGCCAGAGCGAGGTAGCCCTGCCCAAAGAGGGCGTTTTGGCTTTAATTTAATGGCAGCCGTTTGCTGGTTATTCATTTGGTTCTTTTTTAATAATTACATGTGTGTCGATATCTCTCTCTTTTTTTCTAGTTTTGCTCTTTTTTGTTTTTTCGTTTACTTTATTTTGCTTTTTTCTTTTTTCTGTTTTTTTTTCCCCTTTAGGTTTCAGAGAAATTATGTTGAATCCAATAAGCCTCCCTGGACATTCCAAACCTCTTAACCAAGGCATTTATGTTGAGGATGTCAGTGTTTATTTCAGCAAAGGACGTCATGGCTTTTAAAAACTCCTTAAAAGTCCCTGTTCTGATGTCAAGTTTATAGGCTGTGCCCTCAAAATGGTGGGAAGCAGTAAGCGTGGTCTGTATGGATTGAGGTCTCCTCCTAATAGGACTCTACAGCCCTGCCTGTACACACGTTAAAGCCAACTGAAACTGTGGTTTTCTGTCACCAGATAACAGGGTTGTTCTTTTCCTCCAATGGTCGCTGTGTTCGTTAAATATTCCTGCAAGGCACAACAGCAGCAATGAGAGCAAATAAAGAGAATTAAAACCCAATTGAAAGGAGTCATCCTAATAACACAGTAAATAATTGTACTTTTGCTTTAAAATAAAACACAAAACAAAACCAACCAAGCCAACCAAACTGACATCTTTAGTTATGTCCTCCCTGCTTGGAGTTTTCCTTGTAAGCTTGTGTCTTCGCAACACCCAGTGAATGCTGCCATCACCTCTTACGTGGCACCGCCATGGGAGGTCTCCCAGAGTGAGCCGAGGTGGGGAGCCTGGAAGAAACTAAAGCAGAACGAAGACTTTTGGTAAGAACAAAGGCAGCCCCGCTCCCAGTTCTTGCACAGAAAATAATGTTGGAAGGAATAATAATGGAAAGGAAAAAAAAAAAATCTTACTTCTCTGATAGGAAGAGAACGTGGTTATCTTTGAAGTGCACATATTCTAGGAGGCTTTTTTTGTTTGTCTGTCTGTGTGTTAGAGCGGCTCGTTGGATCTGACTATATCGTTGTCGTACTCTGGTCTCTCCCTGCTGCTTGAATGATGAGCTTTATCTGAGGAGTTGCCTGGACTTCCCGTGTGGATGGAGAATCCATAGCTCAGGAGGGTCTGTGTCCTTGCCAGGACTAGGGCAGTAAGCGAAGCAGAAAAGCAGACGCACGCAGGTCCCAGTTGCTGGGCCTCTTCCAGCCCCCTTTAGCTCTCCCCTGTATTCCCACCCAAATAGAGATTGATTGTAACCCAGTCACGTACCCAGAACCATCAGCTCGAGGCAGACTGACTGAAGGGGAGGAAAAATAAGTATTCTGTTGCTTCTTCTCTGGCATAAACAGGAATATCGATCCTGTTCTCTGGCCGATATTTGTATTCTCTCCCCCTCTCCCATCCCACTTTTGTCTTACTTCATCCAAAGCCTCTCAGATGGAAAAGTAAACCCTTTGGTCCTGTCCTCAAGAGAAGCCAGCTGCCCTCGTGGCAACTTGCAGGGCTTTCCTTGGACTCTCTGGACGTCACGTGTACGGGAAATACAGATTTGCTCACACATATCAGTGATAATCTATAAGCAAGGCAGATTTTCTCTAGAGGAAAAAACAACACCTTCCAAAATCTTCAGGTGTGGCCAGATCCTTTTCTGAGAGGAGTACTGAACCAGGAGCTTGCTCACCAGCCCACCCAGCTTTGCTTACCTTCTCGGTGGCCCGAGATGACCTTGTCAGATCAGGGATGTCTAAATCACCAGCCCTGAAGGGCCACTGCCACTGGAAAGAGTCATGGCCCCCTTCACCAGAACTGGGCAGAAGCCTCAGAATGGGATGTTCTGCTTCATCCTGCCTTTACAGGTGACCTGCATGAACCACCCTGGAGATTGCCAGGAGGTTTGGCTATTCTTGTCCTTGGGAATATTCCATTCTCTTGCTTCTTTTCCTGGTTCACTTGCGTAAAAAGGTAAAGTGCAATAGAAGAGTCCAGGAGAAACCGTAGCAGATTGCTTTAAGTTAATGGACATGCCTTAGGGGGGCATCTGCGTTAGGACGAGGAGGCCTGGCTCAGGTTGGATGGCTTCAGAAACCATGACCAAAACTCCCAACAATGTTTCCTGCCCGCATCGGAGCTGGAAATGCAAGAGGTGCACCGCCAGAGAGGACCTCCGGCCATGTGTTATTGACACCTCAATTCTGCAGATTCACAGAGGGAGGAGGAGCTTCGCCAAGCGTGTGAATCACTGGGTGCTTGTCTGAACTGAATTTCCCCATCTCCTGGAAGTCGCCACCTGACCCGGGGATGTCTTGTCCGTCCGAACTGTCTCCTCTCCCTAGCACTGTTCAGGGGACTCTGCTCTCAACTGTGTGTATCTGTCGTAGAGATACATCCGTGGGCCTGGACCAGAAGCCTATATCCAAACACCCTAGCAGAGGAAGGGTTGAATTTTACAGCTCAGGTCCATCTCTGCTTAGAAGAAATCCTCTGGACCATACAGCATAATTTAAAGCAGTTCTCCCCACTGTGATCGATGTCTCAATTTGTTTAACACCAATTAAAGTCTCTGGTTCCTCACTGCTGAAAACAAAATCCAGTCATGGCCGTTTGCGATTGGTGGCTTTAAGTAGCAAGTCTAAGGATGTTTTTTTTTTAAAATTTTATTTTATTTTTAATTATTGTAAATCATTACCTCATTTTCTGTCAATGAGACTCCTCCATCTTTGAGCATTCTTATCTTGCCATAACTATCATCCTGTGCTAATGGGAAATGGGACGGTCCCTTTTCACAGAGACTATAGGGGTGTTCAATGTCTAGTTTCTTAATAAACACTTTATTTTCTAACGAAACAGCTGCATCAGGTCTCTTCTTTGAAGACAAAACAAATAAACGTTCAGAATGACACATCCTATAGTCTACTTCTTCATGAGATGGTCCATGTGTGGGGAGTCTGGTTGGTTTGCTTCTTCGGGGGGTGTGGAGGGTGGGATTTACAGTTGTGATGTGAACATTGCTCAGGTGTAGCTCTTGCTTCTGTCGCTATCCTCAGGCACAAAGATGTTTTCTTGCCTGAGAGCTTAGCTGCTGATGATCTCAGTTGACAACCTGTTGTTTTTTGTATCTCAAAATGGTCATATTCTCAGGGACAAGGCAGTACTGCTGGGAGATGGTGTCAGGATTTGCCAAGACAAGTTTTTACGCTTAGTGGAAAAATTTTTATTAGGAGCCTTATCTCTCATGGAGCTTGACACTAAAAGATTGTTCTGGCTGCAGAGCTCTCGTTTCAGAACGTGCTGTTGCTGCAGGTCTCCCTGCGTGGCTGTGAAAATTGCTCTCCTGTTGGGTGTTGGACTGTTGTCCCTTCATCAGGGACAATTAGCCTCCCTTTAAGCGAGCGAGGACATGCATGATGTAGAGGTGGTGGGGTACGATTGAGCACTGCACTTGGGTTCCTCACCAGGAATTTGTGTAAGGATGGTTGGTTGCTCTAGGAGGAGAGAGGAGGCACCCTGCAACGTGGGGGGCTCGGTGTGACGGTGTGTCTTAGGGGCTATGTCTTAGTATCATTAATGGGAGGTGTCATTTATGTGACTTAAAGCTGCTGGTGACGGTGGGCATGAGGCTGGGCATGTGTTTGAGCTGATATTGGTGGATGGTGCTGGAACCCTCTTAGAAAATGTAGTGAGAGTTTTGATGAGCAAAATAGAAACATGTTTTCCAGCATCCTTCTGTTCCTATAACTTCCTGGCATGACTTTCAAGCAAATGTCTCAAAATGATGCTCTGAGTGAATTTCTGCATGCTATTCCCTTCTAATGAGTATGCCTCTAGAAGTGACTGGGGGCTGTGGTTCACAGGATTAGGTGATGGCTGAGGTCTTTACCTTTCCAGGGATGCCTGTAATGCCTGAGACAAATGGTTGTCTCCTGACCTACAACCTTACACATGGAATGGGTGGCTGAGCTGCACTGGATTTCATCCCTATTTCCCTCTCCTTTTTGAGGTGTGGGAAACAAACATGGGTGTTGGAAGCTCTGACTTTCCCTCCCCTCTGCTTCAGGGTCTGTTACTAAGTTTCACATCCCAGAAACATTGCAAACAGGGGGTTGATTAACCAATTACTTAGGCTAGTAATGTTGTCAGCTTTAGTCCACCTTGCTTTGTATTTCAGGGCAACGAATTCCATACCTATGAGTTCCCACAATGTTTTTGCTACTGCCAGTTCCCAAGGACATAGCTTAGCCATGCCTGCGGGCTCTGACAGGCATTGCAGAGGGCTTGGGCGCTTGCTTCTTGGTTGTCTCTGTTGCCTCTGTGTTGCCTCCACCCGTGTGAAGGCTCCGTGTTCTTTGAGACAGCTGGACCCTGAGGTGATATTGATGTCTCGATCTCCCTTCCCACACTGGCCTCAAATGGGTCTTGGGCTGTTTACAGAGCTTATTACTGAGGGAGCTTGGGGTGCTGGTTTGGTAGGGTGCAGGCAGTGGTATGTATCCTGAAAATCACAACTCTGCCTTCTCACTTCTTGTAGAGCGCGGAGCCTGCACATGAACAAGCAGAGAAGTTCTATTTGCTTGTGTTTTGACTCTAAAAAGATGGAGTCACATTATTTTTTAGTTCATGCCTGGATGGACTGTGATGGGCACGGTATGATTCTGGCACAGTACCTCTTTGCATGATGGAAACAATGTGTGGCCCTGTGGGACCTTAGGCTTGGACTTGCTGCAGGCCAGTGTTTGAGGTGTGTGTGGCACTGTAGGTCACGACTGGGCTATACTGAGTCTCTGTAGCTGCTTATCCAAGTTGCCCAGGATGAATCTTGATGGTTTTGCTGCTCTTATATTTATTTAGATATGCTTTTGAGGAGTCAGCCCCTTTTTCTCGAGAGGCTGGAGTTTCTTCGAAGGTGGTAGTTTTGTCTACCACCAGGTCTTTGGCCTTTCCAGCATGTGTCTGTGGCAGGGGTGGTGGGGCAGAAGACCCAGGAGCTGCGGAGAGGAAGAGGAAGGTGCTTCTGCTGTTTCAGCAAGCTGCAGCAGAGCATCTCTGATCTGCTCTGATTTGTACCCAGAGCAAGCTGCAGATCCTGAGGGGTAAGCCCTGGCATTAGTGGAGGATAAAGAGGCCTAGACACAGTAGTAAAGCTAAAAACCACAGGTTTGGAGGAGCAGCAGGAAGAGAGCATGCAAGAAATCAATGCCGCGTGACTTTGTTTTTGCTTAACGTTCCAAAGCGCTTCTGGTGCAGCTTATGCTATGAGTCAGAGAGTCCTTATTAACTGTGTGCTTACCAGTGCCTGCAGACCCTGACCAACTGGCAGAAAAGTTCACCAAGCTGCAGGAAAGCACACACAGCCACTTTGAAGGGGAAAGATTGTGATGGGAGACCGGCACGCACACGGCTGGAAAAGGTGCTGTACCTGGTGAAGCAACAACACAGTGTTGTGGCTCATTTTGCTTTGCCTGTATCTTTTGTGGTTTCCCCAATGACGTGTGTCCCCCTCTCCTCATGACAGGCAGGCTCCCTGGTGGTGCCAGCATGAAGTCTGATGCCACAGAGCATCAGCTGCTGGCCCCAGGTCGCTGGTGGCCTGAGCTTGCAGTGGCACATGGATGCACTGCAGGTGGTAGGACATCCTACCCTGTGGCCACACCATGGGGGATCACATAGATACCGCTCTGCCTTGACCCCTAAAAAACTACATAGGAAACCCAATGGTAAAAATAAGTTAATTTGCCCAATGTGGATTCCTTTGTGTGTCTTGTAAACTGACCCGTGGGGAAGCCACAGAGGGCTTGGGGGTGCAGATACGGTGCCTTTCTGCTTCTACTGGGAGCTCAGTTTGGCTGTGTGACTTCCTGATGTTCTTCAGTTCTGAATTTCACCTCCTTGGAGGCACCATTGGAGTTTTGGGGGTTGTCTGTCCGTCTTCCTTACTGGGATTTGGTAATCGGTTTCCCGAGAAGTGGTAAGTGCCTGTTCTTACTGCAATCGGTACAGAAATTCAAAAGAGTGTTCACTGAGCTTTTGCCAGACTGCCCTTTGAGGTGGAGTTCAGGCTTTGAGTTTGTCAAGCTAAGAAAGAGCTAAAATAATCCCAACCCACACTGCCAGCCCTAGTAAATAAATGCGGGTAGATTGCTTCGCTAAGTGAAGATGATGGTCTCTCCAGCAGTAAAGCAGAGTGCAAGTACAAGACAATTACATTTGAACT
>NW_009259044.1:5254775-5288937 GCF_000687185.1 Egretta garzetta | reverse complement strand
GGTTGTTCTCTACAAAAGCAGAGGGATTTGTTCCAAGCGCTGGTTAAATGATTTGCTCTGCTGTTAGTGAGTCATTTGTGACCTGTGCCCGATTCCTGCAGATGAGTTGACTTTTTGTAAGGATTTACCTATGATTTCAGATTATTTGGCCTTTTTCCTCCAAGGGTTTGCTTCAGATATTCATGCTGTGTGACTGGCTGACTGGTGCTGCTTTTGCTCTCAGGTTGGGTGAGTGAATGTTTCAGACAGGCAGCCAGAAATGTAATAATGCATAGATGCTCTTCGGTAATCTGGTATTCAGGTTTGTCCTTAAACCCATGTTTCTGTTTCATATCTTGGGACTGGTACCACCCCAGGTCTGTCTGCAGGCAAGAAAAATGGTTGTTCCCCAGGCCTTTAGAGTAGCTAAGAGCTTGTTTTCAGAGCAAGGAACCTTCATGGCTCCAGCCTGAATTTTGGGAGCAGCCTGCGTCTGATCCATACGTGGATCTCCATCTGCTGATGGCAGCGCAGCCGCTGCTGGAGGTCAGCCTCTTTCATGAGAAGTCAGAAAGAGCCAGGCTAGAGTTGCATTAGGCTCGGTAAACTGCCAGGACATCTGAATAAGCTAATCATGGCCAGGTCATCATTATCTTAAGTGAGTCAGGGAAGTGTCCAGGCTGTTTATTAAGATAATTGGGAGAGGGAGGGAGGGATATTTGCAGTCTGTGAACTAGACCAATGAGATGGTGGAGTGTATTATAGCATCTGACACAAGAGAGAAGCTCATGGTCTTGCAAGTTGATGTTCTGCATGTGTCCAGGGCCTGGTCCTGCCAGGACTCAGTCCCTGGTGCCAATAGCAGGGCTATAAGGTGGCATCGTGATAATGCAGTGTGCACATTTCAAACACCACCAATGTGAGCTAGTCTTGCCAGGCTAAAGAGTTGTATCTCTGCTCAGATTTCCTCACGAGGCCTTGTTGCCTGGTAATTTTAGAGATCTTCTGGATCAACAGAGCATTTTGGTTTTGCTGCATCAGTGCCGAGCAATATTTGGGGATGACAGGAGCAGCTGTACACAGTCACTCCTTCCTTGGCAGTGCCTGGTCTGGTCCACCGTAGACTGCTGAAGGTGGCTGCAGGTTTGTTTTGTGTTTCCTAAGACACATGTGTTCATCGAATGGTGCCAGAGGGGGTTGCAAGTTTAAGAGTGTTTAAGCTCCAGTCATAGGCTCAGCGCTGCTAGAACAACTCCAGAGGTACACGTCCCCCAAAGCCATCACATCTCATGGTGCACAGACCTTGCAGGCAACTGAGAAAGGACTCGCTTAAAGACAGGTAAGTGTCATTTTTATCCTTCGAGGGAGCTATTGTGTGTAATATGCTGAATTCAGATCTCTAGCAGGAATTATTTTGATGGATCTGCTCCAAATGCATGAAGGATAACTGACTGCATTAGATAGTATCAGTGAGAAACTGTCAGTCCCTGCTCAGGAACCAGCAGGGGCTCTTCTGGCTGGAAATGCTGCAGATCTGGCATTGTGCGAGAGCTGAAACCCAGAAGAGCCAAGCGCTGCTGAAGACCGGGGTAAAACCCTGCCGTTGCTCCTGTTTGACCGCCCAGCTCAGGGCTGGCATCTGGGAGATGCAGCCAGGGTGCCAGCAGGTATGGCAGAGCTGGGGGAGGTGTTCGGCTTGGCTGTTCACTCCTTTAGGAAGCTTGGGAGCACAGAACCACAAGGGTGGCTACTTGATGGTAGCTCCAATCTCTCATTTTCATTGGCAATAAGCAAAAAAGGCTTTGGTGTGCCTTAACCCTTATGTCTGGTGCCAGCAGAGTGTGCATTTCAGATGGATCGCCTCTTTTGCAGCCACCTGAAACCCTTGGCACTCAGTCCCAACAGAAGATCTGTAGTCATGGCTTCAGAAGAAGGCAGCAAAGTCTCTGACAGCACATCTTGGATGCAAATACTGTCCTGTGACTAGACTGAAAGTTCAGTTTAATCCTGCTAACCTCAGAGGGGACTCCTGGGAGTTGGGTACTGTTCTGTGTAGGTCCTTAAGCTCCTCTGCATGACTGTAATGCATGAAGCATCTAATCTTGTGCCAAATTTCCTTCCCTGGATTCCCTGGATTCGGTGGTTCTGGCCTGAGCATCACAAAAAATGGGCAGATTGATATCAATAGCAGTTTTACACAGAAAGAAGAATATCTCTTGCCAAAAAACCAGGAAATAAAGAAGACTCCTGAGCATAAAAGATATCGTCAGGTACCCCCAAATGGGTAAGGAGCGACAATATCCCTTCTAAGCAAGAAGATCTCTAAGGTTCCAAAGAGCAAGGAAATGTGGTGATCATGAGCTGTAGATACAGCACAGACTGAAGCCTGGCTCTTTGATCCAGAAAGGACTACTGAAAACAAATGGGCTGCACAGGAATATATTTGGGCGATCACTTGAAAGGATGGTTCAGTCTTTTGGGGCATGTCTGTGCCATTAGTTTATGGTACTGTGAAGCTCAGGTTTGCCGGCTACCTGGGCTGTTGGCCTGCCAGCATGGGGAGGGAGGCATCCCATAACTTGCTGGACATGAGCCACAGAGGACTTTGCTACCAAGCCTGCCCTGTCTGAGACCTCTCCATCTCTTGCCTTTGCTTTTGCCTGTGATCCCTTCTGAGTAAGGACAGATCCTCATGGTCTTGGAGCTGTCACCAGATCTTACCCAGGCCCATGCTTAGGTTGCCCAACAAGAAATCAGAGGATGGCCATCTCTTCGGTTGGAAAGGAGGTTACTTTGACATAACATCCTTGGAATTGCCTGAAGTGATGTTCTTGTCTGGAGAAGTAAGTAGATGTTTGCTAATCACGGTGCAGGGATGCGTGTACGTTTTTGTTTTGTATGTTCAGTCGGAATCAAATATTGATGGCGGAAAGGTGGTGTTGGATTTCCAAGGGAAGAGACACAATCACTGAATGTAATCTACTGCCCAAGGCAGAGAACTGGAAGTTGGGATGTTTAAGTCCTCAGTGGTTTAGGCTGTGACATGGAGGTAAGTTTTTGCTGCAGTTTCCCAATCTGTAATCCTGCATAAATGATTTAAGTCCCCCACAGTGCGCTGGTGGTACTTGTACACTACAGCTGCCAGGGATGGATGAGAAGAGCCTGGCTCTGAGCTGGTCCTGGGCATGATTCAAGAAAGCAATTCTTGAGACCCTCAGCAGCAAGCACGTCCCTGTGTCGTAGAGACTGAGCTGGGGTCTCCTACGGAGCTGAGCTTCAAGCTCAGAACAGCTTCTGGGTCTGGAAAGAAGCAGGGAGCCACAAGGGTCCTTTCCACAAGGGACATTGCTGCCCAAGTGTAGGCATCTCACATGCTGCTCCCTGCTCCCTCATAACCCCCTGAATAAAGACTCTTTGTTCTAAGAGATATAGATTATATATATTTTAAGGCTCTATGAATCATTCATAGCCCAAAGATGAAACCGAGCACCAGAGCTAAGGAAAGGATGAGGGTATGAGGCAAGGAACCTTCCATTATTTATTGTGCTAAATCTTGACCTGGGAGCACCTTCTCCTTGCAATCCTGCTTTTGCTTTGGGGAGCCCTCTTTTCTCCTAAAAATCTGAAATAGTCTCCTGCTTTCAGTAGATAATGTGGCAAAAACCTAATCAGCTGCTTCCCTTGTTGTGCAGCTTGGTGGTTGGCCTTTAAAGGATTAAAGGGTAGGTCCTAGTAAGTGTCTGAGAGGACAGCGGGGCTGCCAGGAAAAGCATGGACATGTTGGCTTGGATGGAGAATGAAAGATGTTTAAGTCTTCAGTCTCTGGGGTCAAGCAGGGTTGAAGGGCTAACGTTGGGTCTGGCAAAGAGCGGCAGGGGAAAACTCAGTTGAATGGTTTGTAAAGAGAGGTTGGTTGCTTTCTGACTGAGCCAGGCACTTCTAGGCTCGGAGTGGCACGAGCCAGCTGTGAATAAAGGCTCCAACTCGTTTGTGGTCACTTGGTGGTCAGCATGAGATGAGTTTGTGGGTGTCAGCCTAGTTCCTGGCAGCCAGGTGTCCATAGCACAGAACATGTCTGTGGCTTCTGGGGTGGAGGCTGATGCCAATGACTGAATCCAGTGCGTGGCTGTATGGCACTGGTTTGTGGTGTCCTGACCTCTTGACAAAAAGAAGTATTCAGTATAACCAGTCTGAATAGCACCAGAACTCACAGTCAAAAAAGTGAAAACACTGGTGGAAGAGTGGTTGCTTGCTTGGTTGGTTGTTTTTCTTTTTTTTTTTTTTGGTTTTTTTCTGTAATCAAAGAGAAGGGATGGGAGTTGGGTTTTTTTTTTTAAAAATATCACCAACCCCCTGCTTTCTGCTGCAAGTGAAACGAATGAAAGATGTTTAAGTCTTCAGTCTCTGGGGTCAAGCAGGGTTGAAGGGCTAACGTTGGGTCTGGCAAAGAGCGGCAGGGGAAAACTCAGTTGAATGGTTTGTAAAGAGAAGTTGGTTGCTTTCTGACTGAGCCAGGCACTTCTAGGCTCGGAGTGGCACGAGCCAGCTGTGAATAAAGGCTCCAACTCGTTTGTGGTCACTTGGTGGTCAGCATGAGATGAGTTTGTGGGTGTCAGCCTAGTTCCTGGCAGCCAGGTGTCCATAGCACAGAACATGTCTGTGGCTTCTGGGGTGGAGGCTGATGCCAATGACTGAATCCAGTGCGTGGCTGTATGGCACTGGTTTGTGGTGTCCTGACCTCTTGACAAAAAGAAGTATTCAGTATAACCAGTCTGAATAGCACCAGAACTCACAGTCAAAAAAGTGAAAACACTGGTGGAAGAGTGGTTGCTTGCTTGGTTGGTTGTTTTTCTTTTTTTTTTTTTGGTTTGTTTCTGTAATCAAAGAGAAGGGATGGAAGTTGAGCTTTCATTTTATAAAATAGTTTTCTTTCTTATTTCAGTTCTATTGCAGTAAAAATTCAGGTCCTGCCTGTCCTGATTAAATAGCAAATGTTGTACCACGACAGCAGGAAACGATCATGTTGCTTTGTTACTGCCTTTTTAATTACTGTGACCAATTCATTGGCAAGAGTAATATTATTATTGCTCAGGGGCTGGAGACACCTTCCCTTTCCATTGCTGTATGGCCCCAGGGCTTGTAAGATGCAGCTTCGGCAGTAAGGTGAGATAAAGAGAACTTCATTTATTTACTGCTCTTCATTTGTGCCAGCACAAGAGCTTATGAGGCCACGGCATAACCCAGGTGTCTAGTATGATCCAAGTTAAAAATAACCCCACTTTCACCTCTGGTCTCTCAAAGGCTATTTTTCACCCAGAGCATTTCAGGGCACTGCTTTGCCAAATGGCAGCGACAGCACGAGGGAGGGGGAAGCCAGCGGTGGGGTGAGGGTGGTGGGCATCTGTGGGGATGGGAGGAAGCCAAACACACAAGTGAGTTTCACCATTAGATCTGGCAGCAGATATTTTGCAGCAAGCAAGTGCAGTGACACCCAAGAAGGCTGCTGCAAAAACTGGGAGAGAAATGATTTGGAAACATGTGCTCTTTCTAAAGTTTTTATTTTTTTAATAGAGAAACCTTTCAGGCCTCTCTTTAATTCATAATAAAGAGCGGGTTGAAAAGAAAGAGAGAGCAAATGAAGACACTGAGGCTTGCTAACTTCCTTTAAAGTTGGAAGGTCACCTTTAAAAATGGATGAATGCAGCCTTTGGAGGAAGCTCCAAGGCAGCAGGCCTGGGGTTCAGCGCTAGAACAGGAGGCAGAACAAAGATGAAAAGAAGAATCCAGTGGGGATCTAGGAATAGCTGCAGAGCTGCAAGTGCCCATGGTAGACTTGGGTGGAGGCAGTGTTTCAGGCAGCTTCTCTGCCCGCTCTCTGGAAGCTGCTGCCGTGCATGGTGATGTGCAGGGGAAATTTAAGTTGGGTGCCGGATAGCCAGCTAGACTGCCCAGGAGCGTGTGGGTTGGTGGTGTCCTTGTGGTGTAAGCTGGAATTTGGGATAAAATTCAGGCACTGCCTGCCCATTCCGCATTTGGGGATGCTGAGTAACCCCAGAGATGTCTCGCCTGCGCTGGTTGTGTTTGTGCTGACTTCCCCCTTCCCTGGGAGCCCTCAGGGAGTGAGAAAAGGGTGATCACAGCATGAATCCTGGTAATGACTCGCTGGACAGAAAGCTTTTGGGCTGTGTTTTGGATGATTTCCTGGATCTCGCTCTTTTGGTCCACTCTGTGAGCTGGTGGAAGTTGAGGTAGCACCACTGTGTTGTATGTGAGTATATACCCCTCATCATACCCCATCCAAATCAATGCACTGGAGGCTCAGATGCTGCCAAATGCTTGGCACTCCTCAGTTACCTAGCTCAGAAACAGTTTTTAGGTATTTCCTCCCCAGAATACCCAAAGATGAGACATTGCAAGGAAAGAAGCCCAACATTGGAAAAGGTAACCCCCTGCTGTGTCTGACACAGTGCTTTCTCCCCCATACTCCCAGTGCCTGCCCTTCCCACCTTCCCTTGGAAACCACCGGGCACAGCCTGGGAGCCACCTGATTGTGGAGGGAGCACGTGGCAGCAGTTTCCCCTTCTCTAACCAGATCAGACATATCCTCAGGGAGCTTCATACAGCCTCTCGTCCACCAGGTTCCAGGTTTGGTCCCCAAGTAAAAGGCCTGGGTAAGCACAGGGGAAAAAAATGCATTTCCCTCCACCCCCTTCCAGTCAAGGCTGAGAGGTGAGATTGCTCCTGTGAAATCATTGCGCGGAGAGGACAGGACTGCAAAGGAGAAAGGACTCCTATGAATCTATGAATTTAAAGCTTTGGGATCTGCTGAGAAATGCTGTTGACATGGTGTTTTGTCCTGCTCTGCTGCTTCCCTTTTTCTGTACCTGTCCTATCTGAAGGGTTTTAGAGCGCTTGCAGTCAATAGTCAGTAAGGTTGGCTAAGGGTACAGTTTGGAGGCCATTTTCAGGAAGGGAAACTGAGGCAACTCCATTGCCTTCCCCAGGCTGATGCGGTTCCTGCAGAAGCACATGGGAATGCATGGCCAGACAGGGAACAGGACCCCAGGGGGAACATGAGGACTGTGGCCAGAGAAGGCTGTGACCCTGGCAGTGGTCTCAGCTGTGTCTGCCCTGGGCAGAAGCTCCCTACGACAGGGAATGAGATGAAATTCCTTGAGGGTTCACCTAAGAACTGAACTCATTTCATATTTGAGCACTTGCCTGTCTTTCCCACTGAGCCAAGGTACGGGGGCATCAGACACATGCTATCTATGGCGTATTAAGTGGTTTAACAAGCCCAGCTAATTACAATGTACTCAAGGATTTTGTAGCTTATGAAAGTGGTCCCTGTTTGTTTGTGTCAGTGCTTTAATACGTTAATACACCAATTAAACCTCGGGGTGCGTGCTCACACAGCTTAACGTACAGGAAGGCATGCTGATGTCTTTCATATCAACTGGGGCTTCTCCGGCTGCTTCAGCTCCAGCTCTGAAGGGATGTTTGTGGTTTTACGCTCAGCCTTGTCACTGAAGGGACATGCATCCTCTACATAAAAATATAGTTCAACCCCCGCCCAAGTATGTTGTTTTACAAGGCTCTGGCAGACACGGGCACTCTCTGTCGTTAAGGTTTCCTTCTCTCAGACGGGCCTGGGAGAATTTCTCAGTCTTTATTTCCATCTCGGTGCTGATGATACAGGCAATTTGTGCATGAAAGTGTTGTCTTCTCTCCCTCAATTACTCCCGAGGGGTCACCAGTGGGAGCGTGCTGTCTGCGACATTTGCACTTCTTTGCAAAGGGCCCGGCGCATTCATTAAGCCACATGGGTAATGAGCGCTAATCAGCGCACGAGGCACCCAGCGTGAGTCAGTGCAGGGCCGGGGCTGGAGCAGGCAGCGAGGGTCAGAGGTAAAAGCCTCCTTCAGTGCACTTATAGTTCAGTGAAAAGAAGGCAGTTGTGGGGGGAGGAGAAGGAGAAATGATAGATTAAAGGAAATTGAGCAGCTGTAATAAATACACTTGAAATTGAAGAGCATCTAGGATGCTGTGATTATATTCCCTGCAGAGCTGAAGTGCTGAGGAGGGTCTGCAGAAAGGGCAGCTGTACAAAACCACTGGCCTTTCGGTGAGCAGGCTTACAGGGAATGCAAAATGAGTTGAAGAAAGCTGGCTGGGCTTTGATGCAGGTCTTTAAGATACAGTTGGGAAGGCTGGCCTAAACATTCAGTCTAGTAAAAATAAAGACAATAAAAGAAGGAATGAACGGACTGACATACGCCAGGCTGGCTAGGCAAAAGTTAGAGACTGTGGTGGGGCACTGCTGACGTATCACAGTGAAAGGAGAGGGGAGGAAGAAGAAAGCAGGAGAAAAAGGGCTGGAAATCAGCAGCCATGTGGGATGCTGAGGGTGTATTTCAGACAACAAGGTCCTTTTGCACATAAGTATCTTTGAGACACGATGAAACTAGCCTCACAGCAAGGAGGGGTTTGGAGTTTCGAGGAGAACTGGGACGGGAGGATATGGAGGAGAAAGTGTTTATCTTGAGAGTGATGTATGGAGAACTTAGACTGGCAGCAGAGAACAAAAGCCAGATTATATCAGCGGTAAGAGGAGAGAAGGATTATTAAATATTTTTCATCTGCAAAAATTGCATCCAACTGGAGGATGAAGAGAAAGACCTCCCCATACCAGTGGCCAGCTGTTCAAGGGCATGGGACAAGGTGAGCATCCCCTACCGATGGAGAGCACACCCATGGGCATGCACATGACTTGCCAGGCTCTTTGCCGACATTTTAAATCACCTGTCTAAAATGGGGCAGATGGATGAGCGTTGGAAAGTGGGTGGACATAACAGGGACAAGAGACAGACCAATGAGTTTAATGTTTGCTCTGGGAAATTCTTGGAAATCTTCTTAAACTTTAAGGGATGTTGTGGGAGAACACCTGGAAAAGCAATGCTTTGTGAAGGCCAAACTTATGTGGCTTAAAGTAGTGGGAGGTCACACTCAACTAATCTGCTGGCGTCCCCCGAGGATCTAACTGCCACTATATATAAAGGAAATTCAGTGGATATAGCACACTGAGATTTTCAGTAAGTATTTGACAAGGACCAGCATCAGAGATTAATGACTGAGGGTAGGAGCATTGGTGTAGGATTTGAAATAAGAGCCTGTGCAGAAATCTGCCCTAAGAGCATGAGATGGAAAGGAGCTATTGCTAAAAGTGTTTCCAATTGGAAAGAGGTTGAAAGCGATGTGTCCTGGAGGTCAGTCTTAATCATCTGTGTTTTCCATAATGTCTGCTAATGATCCACAAGGAAACGCTGAAAGCAGGAGCCAGAGTCTTCTCTGCTCTAACACCGTGGATGTGAGTAATTTTTCACCAGCACTGACTATGGCCGAGGTCTCAAATGTGCCCAGTGCCTCTCCTGATTTGGGATGTGTTTGAAGGAGGAATCCCAAGCAACAGAAGAGAACGAGTGAGAGCAAGAGGACCTCTTTTACCCTCCTGCAGTGGAGGAGCAGCACTGGGAATATACCCACACCGGAGGAGACATGGCATGGGGAGACTGCAATTTCTGCACTGGAGACACAGCACTGTCTGTGAAGGATAAATAAAGCAAGCTGGACAGCATAGGAACCTTCCTTCACTGAACTCCTTCCAGAAATGAAGATGTGATTTTGAACAGCTTGGTAATTATTTTTTCCTTCATTATTTTTTAATTTTGTCTGCTTTCTCTACAATTCTAGTTTCTAGTCTGGAGACCTTGGATGACTTGATGTGAGCTCTGTTTGCAGGAGGAGCGCAGTCTGGTGTGTAAATGCAAGAAGTCTCAGTGAAGTTTTGAACTTTGGGTGCTCATCTGCACTCAGATATCGATCTGGGTAGGTTTGCCTATTACCTGCTTGAAAAATCTCTGCCCTGGGAAAAGGTTAAGGGACTTAATTTAAACTCTTGATTGATAAAGAAAAGACATCAAGGTGACCTTTATAATACAAGCTGAATTTGGGGTCACTTTCCAAGCTCAGATTGCAATAATGAAACAGGACTTGCAAGCAGACCGGTGGATTAGATTAGTGGAAACTGGCCTCTGATTTTTCCATGTTACCATCCCAATATCTGATGCTGGCCCTCCAATTAAGACAGTGCAGGAAAGCAACATACATACACTTGTTCAAGACATTTTCTGGTTAAATGAGACCTGTCCTAGGCTAGTGAGGAGAAACCGCTAATGGCATATCGGAGATCTTTCCACCATTATATCCTGCTCCATGTTCTGCAGCATCACCCCTGTGTATTTACCTACAGATTGCTATTGCCAGCTTTGGGAGGTCTTTTTTATGCCTCTGCATCCTCAGCTAACTGCAAAACATTATTTCCCTTTCCTTCCTTTCTCAGCAATCTTGCTCATTTTGGTCCTTTCCACTAGCAGTATGTTCTTGCTGTAAAACTCCAGTATACACGTTTAAATTTAAGCTGTTAAGCCATATATGAGAGAGATATATATAAATATATATATGTAATCTTGGCTTTGTAGCTGAAGATCCTAGTAGGTTGCCTTCCCTGTGTGTCTTGAATACCAACTTAGCAATCATCCAGTCCTCACACATAGTTCGGTTAAAGCTGAACATGCACCTTTTCACCATCTGCAATTAATCATGTCTTCGGAGGCTACCAGCGCTGCAGAATGTTTTCTCAAGTCTTATCAGGGCCCTTAAGAAGAATCAACTGGGTATTTTTCCCCCTGGTGCAAACACTGATGTTTTGCCACAGGAGAAAACTGTAGGATTTTTTTTTTTTGTCCCCTCTTGCACCCAGTGAAGTTTTTGATGTTTTTCTGTGAAAATTCACCCCAACCGTCTGGCTCATAATGGTGTGAGACGTCGCTGGAAAATGGCAGACAGACGAATGGACAAATATACAGTGTTTTATTACCCTGTGTTCTCCCCGTGCTGGGAGTATCAGAGACAATAAACCAAGATGGATTCTCATTTATAATCATAATAAAGGCAGGACATGGAGGGGATACAATAGAGCAGTACCATCAGGGAAGGAAGCTCAGAGCCCTAACAAGAGCGTGTGGTTCCTTAAATAGTCCTGAGCTCGTGGTGATGAGGGATTTCCAAAGCCTTGTCCAAGGAGAACTTTTTCTAGTTCCCTTCTCGCTCCTCAAAACGCTCTGTTTCTGGCAAGGAGAGGAAGGTGGTGTTGGCGCGACAGTGCCTCTGCTCAGCCAGAGTCTGTGGAACGAGTCGTATCCTGCCATGGAGCAGCTCCGGAGTCAACGCATGGCTGAGCTGCTGCCTTTCGGAAGTCCTCTCCTGCAGAATGGACCCAGGGTACTGGTGGACTCCTTTCTCTCATCTAGAGCTACCCTGCCGTCACCCTGCTCATTTTTCAGCAGCAAGGCAGACCTGAGAGGAAAGGTGGATTTCTCTTTGTGTGAAGCATTGCGGGAGCACCAGTCCAATATTCATTGCATCCTACTTGTGACTCAGACGTAGGCCAAAGGAGTACAGGAAGCCCCGATGATGCACAGACCTGGAGAGCTGAACGAGGACCAGCTGCTATACCCATCAGATTAGCTAATTCCTTTGTATGATCCCTCCTTCTCTTTATTCCTCTCTGCATAATTTGCAGCCTCATAACAATTGCCGAAATCACCCAAACCACAGTAATTTTACAGCCCAGCAGGCAGACCTGTTTCACATTACTCCTCCTTCAGGGGTTTCCTTCTGCAGGAGAAGTTGGCGAGATGAAAAAAGAGATGGGGTTGTGCAGACAGAACAAGTAGGGAGAAAGCCAAGGAAACCTCAGGCAGAAACAAAGACAGAGCAAGGTCCGATTGGGGTGTTAGGAAAACATGAGTCCAAGGGAACACCTCATCAAGCCATAGACGTAAGCGCACCTCCTGTGTCGGAGGTGGTGGGAAGGAAGGGGAGAGATGGAAACTGGGCAAATTGGAGAGAGGCTTTCTAAAGAAATCATAACTGGAGCCTGAGATCTGTCTTTCAACACGTCATGTTTTTACTCCATATGGCCTCACTTCTGGAATTTTCTTGTTCCATGAGTTTGGCTGCATTAGCCACTCGTTTAATGACCACAAAAGGAAGTTGTTGGTGGGAGAATGACTGGGCATTGGACAAGAAAAGACATAGGTACCCAGAGATCCCAGAAGCAAAAAAAAAAAGGGGGGGGAAAAAGCAGAAGATGCTGTTTTGTCCAAAATTTTTCTTTTCCTCTGTGATGCTGGCAACAACCAGAAGCATCTCCAACCTGCCTAGAGCTCTAACTGGAAAATGCAGGAGACCAGTCCCTCTCACCAAATTTCCTGCTTTGAGACTGTCCAGAAATTCTGTCACAGCAGATTTTTCTGAAAGTCTTTTCACACTTCCACATCTGGAGGGAACTGTGCTGCTTCTAAAAATACTTTTTCATTTTGCACCCAACTTTGGGTTCTTACTCTGTTCAGAGTGGGTTCTGCATTAGGGACCACAGCTGTAGTTCAGTACTTGAACCACTTCCAAACCATGACTTTTTTTTTAGTGCCACCCTTCTAATAGTCACATAGTGCCCAGAACATATTCAATACATCTGGAATTTTTTAGCTTTCATGGTGGGGGCACATTAAGATCAGAAGCCGTTAGGGAGACAAATGACAGCAGAGTCGGACTAGGCAGAAGCAACAGATGCCTGCAGCCAGATCCTTCAAACCATGGATCAGGTCAGAGGCTGGACAACATTGAAACAGTAGTATCAAAAGCCCCTAAATCCTCAAAATTGCAAGGAAAAGCTTGACACAGTGACCTGAACCCGTGCTGCAGTATCTACCTGGGTGTGTAGGCAAACTGCATGGCTCTGAGGTTGACTGCTGGGACCGGGCTGGCATCGACAGGATCTGGCTGGTGAGGCCAAAAAGGGCAATAGGTTGACCATGGGATGTCTGTTGGTCAGAGATGTTCCCTGCTGTGGGAGTAAGTACTAGCTGGACTGGGCTCTCCTGTTAGCTGCTGGAGGGAGCACTGGGTGCTAGCAGAGGTGATGCACGGCACCTTTCGTGTCTGCCTGTCATACCGGGTGGGGACTGCAGCCTAATCAAAGTTGTTGCAAAGATGAGGGAGCTGTTTGGTGCTGCTCCCAAATTAAGGAGTGGGAGGAAGACCCAGAGCAGGGATGAGGGTTGGGAGAAAGGCTCATGTCATGGCATGAACTGATTAACTTGGCCCTGAGTGACATCCTTTTGCTGGGATGTTGCAAGGGTGCCAAAACCCAGAGGACGGCAAAGGTGAAAGCTCAGGCTGAGTTTACTGAGAGCAAATTCCTTCCTACCAAAGACCCGGCAGCTCTTGTCTGGCCTCGCAGCAGCACAGCGTGATTCACACACAGCGAGGAGGGGCTGCTGCCTCTGCCAGGTACTGGAGTTGGTCCCCGTGTCCCTGCAGTGGAGCTTTGACTGGGGAAATATGAGGCTCGATGAAAGCAGGCAGAACCATGGCCTCACAGGCTGAGGGAGCCGATAGCCAAGAGCCTCTGAGACCTCGGGGGCAGAAGGTAAGCCTCTGTGTTCCCTGTGGGAGACCGTCTCAAAGCTGCGAGGCTGCTGCTGAGACCCAGTCTCTTCCAGCTTTCTTGTGATTATCCATCTCGGCAATAGGATGCTGTTAAGTGTCTGATTACTGCGTTGTTAAAGCCTTAAGCCTGAAATCTGATTACTGCGTGGTCCCTTGAGGGGCAGCCAGTCCTTCTCCATCCCTCCACCAGTAATCCCTCCCTTCCATCGGAAAAATAATAAAAAAGACAGACAAGTGATATCTGTCTGCAGCAGCACTTTCCAATCAAGTGAAAACTAGCTGGAAAATCAAATCAGCCGGTAAGTTCCTGCAAAACACAACTCTATCTCTTTAAATCTCCCCTTTTGAAGGGATGAACTGAACGGCAATAGCTGCTGATGTAAAACAAACCATTATTCCTCCTATCTCCTCTCCAAGCCCCTTCCCTGCAGACGCATGAGTCTGAGGGAGGCAGATGCTCTCTGAAGACTATTTTCCTCCGTTAAATAAATTCACTTTCAAATAATGTGTAATTAAATGTGTGGTATTGAATTAATGTTTTATTCTGAGTGCTTTGGCAGCAGGGGACCTAGCGGCCTGGCTGGTGGAAAGAAAACACGATCACCAGAAAGACTCCCTTCTTTCCTTTTTCCCCCCCCCCTGCCAAGAATCCCAGTCCCTATTTCCAAGAGCTGCTGGAGTCTACCAGTGAGTTGGTGAGGACAATGCTTTGCGTAAGGTCCCTTTTTCGATACATTGCCATGGGGCTTTTGGGCATTTCATCCAATGCAAAGACCTCTGCAGCCCACTCCAGTCCCTCCTGCTGGGCTTAGTCTTCCTCCTCAGAAGAGCCCAGTTGTGGAGTTAATCCTTGTATAAAAAGGCAGAACCCGAGTGTCCCCTTGGGACATGACGTTGGTGCTGGATGTCTAAGGAGACAGACTACTGAAGCTGGAGAGGCAGCATGGCTTTGCAGCCTAGTGCCAGCTAGCAATTATTTGAGAAGGTGCAGGAGACAATGGGAATCATTGGTCGGGTTTTAAGCCTTTTTCTGGAGTTTTAATAAGGTTTTGGTCCCATCAGCAGTGTTTGGTGTTCCCCTGGGAGCCAGCTGAGGAGGAGTTGGTGCATACAGAGGCATGGGTGAGCACGGGGTGAACCTGCACCCAGGCTCTGGAGAGGTGACAGCAGCAAGGGGACCAGGGTATGTGTCCTAACCTGAGGGGATCTTGACATGTGCCTTGGGCACAAGCAGGTTGGGCAGAGGCAGAGACTGGGTTGGGGCACAACTGGGAGCCCACTTACAGCTGTGTGCCTGGTCCCTAACCCTGACCCCAGCGGCTGCAGGGAGCCTTGCAAGCATTAGATTTCTTTTGGGAAGTCTTCTAGGTCTCCATACTAAAGGGCATTTTAACCACTGGCAACAGCATAGGTGAAAGGATTTACCATGCTGGCTCAAGGAAGGGTCCTGTTGATATGAGTAATATCAGTAAGTCACAAATCTGCAGAAAGAGGAGGAGGAGGATGCTGTCTTAAAGGCGAGAGCCCGCTGCTGTGCAAGGCCCAGGTGTGCTGGAGGTTTCCTTTCTTTGTTGCTGTAGCCATTGTCAAACATTTGCTGGGGGTGATATGCAGGAGCCTTCTGCTTGCTTTGGGATCTCCCCAGGATGGCTGTGCTTCTGCAGGACTATGTGGGGTTGTGCATCCCATCTGAGACTGCTCAGCACCCAGGAGCCATGGGACACTCTGTATTGCTCTCTTCATAAAATAATTACTAAGTGGTTAGTACTCAGATTTATGGGACTGAAATGGATGAGATGAGCTTGAAATCATGTTTTGTTTTTATAGGAGTGTCAGGTGGTTTAAGCTGGGACAGAAGTTTTTGCTTAAAATCTCTTTGTGGGGTGGTGTCAAACACATTCTAACATTATTATTTTTCAGATTTTTTTCACAAAGAAAATGAGAGTTTGATTTGGTTTGGGTTTAAGCTTTGCAGGTATGTCACACTGGGCAACGTCACCTGCTTTGAAATGGTTTCCAGCGTGGCGTGGCGAGGGAGTCTGGCAGGCTCTGGGCTTGCATCTGATGAGTTGTTGGTTTAAGGGGTGCTTGTGCTTTGCCTTTCTGTCAGCTCCTTTACGGAGACACACGCACTCCCTTTGCACCTACCTCTAGCTCCGAGAGCATCGTTCGTGTAGACTGGCAGTGATCGCTGTGGGGCTAATATTGGAGCTGGGGCTGCAGCAGCTCAAGTTACGGCAGCTCAGCGGGTGCTAATCCAGTTGCTCCGTGCCGCTAATCAAATCGCTCGGTGGAGCTTGAGGTCTGTTTTGCAGAAATGCGTCTCTCCCTCCAATCAAGGCTGGCTGGAGTTAGCCAGTGAGTGAAAAGCAGCCCTTTGGGTCAGGGCTTCCTCTCCACCTGCTATTGCAAGAGCAAAAGCCAGAGGAGCTGACGATGCCCTAATTGCTGGAGGGATGCTTGGAAGTGGTGGGTGTAAGGTATTTTCAAAGCATCAGAGATCTGGCTTGCAGAGGTTGCTCTTCTGTTCTCCTGTTTTCTTGAGCTTGATTACACGGAACATCAGCTCCTGGTGCAGATTGGTATCTTTGGATAATACTTTTTTTAGCCCAGATTGTCCAGCTAAATGTGTCAAGGCCTGCTATTTTTTACCAAGGTTTATTTAGCAGCACGTACCACATTAACTCTGGGTCTGCTGGGTCAGCTGGGCAATAACACCTCCTTCACATCTGGGACCTGCACTCATGCCTTTTGGCTGCTCCCAAGGAATGAAGGGAATGGTAAGAAAAGGCATAGAACTGCAGAAACAGAAAGTCATTGTCTTTTAAGGTCTTCATGAAGGAGTGCGACCACGACTGTTTGATTAGGTAATATATAGTCAGGCACCAGGGGCTGCCTGGAAGCAAGTTGCCAGCACCTTGGTAAGACACAAGACATAAAAAACAGTCTGAAGAGAGGCTGTGAGGACAATGATGTATATTGGTTTGCTGAGATGGAGAAGCCTGGGAAGGGATGCAAGGAGAGGGGTAACACAGTAAAAGGGAGAGCATACTTTGCATTTCAGGTTGTTTCCATCAAGGCCAAAGGAGAGATGGATGGAAGATGTGAGAAAGTCTCTCTCTCTCTCTTTTTTTCTGTGTGGACACTCACAAATGGCTATTAGACCTGCCACGCAGAATTAGAGACATTGAAATCCTGCCCCCAAAGTGAAGTGAAAGGTCTGAGCAAGGTGGTCTTGTCCACAGGGCCTGCAAAGAAGGGGTTGGGAAGGACCTCGGAGCACCCCTGTGTTGGAGCCCAGGTGGCTCAGCCAAGGACTGTGCCTGCTCCACGAAGTTCCCAGAGATTCAGATATGCTTTGCATAAACCTCCATGATTTGGGGTCTCTTTGGAAGGACTGTCAGAACTGCTTGGTGCTTACAATCATGGCTCTTTTGAATCTGAGTCCTTGAAGGGTGCCTTAACAGAGGAACTTGGCGGAGAACCAGCATCTGGGCACAGCGCCGAGCTGCCGAAGTGAGTATCCAGGCCTTTTCCCAGAGGTGGCTCATGTCAGAGCTGGGAGAGAAGCCACCAGAAGCAGAGGGCTACCTACTCAGAGTCCATACAGAGATAAGAAACAGCCTGTTTATATCTCTATTTTTTTAAAATTATGTGGGACTGATTCTCCCTTTGTTTATGTGTACTTCACAGCAGTCCATGATTGAAATCAATATCCTTCATTGACTTCAATGGATTTGCACCAGGCCAGGAGGGAGACTCAGACTCTGTGCCACTAGCCTATGCATTATCTTCTCTCACTGTGAGACAGGGCGGTGAGAGAATGACTTATCAGCCCTCCAGCGGCAAGGCTTTTTGATCTGGTCCCACCCGATCTGTACTCTTGACTCTGATCAGGTACATCGGGAAACTCATCAACACGTTTGGTTGACATCCAGGTTGCAATTGACTGCCTGACATGAAAGGCACTATGTTTGGTGGTTACATGTCTTAATAACAAGATTTCCAGTGTAAATTGTAAGCTTTGTTTGTTTGATTTTAATTGTTGTGGAGCAGGGAAGCTATGCAGGGTTTATTCATACGAATTATTTTAGCAGTGAGTCAAAAAAGTGAATGAATCATGTTGACTAACTGAGAACTTTGCTACCTTTTGGTGGACAACTTATGTATAAAGAAAAAAAGAGACAGCTCTTTGGCATAAATTAGTTGTTACAGCAAATGACTCAGCCGCTACTGAAAAATGTCATTGTTATCATTTATAAAGTGCTGTTGATGCAAATGAGGCTTTAGA
The DNA here is from genome assembly GCF_000687185.1 of Egretta garzetta. NCBI lineage: Eukaryota > Metazoa > Chordata > Aves > Pelecaniformes > Ardeidae > Egretta > Egretta garzetta. The sequence continues at coordinate 5,271,095 of NW_009259044.1, read as the reverse complement.
AGCTTGTGAAAATCAAGGCCATTACCACAAAAAGCCCAGGATCAGACTCAAATCAGAATACCCTAGAAACACATCTAAAAGAAGCCAGTTTTAAAACAGGGATTGAACAGCAAGAGGGGCGAAAAAAACAGAGAAGAAGAAAAAGAGAGAAGAAATGACAGGAAGGGACACAGCTAAGGGAGGGAGGAGGTGGTGATGGAGAGGTGCAGGAAAGGACCTACCTCCACAGGGGCACATGTGTAGAGGAGAAAAGAAACTGATAGAAAATTGGTATTGGCCTTTTCTAGTCTAGAAGAGAAAGCTGCTGATAAAGAGGGTGGTAAAAGGAAGGATTTCCATAGGTTTGCTCTGTTTTGCCAGCAAGCTGCATGTTGTTCGTGAATTAAGAGTCCAAGGACAAGAAACCCACTAGAAATATGGCAACCGGATAGACTGCTGCTCGAGAGTTTGAAAGAAGGAGATGTGAGGAATTAATTTCAGACCTGGTGTAAAAGATCCCACGTAAGAAGTAGTTGTGCATTTTGCTGTAACTTAAGTACCGGCACCGCTTGTGGTTTTACTCTGTTTGGAGTTTGATTTGTCCATTTACCTCCCACTGTAGTCGTCTGTGCCCAAACACTTCATCGTGTGCATCCAGGCTTCAAGGGTATTATCAAACCATGGTTTTAAGGATGCTGGCTGTGATGGGAATCTGAAATGCAGAATTTGCAATGTCATTGAACCCACCTCTTCCTCACCTGACCCCCAAGACCGACTTGGAAATGAGACAATAATTTGAAAATTAGATTGATGAAATGTACCCACGCAACTTCCCAAATTCTGCTCATGTGATTGAAGTGCTGTGGTTATTAGAAAAAAGGTGTTTTCATCGCACACATTTTGTTACCAGCTCTGTATGCTCTACCTGGGATTTGGAGGTTGAGTTGGGGTCCTTTTGCCTTGACCTTGTCACAAGCAAGAGAGATTCTGAAATCTGAGTGTAAAGGATGGATGAAGAGTCATTGAATCAGTGATTTCAACTAAAAAGTTCTGGCTTTTCCAGGCTCCATCCCAGGAGCCAGTGCAGAAGTGATCTATCAGGACATGGTATGAGAAAAGCAGAATTAATCTTGTTCCCTCTTCTTCTTCCCCTCTATCCCATAGCTGTGCTGGGTTTGTAAGGTCAGCAAACTAGAATGTGTTTGTATTGAGAAGAGGAGCAGACATGACTAAGGGACACATGGGAGCAAATGTGGGGAGGAAGAAGCTGCTGTTTTTAGACAGCCACTTTTCTGACTGAGTGCACTTTAAGCACAGATCAAGTCAGCCATCCTGCAAAAGGTTCAGAGGAGGTTAGGTAAGATCCCACCACAGATCCAAAGCCACAACCCTTCTGCTTTCTGCTCTGGAAGCAATTTGTAAAGGTGAGTGCGGTGTCCCGGACTTACCCTCTTGCTAATACTCTTGCTTACCCACATGCTACCATCACTGAACTGAAGTCATGGGGCATTTCCAACCAGCTGCAGGTTGAGTGTTTTCTGATGTGGTTCAGGTGTTATTCAGAACAGTGAAGACAAGAGCTTGAAACACCTTCTCCATTTGTTAAATCTTGATGGACAAGGAGGAAGGTGGGGAATCTGCCCAACTCTCCTTCTGTGTCATGCAGCAACACAGTAATCCCAAAACAAGGACTGCAAGATGTTTCATTTAAAACTGGAATTACTTCAGTGTTGTGCACTCACATCCTTCCTGTAGATTCAGCACAGCCTTGAATGACTTCCCATCATGCTGTCAAGTCTGGTTATTTTCCTGTCAGGTCTTACTGTGGCTCCGGCATAGATTCTTCTTTTGAATTGTCGTGTTGGCTTGTTTTTATAAGTTAATGGTACAGGGGGGAGAAAAAAAAAAAAAAAAAAAAGAGAGTGGTACTTACAGGAAGACAGTTTGCATACACCTTGTTGGCAGGGCTGACTGCAACACAGCCGAGACAGATTAGCACACCACTGCCTGCCTAAAACAAATAAACACCAGCTGTTTATCAGACAGGGCTCAGCTTTCTGCAGGAGGAGGTAAACAGATTTATGCAGATGAACCTCCCGGGTGCCCTTGCAGCACAGCATCTTTCATGGCTACTCGGCCTTCCTTATGAGTTACAGCCAGGACAGACGAGCAAAGGGATGCAAGGTTAGCACAATAACACAGCCGTTTGCGTGGTGCCAGGGTGCTTTGTCACTGCTTTCTGTTTAAAGCCCATATTTAATAGTAATGTAGAATTAATCATTGTGCTGATCTCACCGTGAATGGAAGAATTTGATGTAAACTTCGGTATTTTAAGCCTATAGCCTGTGAAAAAAATTATGCCAGAGATGGCAATTTATTATAACTCACTTATTATTCCATTTGCACCTAAAATACTATGAGGCAAAATTTATTGCCATTTGAGGTTGAGAGAAATTGTGATCAGCAAAAGTACTTTTCTGTCTCCACATCAAGCTTGTCCAGGTGCTGTCAAACTGCTTAACTTCATGAACCCTTTTTTTTTATAACCAAGTTTACTTTAAATCCAGCAGTGCTACATGAGCCCGCTACTTCCAAAGCATTGCTCCTCCCTCAGTTCAGCTCTGTCTGCCACAACATCTCCTTAAATTCTTCATATAAATTTTCCCTGAAGCTTCTCAGGTGACCCTAAAAACTTGCTGCGAAATCTGGTCTCGAAAACAGATGGGATATTATTTTAATAATGTAGACATAATTACACAGTCTGGATGCTGGCTCTCAGAAACGTCTGATCATGTATTAAGATGTTGGGGAGGACAAACTGGGAGCTGAAGATTTTGGGCAAGACCCTGGGGAGTTCAGAAGGAGAGGTTTGCTTCAGTTCTCGTGATGTTACCACTTACTCATCAGAAGTGTAAATAATCTCAAATAGTATTGCTGGTTATTCTGAGACAATTTCCTTTTTAACTTTCTCTCACATCAAATGGGGCCATTGGATTGCAATTGCTACATTTCTGTTGGGATTCTGAGTTTTTTTAAAGTGTCCTTGGGCTCCTCTTAATACAAGATCATTTCCCCACAGCTTTCTTGACTGCTGCTATTCAGGAGACCAAGAATGCAAATACATGGTTTGTCAATACAGCAAATCCTAGGTACTGTAGTGATGAGTGCTATAGAAATGCTTGCCAAGAGAAAGAGGAAAAAACCCCTTTTCCTCTACTCTGTTAAGTAAATTGGTGCCATTTGAGCTTGTCTTAGATTAGGACTTTCCTCACCCAAGTGCATCACTTAACATTTCAACACATAATATTTCAGATTTCTCAAGGTACTCCTTAAACACTCCACTAAACCAGGTGGAGAAGGCAAAGTCCACATGTGATTTGTTCTCCCTGTCTGTCACTACAAATTTAAAACCAAAGTCATTTTGGATGCGCCTACCATCCTGTGCCTTAATGTTGCTAATATTATTAATATTGGTAACTAACAGTTTTCAGTTTATTGAACAATTAATGAAAAGGTCAGCGGGAATTCTCTCTAGAGGCATCATTCATTACAAGGCCCATTGCTTATGCAATCTCGCAGCATCCATCTTCCCAAACAAGCAAAAGGGCCAGAGATGGCAGCTCCTTAAACCTGCCTGTGAGCTCCTAATTAAAAAGCTTAATTGTATGAAAGCCATTAGGATGTTAGCCTTCCAATCCATTGGTTTTTTGATGCCACTTTAGTGGTACCTATGTTGTTGTGGGGCATATTCTCCCTCGGGTTGACGCGGGTGCCTATTTGCCTCCTGGGTGGTAGGAGCTGGTGGCAGATTGTGCTTGCTGTTAATGAGGCTTCACTGCAGCCACTTTGAAACCTGGTGTTAGTCACCTCCGCCTCCTGCATCTGCAGTGCCCCAAGGGAAATGCATCTAAGCTAAGGGGTGCACACCTGTATGGCTCCTGTGGCACATGGAAGAGATGGAAAAGACTCAAAAGCAGTCCAGCAGATGCAACACCAAGTTATGAATGCCCCAGTGTAGGAGTAGAACGAGGGCACTGTCCCATCTAATGCCTCTGCTTGAGGAGACCTCTAATGCATCAGCTTTTGCTCACGGAGCACTGGAGAAGAGTATGTAGCTCTCACTGCCCTGCCATGACCAGCAGGCTGAAGCTGGGGTGGTCTGTACTACCACAGTTCTCAAGGGAGGCAGTAAGCTCCAGTGAAGTGCAGTTTAGAGAGATGAAGTTTTGGGTACTGTGCCTCCAGAAAATGCTGTGGTGGCTGTACATCTCTAGCTGCTTCCACAGTTCATTCCAGGCATTAAAAAGAGCCTTGTTGTATTGCCAGAGGACCTGTATGGGTGCTGTGGTGCCAGAAAGATGCTTAGAGGTTTGGCAGCAAGTAGCTGTGCCCTAGTGTCATCCCCAAAAGAGTATGGAGACCCCCAAGCTCTCCCAGCAACCAGTGGTTTTTAATCATGACCTATCATTTGTGATCCTGCTAGTCACTTATCTACCCTCATAGGTGCCTGGTACGTGAGTAGATCCAGCCCTTATGAATGACCCTGTTCATTGAGCAGATCAATCTTCATAGGCCTCTGTACCTGTGTTAAATTAATAGCTCTTGCTCTTTTGATTCTTCCTGAAACCTCAGTTGCTATTCTCTGTCAGTCCTCGCCGTCCTAAATGTCAGTGGAAGGGATCATTGAAACTAATGGGTTGAGTTTGTCTGTTGTCCAGTGGCTTTATCCTGGGATGACCTTGTTTCTGAGGGAACGGTCACGTAGGCGATGGCTGCAGGGTCAGGGTCTCGCAGCGGGGCAGTGCTTGGCGTGTCCAGCCAACTCCTGCTCGTGCCCTAAGGTGCATGGGGGTCAAGTGGTCCTCCTCCCGTTGGGAACGCTTTGACTCGCCAAGTTCAGCCTCAGAAATCTGCCCGAGTTTGGGTTTAAACTGATCCCGATTGAAATGCAAAACTCAACAGGACCTTCTAATCTCGCCTGGCCTGGCATCGGAAGTATGTGACCTTTGCTATGCCTCACAGGAGATGAATTATTTCCAGGAACATTCCAAAGAGATTCAGGTCTTTGTAGCAGATTTTGCCCCAAAGGTTCCTCTCCCCGAGGACAAGCTTGCAGCAAGCTTATAGTGAAAAACGTGATAAACCTCAAGTACTTTCCTCACAGATGTTTTGCATGAGACTAGCTCCATCCCAGAGATGGCTGTGTTCCGTGGGTGGGTAAAAAGATCCCTGTAGATATTTTTGCAAAGCAATTTCAGATCCTTTGCAGTTTGCTAGAAAATTGAATTAGTTGTTTTCCATTCCCTGAATTAACCCTGATTCATTCTTCCCTCAACCCTCTCCCTCTTCCTCCCCTCCCTCCAACAGATGTCCAGCATATTAAGAGGAGAGACATCGTTTTGAAGAGGGAGCTGGGAGAAGGTGCCTTTGGGAAGGTGTTCTTGGCCGAGTGTTACAACCTCAGCCCCACCAACGACAAAATGCTGGTAGCAGTGAAGGTAAATCCCAAGGGCGAATGGCAGAGAGCAGGGCAGGGGCTGGCTGGAGAAGCAAGGCTGGAAGAGCCTGCGTGGGAAAGGGAAGCAGGGGAGGGCCGGGGGCCAGGGGCGGAGATTTATCTGGTGCCGGAGATTGTGGTAAATCCACTTCAATGCCAAACGCCGCTCTCCCGGCTGATGTGGCCAGGAGACAGACAGGGAGGAGAAGCTGGTCTGGAGTCTGTAAGCTCCCATGCAGCTGCAGCAGCGTAGTGTGGAGTCCGCCTTCCCTCCGCTCTTCTCTTTCCGGATTTTATTTCTTTGTGGAACACGCAGAAGCTAAAACAAACAAACAAAAAAAAAGCCCTCGACAAAAATGAGCACTTAAAAGCTAAGCATGACAAACCAATTTCCTGGGACTAGTTTGCTGCAAGATGAGCGAAGCAACCCAGCTCGGCTCCACTCAGCTCCTGCTTGCCTTAGCCGCAGGTTGCTCCTGTTTTGGTGATTTTGAGTCAACACAAGTTCAGCTTGTCTTGTGTTGTGCTATTTGCACCCTTGTGAGGGTCCTTGTGTGAGCTGTGCCCCATCAGTGTGGCTCTGGGCAGAGGAGACCACTCAGTGCAGAAATGTGCTCTCCTCTCAAGTGGCACCAGTTGGCAGACACGCGCAGTCTAATCCCCGGCAGTTAATTGATGCCTCCTAACTCCTTGGAAGAAGATCTGCATTTGAACCGATGCTCTACGGGGAGAAAGGTTCCAGCACTCTCTCCGGGATGCTGGAGGCATCCGGTTACTGGAGAGTTGTTTTAATCATTGGCGGTTCAAGCCTTTTTTTGTCCCCTTATGCTCCGACCATGAACTGCAAGATTGAACCTTTCACCTCTGAGACTGGTTAAAGCTGAGGTAGCACAGCGACCCATACGATTAATTGCCTGATTATATGGCTGGGACCTGCCTATCCGTGTCAACCATCCCTTATGCAATCCTGTCTCTCAAGTCTCGGCTGAGTTTCATTTGCATGTAGGCAGACACAGCATCCAAACTTGTATCTGTTAATTGCTACTATGAGCTTACATCTCCAGAGTGCCTTTCATCCTGCAAGATCATACAGATCCAGCTTTAGAGCAGGGCCTTGCAATCTGGCTTCTTGCCAGCTCGGGGCGGGAGTGCAGGGAAAAAAATCCCTCTAATTTGGGTCACATTAGGAGGGGGAAAAAAGAAAGGAAAGAAAAAAAGGCTTTACATATTAAGTTGAGATTCGGCTGCATTTCCTGAAGATCTCATGCTCCTGACAGAGGCTGGGAGCTACCTCCCAGGCCACTGCAGCTCAGGGCGGCAACAGGACAGGCTGGTAGGGGCAGCTGGGTCCACAGCCCAGAGTCTGCCTTGTTGGTGCTCTCAGGGACACCTTTCCAGGGCCAAAGAAAGTGGCTGTGTTACTCACTCGCTTAAATGGACTCAGATTTTCAGTGGATTTAAAGGTTGCAGCCCTGCAAATAAGCTGAGTTTTGACATGATGGCATGGACAAGCTTCCTGTTTTATTCAGTTTGCTTCTAAAAACATCTTAAGAAATGCACAAAAACTGTATTCAGCAGAGTGTTGAGGTTACAAAGTCAAGTACGAGAAGTGCTGGAGGGGCTGGTGTTCAGGGCATGTCCTCCGAACACACATTTTTCATTTCTCTATGGACTGCTTCATTGCGATGATCACTCCTGGGTCTGAGAGCTCCCTAGATGCGAGTGCTCTCCTTTTCACAGCCTCCCAGCAAGGTGCTGGGCTTGTATCATCCCCATTTTGCAGAGGGCAGATGGATAAGCAGGGAAGCTGAGCTGAAAGGATCCACTTAGGTGGGAAGATGGAGTTACTAACCTGCCTTTCCAGCCCCGTGGACAGCGGGCACCAGACCCGGACTGACCCCTGCTGCTGCAGTAAACATGCAGAGCTTGTGCAGCCTTGGCCCTGATGCTGTGTGAGAAGGGATTTTCCAGGTAATATTGGAAGAAGTGACACTTTGTGACAGTGGTTGCAACCTGTGGATGCTGAGTGACTTGCCAAATGTCACACAGAAGTTGTGTGATGGAGGCACAAATTCAATCCACCCCACACCTTCCTGGGAGAGGCATTTTAGCGGTTTTGCTGAGACATCCCTTCTCTTCCTCCAGTCCTGGTCTTTCCCTGTTCCACCACTTCCAGCTCCTGTTTCCCTTATTTCTAAATGCTTGGCTGTGCAACCTCAGTAATGTGTTTTTTTAATCACTTTTTTTTGGGGGTGTGCATGATATTTACACAGTTACAGTCCTAACACCTTGTAGAAATGATTGCGTGTGAATGAGGGGAAACCTAAACTCACTGCAGCTCGAAATACTGCATGCAGCCACAGGAAAAAGGGGGAGAAAACAGTGATGGGGGAGGGAGACTTTTCCTGGGGAAAAATAGGGCAGCATCAACATTATGAAGATATTAAATGACTAAAAGTAATTGGGTGCCTGAGATAAGGATGGATGCTTCACCATCTGCACAGTGTAAGTAACATCCATCTAAATATCTCTAGTCAAGCTATCCCAGAGGACATAGAATTAAAATAAAATTATGCCATGTCACTAGCAGTTTGGGGGCGGGGGAAGGAGATGAAGCAGTGTCCTAAGGCTTGGGTAAAAAACCTCGCAGGAGATCTGCTCCCAGGGGAAAAGCAGCTACTCTGGAGGGCTCACCACTTCGCTGCGCGTGGCATTGCGCCCAGCAGTGCCGTGGACCAGCTGTAGGTGCATCAGCAGCATAGAATCATAGAATGTTTTGGGTTGGAAGGGACCCCTAGAGGTCATCTAGTCCAACCTCCCTGCAGTGAGCGTATTCGACCCCTTCCTCTATGCACAGCTTTCTGATTCTCATCATCCCTCTTTGCACATAAATCAGAGCCTTCACCTGCTGATGCCGCCTCTGCTGTCAGCATGGGGAGATTTGAGGCATCGGGAAAGGGGGAAGGTGTATCTATGGGAGAGCTACTTATGCTCCCCACCACTGAGGGGGAACCGGTGCACATCAGATTGAATCTGGGGGCAACTAAACCAAGTTGCCTTGAATCTTTTTCAACTCCCGTTAGGCTTCACGGTTAAAGCCCGAACTGGTACTAAACAGTCCTGGCGTGTGGAGGATGGGGAGAATATAACTGAGACCTAGCAAGTCGCAACCAGAATTGCTTCTTCATTTCCTTAAATGTTTGCAAAGACTGTGCTGATTCTCACAGCCATCCCATCTCGTCAAATGTTCTGGACTTCAACTTATTTACTGAGTGCTCATGGAAGAGCCCTCCCTTGATACCGTGGGATGACAACACCCTGCTTTCAAACTCGCTCTCTGCTGCAACTGCATGATAATGCATGAACAAGTGGCCTCCAACCCTGGGGAACCCTCCCTGGTCACCAGCTGCAACCACAGCAACATCTTCATAGCAACCCTGCGACGTCGGGCTGGTTCACACAGCCTGGAGCCTGCAAGCTACCCTGCAACGGCAAAGTGGTGTGCTCACATGTGGAAGATGAGATATTCTCAATAAGGGTACCGATTTCAGCATCGGTCTGCCAGGGGAGCTGTTATAAACAGCAGGGAATAAAAACATGATTTTAAAAATTACGAGAAAAGACTTGACAGTGTCCTTCTTCAGAAGCAGTTTGAAAAATCCACACAATAACTGCACAGCCAGGCAAATCCATCTTCTGAATAAAGGCAGTGTAGTCAGCTATTTCAAAATAAAAGACAGATAGCAAGGACTGGCTGGCTCAGGAATTTAATAATAATGAGATATGAAGCCATTCATCCCTAGGTCACCAGTACAAATCCTGCCCAAGCTGGGAATAATTGGAAGCTATTACCCTCTGAGGGATGTTTGCTGCTGCCTGGGAAATGAGTCGGGGAACCTGCTGGGCCGGTAACTACATGAAGGAAACACCAAGGTGGTGCCACTGGCATGTACTGCCAGCCCCCCCAGGGCAACCGGGCCGGCAGCAGTGGTTCCTCTCCCCTCCCATCCTCATCAGCTCCTCTGTGATACTGTGACCCATTTTGTTTTGGGTTTGCCCCTGCCTGAGCCCACCCTGTGTGTATCTGTGTCCCTTCCTTCAGGCGCTGAAAGACCCCACCTTGGCAGCCCGCAAGGATTTCCAGAGGGAGGCAGAGCTGCTCACCAATCTGCAGCATGAGCACATCGTCAAGTTTTACGGCGTGTGTGGTGACGGCGACCCCCTCATCATGGTCTTCGAGTACATGAAGCACGGGGACCTGAACAAGTTCCTGAGGTACGTGTGAAGGAGGGCACGGGAGATGCTGTACAGCCACTCCGCAGCCTCGGTGTGGCTTGTTATAGATCTGTGGTGTACCAGTAACACCACTGCCGTGTGGATGCTGGCAGGCTGGGTATGAGACCCAGTTGTTCCATGGACAGCTTGTAGGAGATGATGGCCCTCAGCAGCTTTGGTGCTTTATTAACCCTGCCCTAACATTTCCTCTTGGGTAGTCCCAGGAGCGGTCCCTGTGAGCTATGGAAACCAGACTTGTCTTCTCCCCTCCCCCAGTAATTTTGAAGCTGCAGGAAGCGTGGCTGCAATCCCGCTCTGCCCTGAGGGGGTAGGGCATGAAGCCACGGCTCCCAGCAGCTCCCAGTCCCATCCACCCAGCAAAGACATGCCCTGCTGAAGCAGGAAGGCCACTAGCCATCACCCCCCACACCACCCAGCTCCTGGTTCAATAGCACCATAACCAAAACATTCCTTTGAGCAGCTTGCTGGAGACCCTGATCTGATTGGTATCCTGGGCATTTGCTGATCTCTAGTACTCCTTCCTATATTCAGAAAAGAGCTGAGAGATGCTGGAGGGGCCTCAGACAGTGCCCATGGAGTCCATCCCTTGTCCTTGTTCCCTAAGACTCATCAGACAGAGATGCTGACCGAGGTACAAACTATCCCAACCTGTAGCACCACGCTACTCAAGGATCTAGGCGAGGCCTGACGAAGTGCCATAATTGCCTTCGCTGCCTCTAGAGAGATGCAAATTGCTGAAGTCCCCCCTGCCCCCCAGTCATCATTCAACCATTTCATCAGCACGAGGCAGATCATTTGTGTGCCCTGAATCCGCCAGCGGCGAGGGGCAGGGAGCAACGGTGGGAGGATGTTTGTGGTGCTGTTCTCCCACGATACAGAAATTATGCTCTGAAACCTGCATGCAAGTGGAGTGGTACTTACCTCTTGAAATAATTAGTAGTTTTATTTCCCAGTATTTAGAAAATTGGACCCTTGATATTTTCCTGTTTTGACTGCTAAGTGTGAACATGATTGCAGCAGGAACAAAAAGCTTGAGCACAGCAGGTCTAGATCTGGGGTTGGGATACACTCAGAGATTATTTTTCCACCATCACAGTCAGTTTCTGACCAGGAAACACAGGTCCTTCCCTGAGGTTTTAACTTATAAGCAATTGCCTACACCAGAAGAGCTATGGGGAAGGACCTCAAAGGTTTCTTCTTTCCTCTGCCAAGCAGCACCAACCTGTCTGCAGCTCCCTTGGGGCATTCGCTGGGCTGGGAACACCCCTGCATTGGTTTTCCTCCTCATTTTGGCATAGTTGTGGATAGATTGAATATGACTTTATAGCTCAGTCCTTGTCTCAGGCTCTGGATAGATGACATCCTTGACAAGGTAGGACGAGTGGAGGCTGATATTACACAGCTTTGCAGAACTCCTCAGGCCCACGTTCAAAGGGGAGCAGCCTTGGTCACTCAGGACCCTCTCTTGTCGTACCCTGTCTTGCAGGTGCTCAGCAACCTCCCAGCAGCGGCGGATTGAACTCTGCCTACAAGCATGACACCATGCATTGGGCTGAAACTGTGTTTGAGCACAGACTGGAGATGCAGTGTTAAGGACTCAGCCTCGTGACTGAAGGAAGGCAGTCTAAAATAGAGCGTGAGAAACCACGTTCTTGAAGGGCTTCACAAGGAAGAGCAGAAAATTGACCCATCTTTTTACCTGGCAGAACCAGCAACCTTATTCTCCTTAGAGCAGGTAGACATTATAGCTGAGATATGGCCTCCCTCACTGCTCTGATTGACCTCCCAAACTGTAGAGTCCAAAACAGGCTCTCCCGCTGTCTCAGAGGGATGTCTCGTGCCCACTGCCAATGCCTTGTGTAATTGCTTCACACAACAGTGTGGTCCTAAGGCTGATATCATGCTGAAGCCATGCGTCCCTTCATCTTCATGTCCCAACCCTGCCCTGGGACATGTCTGAGAAACGCTCAAGCCCCGGGAGGCCAGGGCCTGTCCCGGTGTCACTGGAGAAGCAAGCTCATTGTTGTATTATCTTTGGCCTTTATGAAGGAAAAGAAACTTTCCAGATGTGTGGTCCCTGGGATTGCAGCCTCACATCTTCCAGCTGCATTTAGCCGCCAGCTTTTCCTTCTTGTGCAGCTGTGGAGCAAGCAGCTATGGAGCAAGCAGCTATGAGCTCCCTTCTTTGCACGTTGGTGTGTGATAGGCAGTGAAATCCCTTGGTGTCCCAAAGGAAGCTGGCTTTTGGGACAACCAAGCTTATACCCAGCAAAATGCCTAAGGGGGGCATATGGAAAGAGAGTCTTGGGCTTTGTTCGTCGGGTCAGCTATCTGCTATCCTCACAGTGGTGATAGTGAGGGATGGGCGCTGCAAGGGCGTCAGAGAAGGTCGGTGGGGCAGGGGTGCCTGGCATCCCTGGCGAGCAGCAGTTTTTATCGTGGCATAACTCACCCAGCCCACAGCAGGAGACGGTTCCTTCCAGGCCCTGGAGGCCAGGGGCGCTGGGAGTCTGTAAGAGACACTCAGATGGACGTTTCCCAGTTTAACTGCAGAAATTGGAAAATCAGTAAAATGGAAGAGGCTCACTTTAGACCCAATTTCCTAGAGAAAAACACAATAAATAAATTCCCCTAAGTGTTGTTAGACCTTTGTGGGCTTCCTAGAAAAGAGAGAGAATTTTACTGGTCTGTAAAATTAGCTGGTGTGGCAAGGGGAAGCACTAGGATCAATGCTTCCCAGCTGGGCTAGAGATGGCATGTTTTGGGGTGGCTCTACGTTCCCCCCAGGGCCCCGGGTGCAAGACCATTGCTGGTGGTGCAACAGCTTACCCTGCTCTCCGCACCAGGGGGGACTGCAGTCGTGGTGTCCCAGCTAATAGAAAAGGGATAGTGAAAAGATCCTGACATGGAGCAATACAGGCACTGCTCTCCAGGGAGCATCCCTAGGGCTGGTGTACACAGGGGCTGAAGACTGCCCATGGGTTACGTGTGTGGCAAGGCTGGGCGCTCCCCGGCACACAGACCCACTGCTCGGGGGTCTGCAGCAACCGTCTTCCCTCTCTGCTCACCGAATATCTCCATCACTTCCCCCCTTTCTTTCTGTCACTGGTTTTCTAGCTTTTGTTTTCTGTCTGGGCAGCAGCAAATCTGAAGTAGGGATGTTTGCATGTTGCCGTAACAAACCCTCTTTGCAGTCTATAGTAAGGTGTTGTTGCCATTTGCTGTTAACTCAGAAAGGCAATAGATTTTGTTAGAGGAGTTGCATATTCCCATGGTTTTGTGTCAGTCCTTCCTGTGGAGCAGCCCGCATGGTCGGACTGTCTTGGGAGAGAACGAGACATTTCAGCAGAGGAAGCATGCAACCAGAGGGGTGATTTTCTTCCTTAGGTTGACAAAAGCCTCCATCACTCCATAATAGAAAAAAACCCCAATGGTTCTTTAACAGGGGATCCACCCAATCTTATGGGCTTCCTGTGAAGCTGAATTAGACCCTTTCCCCAAGAAGAGATGAGCGGACCCCTCTTGTATTCCCTGCAGGCTTCTTGATGCAACTAAATGTACTAATATCCCTCCTGTTAATCTCATAAATGTGTTCATACTTCTTTCTTCTGGACTATAACCACGTGGGATGGAGAAAGGGAGGGAGGGAGATGTATGTATTATATAGGACATACTGAGATGTGTTCTATATAGTAGGATGGAAAAAGAGCCAGTGAAATAAAGATGTTGGCTGACCATTTTTTAAACATCAGCCGTTCCCTTCAGACACAGACATTTCTTTGGGGGGCATTATTGTAGTTGAAAAAGGTGACAGTAGGGAGATAGTGATATATCCTTCACTTTTCACCTAGGAATGTTTACCTTTGATGACACCAGGTATCAGCTGCAGCTAAATATGGTGTAACTGCGAGGCATGACTGGTACAAGCCGTGCAGCACAGTTTTAGAGGCTATTGCTTGTCCTTTTTTGCTGTTTTTAGCTAACCTGCTCAGTCCTGGCTCAGCTTCACCTGCTGTCGGCATCTGTTGTCACCACCAGGTAATTTCCTGGGGTAAACCTGTCTGTGGGCTGTTTAAATAAGACATCAAGCAGTCACTTCTGCATACCCTTTTCTGCAGCTCCTCCTTGCCCCCAGCAGTTCTGCAGGTGGGCCGCTGCTCTCATCATGCCTGCGAGCCTTCAAGATTCCCCCAGCAGCCCCAGCCCTGCCGCCAGCTCATCCCACATTCACTGCAGCATCACTCACTGATGGCTCCCAAAAACCACTCCTGGCTCATCAGCACTCATTTCTGGAGCTTCTCTCCTCTTCCAGCTGTCCTGTCTACCAGGAGGGGATCTTCAGAGCCATGTTCCCAGTGGTAGGGCAGCAGGAGGTAGCTGAAGATGAGGGCATTTGAAAAACTTATCATTTGAGCACCAAATTCCTGGATGCTAATCCCTTTGGTGCACCCTCAAGCCCAACAGAGAAATTAGGGAACAGAGTCAAAGGAGGGAAACAGTTCAGATCTTGTTGTGGGTTGTCAAGAAGGACGGAAAGCTCTGTATGTGCAATTTCAATTTGGTAGCTCTCTGTGGGGTTACTGTTGATGACAGGGGTGAAATGCCAAGAATCATTTCAAAGAGAACAGTGTGAAAGCCTTGGAGGAAATGCTGTACTGTATCTTAGTCACAAGGAGGAAGGTCACAGCAAAATCTCTAGCTTTTCCCTAAATATGAGGGCTTTTGTTATTCTACCTTCACTCAGGCTACCACAGGGTGAGCTCTACCAGGGGAAGAGACATCACAGAGGGAGCAATGCAAAGACAGGCTTGGTACGCAGCGAGGGAGGGGACTAAAAAGGGGACACGACAGGAATGAGACTGACCTTCAGTCCTGCATTTACAATACACTTGGTTCAGCAAAATATTTCCTTTTGTTGCCCAGGATGTTCTCTGCATCTGCTGACATCCAGGTCTAACCTTTGCACCTCTGCTCGTGCCTTCACAGTTTACAATACCTGTGTTACCTCTGGGATAGCTTAGGGTATAAAAGGTATTTTCCAGGGATGAAGCTTCTGGTGTTCCTCTGAAACCTTTTGTGTGATCTCTGGCTGTATTGGTATTGATCGGGGGAGGCTGTTTGGTGATACAGTGTTTGGAGGCAATAGAGGAGGCTGTTTGGGATTAATAAAGACACTAGGTAGCGTGTACGTGATGATGGCTGTGGAAGAAAAGGGAGTGATCTCTCTACCTCTGGGAAGGTTTCCAAGGTGTAAGAATTAACCGGAGTACACATGTAAATATCTGGAGGCTCATTAGTTTTGCATAGGTCTTGCCAGAGAAGAATGACCATGTTGCATCAAGCCAATGGTCCCTCTGTCCTGGCAGTCTCCATCTGTGGCCATAAGAGGTTGCTTGTGAAAGAGTAAGGATAGGAGAAGGACGTATGGCACCTGCTCACCCACCAAATGTTTCCCCAACCTCCTGTTCTCTTAAGCTTTTCTTTTTTTCTTTCCACCGGAGCTGTGTGTATATCCTCACAGAGCAGAGTTGGGGGCTAATCCCCACCCCAGCAGGAACAGCGACCGTGTGGGATTCCTATCTCCTGGTCACTTTTGGGACCCAACTCTATGCTTTTTGCTTCTTCCTCCCTATAGGGCACATGGCCCAGATGCTATGATCCTCGTGGATGGGCAGCCTCGACAAGCCAAAGGGGAGCTAGGGCTATCCCAGATGCTTCACATCGCTAGCCAGATCGCCTCTGGAATGGTGTACCTTGCCTCCCAGCACTTTGTCCATAGAGACCTGGCCACCAGGAACTGCTTGGTCGGAGCCAACCTACTGGTGAAGATTGGAGACTTTGGGATGTCAAGAGATGTCTACAGCACTGATTACTACAGGGTAAGGCAGCTCCAGCGGCAGTCTGATGCTCAGAGCAAAGGGAGACTAGGAAATGTTACAATAAATCAGGTTTTGGAGCTCTTGGGCTCACTTCCTTGGTTATTCCCTCACTGAGACATGCACACAGATGTCGATCAGGCATCCCTGAACCACTGTCCTCACTCCTTTTCAGTCCTGGGCATGCCTGTAGTTCAGACATCCATGCAGATGCCTACACACAGAGTTCTCTGTGATACCCCAGCACACAGTCACATGCTTTGGGATGGCTCTGAAGTCATCCCATCCTTACTTCCTATTTTTTTCTCCCTCTTTTTTGAAGACATTGATAAACTAAAGCTAATCCAAAGAGATGACGAAGACTACAGGCTGTGACCTCTGGTGTTAGATTAAAGAAACTTAATTCAGGGACCTAGAGAAAAGGCAACCGAAAGACTGACTGATAAGTGCATAAAATATGGAAGAGGAAATAACAGGCAATTTAGGTTCGACCTCAAATCACTTTTTTCCAGCAGGGTCATCATTTAGACAATGGAAAAATTTGCCAGAGGTAGGTTGCTGAGGGCCTGTCATTAAAGAAGTTCAGGAAGCAACTAGATAAAATGCCTGGGTTTAGTGCAGAGGCTAATCCTGCACTCGTCTCTGGGGATGGGCTCAATGAGTCAGGAATGC